>NW_028133191.1:0-435485 GCF_964374135.1 Grampus griseus | reverse complement strand
CCCGATCACACGGTTGATCATACTCTGGGTTCCACATGCATGTTTTAGCTGAAGGAAGAATCGCTTACACCTGGAGAATTCAGACCCGTGGAATGGGTACCATGCAATATGACTTCAAAGGGTCTTCATTTGCTCACCAAACCTCTCCAAACCTATCACTGCTGCGTTTATGCCCCTGTACACACGCTTGATTCTCTTTCGGAGACATAGCAATCCATAGGTTTTAAGATACTTACTAGTCAGGTACATTCTTAGGCGTTTAATATGGGGTGTTGTGTCCATTTCATTGAGCAAGGAGTAGCTCTTGTCTATTTCATATTTGGCTTAAGGAACTTTATCTGTGCTCATTTCAATCTCTGGTTTTATGCAGCACCCCAACTCACCTTTCCCCTTAAGCAAGCATAAGTTGGTTTTCTAAATTTGAGACCGTGTTCTGTTTTGTAATCCAGTTCCTGTTTAGCCAAGTTTACATTCCGTGTATTAGTGATATCTTATGATGTTTCTTTTTCTGTGTGACTTATTTCAGTTAGAATCATCATACCTGAATCCACTCATTATGCTGCTACGGGCCTGATGACATAGATGTCATTGCTGAGTGATATTGCATTGTACGTAAGTACCACAACTTCTTTATCCATTTTTCACTTTCTGCGATATTGAACTTATACCGTAAACGAGGTTCTTGTAAACAGAGCCGTCCCAAACTTTGGGGTGGCTGAGTCTTTTTGATTTTCATTTCCCTAAGCTATAGGACCATAAGTGGAAGTGCCCTAGGCTCTGTTGCTTTGTTTTTTAGATGTTTCAGGAAACACCATACACTTCTCCTCAGTGGCTGTTGGCAATTTACATCCCGCCCATCAGCATAACAAGGCTCCCAGTTCTCCATGGCCTGTCCTGCCTTTCTGGATTTTACACTTTTTTCAGATGGCCCTTTTGACCGGGGGGAAGTGAGACTTCATTGTAGTGCAGATTTCCTTTGCAAGCTTGCTTGGTTGGCCAAAAAGGGCGTATGCGTTTTTTCCTGAATATATTCAGGAAAAAACGCATACGCCCTTTTTGGCCAAGTGCATCATTGTGGACGTTCTGCCTCTTTTCCTATGCTTTAAGTGCAATTCCAGTCTACCTCCTGAAATCGGTTTCCTGCAATTCTGCCCCGCTTTCAAGTCCTCTTGGCAGCCTTACTTCAGTATAATTTGGGACGATAGCTGTCATTTATAACTCTGCAGGTTTGTGAATTACAGTGCCCCTGAGCTCCTTTCTTCAACTCGCTTTCTTGTGAGCTGGCCGCAACACCGCAGGATTGCTTCAGGCCCTAATCTGGTTCCGGCACGGCACGCTGAGCCTTTGGTTAATTCCTCTTCCTGGTGGGAAATGAGAGTTAAATTTGCCCGTCCAGACACCTCCAGCTAGTCTCTAATTGGTTCTCCCTATTCCTGTTCATCTTCCGCAGAAATTGCAAACTGGGCCAATCAGGAGGTTAAAGGCACTGACTCTCCAAGTCGGGAGAGTGTTAGTAAAGCGTCTGGAATGTTGCACCCGAGTACCAGGGGACGAGAACGGAGACATATTTGAAGACGTCTCCCGATCACACGGTTGATCATACTCTGGGTTCCACATGCATGTTTTAGCTGAAGGAAGAATCGCTTACACCTGGAGAATTCAGACCCGTGGAATGGGTACCATGCAATATGACTTCAAAGGGTCTTCATTTGCTCACCAAACCTCTCCAATCCTATCACTGCTGCGTTTATGCCCCTGTACACACGCTTGATTCTCTTTCGGAGACATAGCAATCCATAGGATTTAAGATACTTACTAGTCAGGTACATTCTTAGGCGTTTAATATGGGGTGTTGAGTCCATTTCGTTGAGCAAGGAGTAGCTCTTGTCTATTCCATATTTGGCTTAAGGAACTTTATCTGTGCTCATTTCAATCTCTGGTTTTATGCAGCACCCCAACTCACCTTTCCCCTTAAACAAGCATAAGTTGGTTTTCTAAATTTCAGACCCTGCTCTGTTTTGTAATCCAGTTCCTGTGTAGCCAAGTTTACATTCCGTGTATTAGTGATATCTTATGATGTTTCTTTTTCTGTGTGACTTATTTCAGTTAGAATCATCATACCTGAATCCACTCATTATGCTGCTACGGGCCTGATGACATAGATGTCATTGCTGAGTGATATTGCATTGTACGTAAGTACCACAACTTCTTTATCCATTTTTCACTTTCTGCGATATTGAACTTGTACCATAAACGAGGTTCTTGTAAACAGAGCCGTCCCAAACTTTGGGGTGGCTGTGTCTTTTTGATTTTCATTTCCCTAAGCTATAGGACCATAAGTGGAAGTGCCCTAGGCTCTGTTGCTTTGTTTTTTAGGTGTTTCAGGAAACACCATACACTTCTCCTCAGTGGCTGTTGGCAATTTACATCCCGCCCATCAGCATAACAAAGCTCCCAGTTCTCCATGGCCTGTCCTGCCTTTCTGGATTTTACACTTTTTTCAGATGGCCCTTTTGACCGGGGGGAAGTGAGACTTCATTGTAGTGCAGATTTCCTTTGCAAGCTTGCTTGGTTGGCCAAAAAGGGCGTATGCGTTTTTTCCTGAATATATTCAGGAAAAAACGCATACGCCCTTTTTGGCCAAGTGCATCATTGTGGACGTTCTGCCTCTTTTCCTATGCTTTAAGTGCAATTCCAGTCTACCTCCTGAAATCGGTTTCCTGCAATTCTGCCCCGCTTTCAAGTCCTCTTGGCAGCCTTACTTCAGTATAATTTGGGACGATAGCTGTCATTTATAACTCTGCAGGTTTGTGAATTACAGTGCCCCTGAGCTCCTTTCTTCAACTCGCTTTCTTGTGAGCTGGCCGCAACACCGCAGGATTGCTTCAGGCCCTAATCTGGTTCCGGCACGGCACGCTGAGCCTTTGGTTAATTCCTCTTCCTGGTGGGAAATGAGAGTTAAATTTGCCCGTCCAGACACCTCCAGCTAGTCTCTCATTGGTTCTCCCTATTCCTGTTCATCTTCCGCAGAAATTGCAAACTGGGCCAATCAGGAGGTTAAAGGCACTGACTCTCCAAGTCGGGAGAGTGTTAGTAAAGCGTCTGGAATGTTGCACCCGAGTACCAGGGGACGAGAACGGAGACATATTTGAACACGTCTCCCGATCACACGGTTGATCATACTCTGGGTTCCACATGCATGTTTTAGCTGAAGGAAGAATCGCTTACACCTGGAGAATTCAGACCCGTGGAATGGGTACCATGCAATATGACTTCAAAGGGTCTTCATTTGCTCACCAAACCTCTCCAATCCTATCACTGCTGCGTTTATGCCCCTGTACACACGCTTGATTCTCTTTTGGAGACATAGCAATCCATAGGTTTTAAGATACTTACTAGTCAGGTACATTCTTAGGCGTTTAACATGGGGTGTTGAGTCCATTTCGTTGAGCAAGGAGTAGCTCTTGTCTATTCCATATTTGGCTTAAGGAACTTTATCTGTGCTCATTTCAATCTCTGGTTTTATGCAGCACCCCAACTCACCTTTCCCCTTAAGCAAGCATAAGTTGGTTTTCTAAATTTCCGACCCTGTTCTGTTTTGTAATCCAGTTCCTGTGTAGCCAAGTTTACATTCCGTGTATTAGTGATATCTGATGATGTTTCTTTTTCTGTGTGACTTATTTCAGTTAGAATCATCATACCTGAATCCACTCATTATGCTGCTACGGGCCTGATGACATAGATGTCATTGCTGAGTGATATTGCATTGTACGTAAGTACCACAACTTCTTTATCCATTTTTCACTTTCTGCGATATTGAACTTGTACCGTAAACGAGGTTCTTGTAAACAGAGCCGTCCCAAACGTTGGGGTGGCTGTGTCTTTTTGATTTTCATTTCCCTAAGCTATAGGACCATAAGTGGAAGTGCCCTAGGCTCTGTTGCTTTGTTTTTTAGATGTTTCAGGAAACACCATACACTTCTCCTCAATGGCTGTTGGCAATTTACATCCCGCCCATCAGCATAACAAGGCTCCCAGTTCTCCATGGCCTGTCCTGCCTTTCTGGATTTTACACTTTTTTCAGATGGCCCTTTTGACCAGGGGGAAGTGAGACTTCATTGTAGTGCAGATTTCCTTTGCAAGCTTGCTTGGTTGGCCAAAAAGGGCGTATGCGTTTTTTCCTGAATATATTCAGGAAAAAACGCATATGCCCTTTTTGTCCAAGTGCATCATTGTGGACGTTCTGCCTCTTTTCCTATGCTTTCAATGCAATTCCAGTCTACCTCCTGAAATCGGTTTCCTGCAATTCTGCCCCGCTTTCAAGTCCTCTTGGCAGCCTTACTTCAGTATATTTTTGGACGATAGCTGTCATTTATAACTCTGCAGGTTTGTGAATTACAGTGCCCCTGAGCTCCTTTCTTCAACTCGCTTTCTTGTGAGCTGGCCGCAACACCGCAGGATTGCTTCAGGCCCTAATCTGGTTCCGGCGCGGCACGCTGAGCCTTTGCTTAATTCCTCTTCCTGGTGGGAAATGAGAGTTAAATTTGCCCGTCCAGACACCTCCAGCTAGTCTCTCATTGGTTCTCCCTATTCCTGTTCATCTTCCGCAGAAATTACAAACTGGGCCAATCAGGAGGTTAAAGGCACTGACTCTCCAAGTCGGGAGAGTGTTAGTAAAGCGTCTCGAATGTTGCACCCGAGTACCAGGGGACGAGAACGGAGACATATTTGAACACGTCTCCCGATCACATGGTTGATCATACTCTGGGTTCCACATGCATGTTTTAGCTGAAGGAAGAATCGCTTACACCTGGAGAATTCAGACCCGTGGAATGGGTACCATGCAATATGACTTCAAAGGGTCTTCATTTGCTCACCAAACCTCTCCAAACCTATCACTGCTGCGTTTATGCCCCTGTACACACGCTTGATTCTCTTTCGGAGACATAGCAATCCATAGGTTTTAAGATACTTACTAGTCAGGTACATTCTTAGGCGTTTAATATGGGGTGTTGAGTCCATTTCGTTGAGCAAGGAGTAGCTCTTGTCTATTCCATATTTGGCTTAAGGAACTTTATCTGTGCTCATTTCAATCTCTGGTTTTATGCAGCACCCCAACTCACCTTTCCCCTTAAGCAAGCATAAGTTGGTTTTCTAAATTTGAGACCCTGTTCTGTTTTGTAATCCAGTTCCTGTGTAGCCAAGTTTACATTCCGTGTATTAGTGATATCTTATGATGTTTCTTTTTCTGTGTGACTTATTTCAGTTAGAATCATCATACCTGAATCCACTCATTATGCTGCTACGGGCCTGATGACATAGATGTCATTGCTGAGTGATATTGCATTGTACATAAGTACCACAAGTTCTTTATCCATTTTTCACTTTCTGCGATGTTGAACTTGTACTGTAAACGAGGTTCTTGTAAACAGAGCCGTCCCAAACTTTGGGGTGGCTGTGTCGTTTTGATTTTCATTTCCCTAAGCTATAGGACCATAAGTGGAAGTGCCCTAGGCTCTGTTGCTTTGTTTTTTAGATGTTTCAGGAAACACCATACACTTCTCCTCAGTGGCTGTTGGCAATTTACATCCCACCCATCAGCATAACAAGGCTCCCAGTTCTCCATGGCCTGTCCTGCCTTTCTGGATTTTACACTTTTTTCAGATGGCCCTTTTGACCGGGGGGAAGTGAGACTTCATTGTAGTGCAGATTTCCTTTTCAAGCTTGCTTGGTTGGCCAAAAAGGGCGTATGCGTTTTTTCCTGAATATATTCAGGAAAAAACGCATACGCCCTTTTTGGCCAAGTGCATCATTGTGGACGTTCTGCCTCTTTTCCTATGCTTTAAATGCAATTCCAGTCTACCTCCTGAAATCGGTTTCCTGCAATTCTGCCCCGCTTTCAAGTCCTCTTGGCAGCCTTACTTCAGTATATTTTTGGACGATACCTGTCATTTATAACTCTGCAGGTTTGTGAATTACAGTGCCCCTGAGCTCCTTTCTTCAACTCGCTGTTTTGTGAGCTGGCCGCAACACCGCAGGATTGCTTCAGGCCTTAATCTTGTTCGGGCACGGCACGCTGAGCCTTTGGTTAATTCCTCTTCCTGGTGGGAAATGAGAGTTAAATTTGCCCGTCCAGACACCTCCAGCTAGTCTCTCATTGGTTCTCCCTATTCCTGTTCATCTTCCGCAGAAATTGCAAACTGGGCCAATCAGGAGGTTAAAGGCACTGACTCTCCAAGTCGGGAGAGTGTTAGTAAAGCGTCTGGAATGTTGCACCCGAGTACCAGCGGACGAGAACGAAGACATATTTGAACACGTCTCCCGATCACACGGTTGATCACACTCTGGGTTCCACATACATGTTTTAGCTGAAGGAAGAATCGCTTACACCTGGAGAATTCAGACCCGTGGAATGGGTACCATGCAATATGACTTCAAAGGGTCTTCATTTGCTCACCGAACCTCTCCAATCCTATCACTGCTGCGTTGATGCCCCTGTACACACGCTTGATTCTCTTTCGGAGACATAGCAATCCATAGGTTTTAAGATACTTACTAGTCAGGTACATTCTTAGGCGTTTAATATGGGGTGTTGAGTCCATTTCGTTGAGCAAGGAGTAGCTCTTGTCTATTCCATATTTGGCTTAAGGAACTTTATCTGTGCTCATTTCCATCTCTGGTTTTATGCAGCACCCCAACTCACCTTTACCCTTAAGCAAGCATAAGTTGGTTTTCTAAATTTGAGACCCTGTTCTGTTTTGGAATTCAGTTCCTGTGTAGCCAAGTTTACATTCCGTGTATTAGTGATATCTTATGATGTTTCTTTTTCTGTGTGACTTATTTCAGTTAGAATCATCGTACCTGAATCCACTCATTTTGCTGCTAAGGGCCTGATGACATAGATTTCATTGCTGAGTGATACTGCATTTTACGTAAGTACCACATGTTCTTTATCCATTTTTCACTTTCTGTGATATTGAACTTGTATGGCAAAACGAGGTTCTTGTAAACAGAGGCGTCCCAAACTTTGGGGTGGCTGTGTCTTTTTGATTTTAATTTCCCTAAGCTATAGGACCATAAGTGGAAGTGCCCTAGGCTCTGTTGCTTTGTTTCTTAGATGTTTCAGGAAACACCATACAATTCTCCCGAGTGTCTGTTGGCAATTTACATCCCGTCCATCAGCATAACAAGGCTCCCAGTTTTCCATGGCCTGTCCTGCCTTTCTGGATTTTACACTTTTTTCAGATGGCCCTTTTGACCGGGAGGAAGTGAGACTTCATTGTAGTGCAGATTTCCTTTGCAAGTTTGCTTGGTTGGCCAAAAAGGGCGTATGCGTTTTTTCCTGAATATATTCAGGAAAAAACGCATACGCCCTTTTTGGCCAAGTGCATCATTGTGGACGTTCTGCCTCTTTTCCTATGCTTTCAATGCAATTCCAGTCTACCTCCTGAAATCGGTTTCCTGCAATTCTGCCCCGCTTTCAAGTCCTCTTGGCAGCCTTACTTCAGTATATTTTTGGACGATAGCTGTCATTTGTAACTCTGCAGGTTTGTGAATTACAGTGTCCCTGAGCTCCTTTCTTCAACTCGCTTTCATGTGACCTGGCCGCAACACCGCAGGATGGCTTCAGGCCCTAATCTGGTTCCGGCACGGCACGCTGAGCCTTTGGTTATTTCCTCTTCCTGGTGGGAAATGAGAGTTAAATTTGCCCGTCCAGACACCTCCAGCTAGTCTCTCATTGGTTCTCGCTATTCCTGTTCATCTTCCACAGAAATTGCAAACTGGGCCAAACAGGAGGTTAAAGGGACTGACTCTCCAAGTCGGGAGAGTGTTAGTAAAGCGTCTGGAATGTTGCACCCGAGTACCAGGGTACAAAAACTGAGACATATTTGAACACGTCTCCTGATCACATTGTTGATCATACTTTATGTTCCACATGCATGCTTTGTTTTTTAGATGTTTCAGGAAACACCATACACTTCTCCCGAGTGGCTGTTGGCAATTTACATCCCGCCCATCAGCATAACAAGGCTCCCAGTTCTCCATGGCCTGTCCTGCCTTTCTGGATTTTACACTTTTTTCAGATGGCCCTTTTGACCGGGGGGAAGTGAGACTTCATTGTAGTGCAGATTTCCTTTGCAAGCTTGCTTGGTTGGCCAAAATGGCGTATGCGTTTTTTCCTGACTATATTCAGGAAAAAACGCATATGCCCTTTTTGGCCAAGTGCATCATTGTAGACGTTCTGCCTCTTTTCCTATGCTTTAAGTGCAATTCCAGTCTACCTCCTGAAATCGGTTTCCTGCAATTCTGCCCCGCTTTCAAGTCCTCTTGGCAGCCTTACTTCAGTATAATTTGGGACGATAGCTGTCATTTATAACTCTGCAGGTTTGTGAATTACAGTGCCCCTGAGCTCCTTTCTTCAACTCGCTTTCTTGTGAGCTGGCCGCAACACCGCAGGATTGCTTCAGGCCCTAATCTGGTTCCGGCACGGCACACTGAGCCTTTGGTTAATTCCTCTTCCTGGTGGGAAATGAGAGTTAAATTTGCCCGTCCAGACACCTCCAGCTAGTCTCTCATTGGTTCTCCCTATTCCTGTTCATCTTCCGCAGAAATTGCAAACTGGGCCAATCAGGAGGTTAAAGGCACTGACTCTCCAAGTCGGGAGAGTGTTAGTAAAGCGTCTGGAATGTTGCACCCGAGTACCAGGGGACGAGAACGGAGACATATTTGAAGACGTCTCCCGATCACACGGTTGATCATACTCTGTGTTCCACATGCATGTTTTAGCTGAAGGAAGAATCGCTTACACCTGGAGAGTTGAGACCCGTGGAATGGGTACCATGCAATATGACTTCAAAGGGTTTTATTTGCTCACCGAACCTCTCCAATCCTATCACTGCTGCGTTTATGCCCCTGTACACACGCTTGATTCTCTTTTGGAGACATAGCAATCCATAGGTTTTAAGATACTTACTAGTCAGGTACATTCTTAGGCGTTTAATTTGGGGTGTTGAGTCCATTTCTTTGAGCAAGGAGTAGCTCTTGTCTATTCCATATTTGGCTTAAGGAACTTTATCTGTGCCATTTCAATCTCTGGTTTTATGCAGCACCCCAACTCACCTTTCCCCTTAAGCAAGCATAAGTTGGTTTTCTAAATTTGAGACCCTGTTCTGTTTTGTAATCCAGTTCCTGTGTAGCCAAGTTTGCATTCCGTGTATTAGTGATATCTTATGATGTTTCTTTTTCTGTGTGACTTATTTCAGTTAGAATCATCATACCTGAATCCACTCATGATGCTGCTATGGGCCTGATGACATAGATGTCATTGCTGAGTGATACTGCATTTTACGTAAGTACCACATGTTCTTTATCCATTTTTCACTTTCTGTGATATTGAACTTGTATGGCAAAACGAGGTTCTTGTAAACAGAGGCGTCCCAAACTTTGGGGTGGCTGTGTCTTTTTGATTTTAATTTCCCTAAGCTATAGGACCATAAGTGGAAGTGCCCTAGGCTCTGTTGCTTTGTTTCTTAGATGTTTCAGGAAACACCATACACTTCTCCCGAGTGTCTGTTGGCAATTTACATCCCGTCCATCAGCATAACAAGGCTCCCAGTTTTCCATGGCCTGTCCTGCCTTTCTGGATTTTACACTTTTTTCAGATGGCCCTTTTGACCGGGAGGAAGTGAGACTTCATTGTAGTGCAGATTTCCTTTGCAAGTTTGCTTGGTTGGCCAAAAAGGGCGTATGCGTTTTTTCCTGAATATATTCAGGAAAAAACGCATACGCCCTTTTTGGCCAAGTGCATCATTGTGGACGTTCTGCCTCTTTTCCTATGCTTTCAATGCAATTCCAGTCTACCTCCTGAAATCGGTTTCCTGCAATTCTGCCCCGCTTTCAAGTCCTCTTGGCAGCCTTACTTCAGTATATTTTTGGACGATAGCTGTCATTTGTAACTCTGCAGGTTTGTGAATTACAGTGTCCCTGAGCTCCTTTCTTCAACTCGCTTTCATGTGACCTGGCCGCAACACCGCAGGATGGCTTCAGGCCCTAATCTGGTTCCGGCACGGCACGCTGATCCTTTGGTTAATTCCTCTTCCTGGTGGGAAATGAGAGTTAAATTTGCCCGTCCAGACACCTCCAGCTAGTCTCTCATTGGTTCTCGCTATTCCTGTTCATCTTCCACAGAAATTGCAAACTGGGCGAAACAGGAGGTTAAAGGGACTGACTCTCCAAGTCGGGAGAGTGTTAGTAAAGCGTCTGGAATGTTGCACCCGAGTACCAGGGTACAAAAACTGAGACATATTTGAACACGTCTCCCGATCACATTGTTGATCATACTTTATGTTCCACATGCATGCTTTGTTTTTTAGATGTTTCAGGAAACACCATACACTTCTCCCGAGTGGCTGTTGGCAATTTACATCCCGCCCATCAGCATAACAAGGCTCCCAGTTCTCCATGGCCTGTCCTGCCTTTCTGGATTTTACACTTTTTTCAGATGGCCCTTTTGACCGGGGGGAAGTGAGACTTCATTGTAGTGCAGATTTCCTTTGCAAGCTTGCTTGGTTGGCCAAAATGGCGTATGCGTTTTTTCCTGACTATATTCAGGAAAAAACGCATATGCCCTTTTTGGCCAAGTGCATCATTGTAGACGTTCTGCCTCTTTTCCTATGCTTTAAGTGCAATTCCAGTCTACCTCCTGAAATCGGTTTCCTGCAATTCTGCCCCGCTTTCAAGTCCTCTTGGCAGCCTTACTTCAGTATAATTTGGGACGATAGCTGTCATTTATAACTCTGCAGGTTTGTGAATTACAGTGCCCCTGAGCTCCTTTCTTCAACTCGCTTTCTTGTGAGCTGGCCGCAACACCGCAGGATTGCTTCAGGCCCTAATCTGGTTCCGGCACGGCACACTGAGCCTTTGGTTAATTCCTCTTCCTGGTGGGAAATGAGAGTTAAATTTGCCCGTCCAGACACCTCCAGCTAGTCTCTCATTGGTTCTCCCTATTCCTGTTCATCTTCCGCAGAAATTGCAAACTGGGCCAATCAGGAGGTTAAAGGCACTGACTCTCCAAGTCGGGAGAGTGTTAGTAAAGCGTCTGGAATGTTGCACCCGAGTACCAGGGGACGAGAACGGAGACATATTTGAAGACGTCTCCCGATCACACGGTTGATCATACTCTGTGTTCCACATGCATGTTTTAGCTGAAGGAAGAATCGCTTACACCTGGAGAGTTGAGACCCGTGGAATGGGTACCATGCAATATGACTTCAAAGGGTTTTATTTGCTCACCGAACCTCTCCAATCCTATCACTGCTGCGTTTATGCCCCTGTACACACGCTTGATTCTCTTTTGGAGACATAGCAATCCATAGGTTTTAAGATACTTACTAGTCAGGTACATTCTTAGGCGTTTAATTTGGGGTGTTGAGTCCATTTCTTTGAGCAAGGAGTAGCTCTTGTCTATTCCATATTTGGCTTAAGGAACTTTATCTGTGCCATTTCAATCTCTGGTTTTATGCAGCACCCCAACTCACCTTTCCCCTTAAGCAAGCATAAGTTGGTTTTCTAAATTTCAGACCCTGTTCTGTTTTGTAATCCAGTTCCTGTGTAGCCAAGTTTGCATTCCGTGTATTAGTGATATCTTATGATGTTTCTTTTTCTGTGTGACTTATTTCAGTTAGAATCATCATACCTGAATCCACTCATGATGCTGCTATGGGCCTGATGACATAGATGTCATTGCTGAGTGATATTGCATTGTACGTAAGTACCACAACTTCTTTATCCATTTTTCACTTTCTGCGATATTGAACTTGTACCGTAAACGAGGTTCTTGTTAACAGAGCCGTCCCAAACTTTGGGGTGGCTGTGTCTTTTTGATTTTCATTTCCCTAAGCTATAGGACCATAAGTGGAAGTGCCCTAGGCTCTGTTGCTTTGTTTTTTAGGTGTTTCAGGAAACACCATACACTTCTCCTCAGTGGCTGTTGGCAATTTACATCCCGCCCATCAGCATAACAAGGCTCCCAGTTCTCCATGGCCTGTCCTGCCTTTCTGGATTTTACACTTTTTTCAGATGGCCCTTTTGACCGGGGGGAAGTGAGACTTCATTGTAGTGCAGATTTCCTTTGAAAGCTTGCTTGGTTGGCCAAAAAGGGCGTATGCGTTTTTTCCTGAATATATTCAGGAAAAAACGCATACGCCCTTTTTGGCCAAGTGCATCATTGTGGACGTTCTGCCTCTTTTCCTATGCTTTCAATGCAATTCCAGTCTACCTCCTGAAATCGGTTTCCTGCAATTCTGCCCCGCTTTCAAGTCCTCTTGGCAGCCTTACTTCAGTATATTTTTGCACGATAGCTGTCATTTGTAACTCTGCAGGTTTGTGAATTACAGTGCCCCTGAGCTCCTTTCTTCAACTCGCTTTCTTGTGACCTGGCCGCAACACCGCAGGATGGCTTCAGGCCCTAATATGGTTCCGGCACGGCACGCTGAGCCTTTGGTTATTTCTTCTCCCTGGTGGGAAATGAGAGTTAAATTTGCCCGTCCAGACACCTCCAGCTAGTCTCTCATTGGTTCTCCCTATTCCTGTTCATCTTCCGCAGAAATTGCAAACTGAGCCAAACAGGAGGTTAAAGGGACTGACTCTCCAAGTCGGGAGAGTGTTAGTAAAGCGTCTGGAATGTTGCACCCGAGTACCAGCGGAGGAAAACTGAGACATATTTGAACACGTCTCCCGTTCACACGGTTGGTCATACTCTGGGTTCCACATGCATGTTTTAGCTGAAGGAAGAATACCTTAAACCTGGAGAGTTGAGACCCTTGTAATGCATACCATGCAATATGACTTCAAAGGATCTTCATTGGCTCACCGAACCTCTCCAATCCTATCACTGCTGCGTTTATGCCCCTGAACACACGCTTGATTCTCTTTTGGAGACATAGCAATCCATAGGTTTTAAGATACTTACTAGTCAGGTACATTCTTAGGCATTTAATATGGGGTGTTGAGTCCATTTCGTTGAGCAAGGAGTAGCTCTTGTCTATTCCATATTTGGCTTAAGGAACTTTATCTGTGCTCATTTCAATCTCTGGTTTTATGCAGCACCCCAACTCACCTTTCCCCTTAAGCAAGCATAAGTTGGTTTTCTAAATTTGAGACCCTGTTCTGTTTTGGAATTCAGTTCCTGTGTAGCCAAGTTTACATTCCGTGTATTACAGATATCTTATGATGTTTCTTTTTCTGTGTGACTTATTTCAGTTAGAATCATCATACCTGAATCCACTCATTGTGCTGCTAAGGGCCTGATGACATAGATTTCATTGCTGAGTGATATTGTTTTGTAAGTAAATACCACAACTTCTTTATCCATTTTTCACTTTCTGCGATGTTGAACTTGTACTGTAAACGAGGTTCTTGTAAACAGAGGCGTCCCAAACTTTGGGGTGGTTGTGTCTTTTTGATTTTAATTTCCCTCAGCTATAGGACCATAAGTAGAAGTGCCCTAGGCTCTGTTGCTTTGTTTCTTAGATGTTTCAGGAAACACCATACACTTCTCCTGAGTGTCTGTTGGCAATTTACATCCCGCCCATCAGCATAACGAGGCTCCCAGTTCTCCATGGCCTGTCCTGCCTTTCTGGATTTTACACTTTTTTCAGATGGCCCTTTTGACCGGGGGGAAGTGAGACTTCATTGTAGTGCAGATTTCCTTTGCAAGTTTGCTTGGTTGGCCAAAAAGGGCGTATGCGTTTTTTCCTGAATATATTCAGGAAAAAACGCATACGCCCTTTTTGGCCAAGTGCATCATTGTGGACGTTCTGCCTCTTTTCCTATGCTTTCAATGCAATTCCAGTCTACCTCCTGAAATCGGTTTCTTGCAATTCTGCCCCGCTTTCAAGTCCTCTTGGCAGCCTTACTTCAGTATATTTTTGGACGATAGCTGTCATTTATAACTCTGCAGGTTTGTGACTTACAGTGCCCCTGAGCTCCTTTCTTCAACTCGCTTTCTTGTGAGCTGGCCGCAACACCGCAGGATGGCTTCAGGCCCTAATCTGGTTCCGGCACGGCATGCTGAACCTTTGGTTAATTCCTCTTCCTGGTGGGAAATGAGAGTTAAATTTGCCCGTCCAGACACCTCCAGCTAGTCTCTCATTGGTTCTCACTATTCCTATTCATTTTCCGCAGAAATTGCAAACTGGGCCAAACAGGAGGTTAAAGGGACTGACTCTCCAAGTCGGGAGAGTGTTAGTAAAGCATCTGGAATGTTGCACCCGAGTACCAGGGTACGAAAACTGAGACATATTTGACCACGTCTCCTGATCACATGGTTGATCATACTCTGGGTTCCACATGCATGTTTTAGCTGAAGGAAGAATACCTTAAACCTGGGTTGTTGAAACCCGTGGAATGGGTACCATGCAATATGACTTCAATGGTCTTCATTTGCTCACCGAACCTCTCCAATCCTATCACTGCTGCGTTTATGCCCCTGTACACATGCTTGATTCTCTTTCGGAGACATAGCAATCCATAGGTTTTAAGATACTTACTAGTCAGGTACATTCTTAGGCGTTTAATATGGGGTGTTGAGTGCATTTCGTTGAGCAAGGAGTAGCTCTTGTCTATTCCATATTTGGCTTAAGGAACTTTATCTGTGTTCATTTCAATCTCTGGTTTTATGCAGCACCCCAACTCAACTTTCCCCTTAAGCAAGCATAAGTTGGTTTTCTAAATTTGAGACCCTTTTCTGTTTTGGAATTCAGTTCCTGTGTAGCCAAGTTTACATTCCGTGTATTAGTGATATCTTATGATGTTTCTTTTTCTGTGTGACTTATTTCAGTTAGAATAATCGTACCTGAATCCACTCATTATGCTGCTACGGGCCTGATGACATAGATTTCAATGCTGAGTGATACTGCATTGTACGTAAGTACCACAAGTTCTTTATCCATTTTTCACTTTCTGTGATATTGAACTTGTACTGTAAACGAGGTTCTTGTAAACAGAGGCGTCCCAAACTTTGGGGTGGCTGTGTCTTTTGGATTTTAATTTCCCTAAGCTATAGGACCATAAGTGGAAGTGCCCTAGGCTCTGTTGCTTTGTTTTTTAGATGTTTCAGGAAACACCATACACTTCTCCCGAGTGTCTGTTGGCAATTTACATCCCGCCCATCAGCATAACAAGGCTCCCAGTTCTCCATGGCCTGTCCTGCCTTTCTGGATTTTACACTTTTTTCAGATGGCCCTTTTGACTGGGGGGAAGTGAGACTTCATTGTAGTGCAGATTTCCTTTGCAAGCTTGCTTGGTTGGCCAAAAAGGGCGTATGCGTTTTTTCCTGAATATATTCAGGAAAAAACGCATACGCCCTTTTTGGCCAAGTGCATCATTGTGGACGTTCTGCCTCTTTTCCTATGCTTTCATTGCAATTCCAGTCTACCTCCTGAAATTGGTTTCCTGCAATTCTGCCCCGCTTTCAAGTCCTCTTGGCAGCCTTACTTCAGTATATTTTTGGACGATAGCTGTCATTTGTAACTCTGCAGGTTTGTGACTTACAGTGCCCCTGAGCTCCTTTCTTCAACTCGCTTTCTTGTGACCTGGCCGCAACACCGCAGGATGCTTCAGGCCCTAATATGGTTCCGGCACGGCACGCTGAGCCTTTGGTTATTTCTTCTTCCTGGTGGGAAATGAGAGTTAAATTTGCCCGTCCAGACACCTCCAGCTAGTCTCTCATTGGTTCTCCCTATTCCTGTTCATCTTCCGCAGAAATTGCAAACTGGGCCATTCAGGAGGTTAAAGGCGCTGACTCTCCAAGTGGGGAGAGTGTTAGTAAAGCGTCTGGAATGTTGCACCCGAGTACCAGGGGAGGAAAACTGAGACATATTTGAACACGTCTCGTGTTCACACGGTTGATCATACTCTGGGTTCCACATGCATGTTTTAGCTGAAGGAAGAATACCTTAAACCTGGAGAGTTGAGACCCGTGGAATGGGTAGCATGCAATATGACTTCAAAGGGTCTTCATTTGCTCACCGAACTTCTCCAATCCTATCACTGCTGCGTTTATGCCCCTGTACACACGCTTGATTCTCTTTTGGAGACATAGCAATCCATAGGTTTAAAGATACTTACTAGTCAGGTACATTCTTAGGCGTTTAATATGGGGTGTTGAGTCCATTTCGTTGAGCAAGGAGTAGCTCTTGTCTATTCCATATTTGGCTTAAGGAACTTTATCTGTGCTCATTGCAATCTCTGGTTTTATGCAGCACCCCAACTCACCTTTCCCCTTAAGCAAGCATAAGTTGGTTTTCTAAATTTGAGACCCTGTTCTGTTTTGGAATTCAGTTCCTGTGTAGCCAAGTTTACATTCCGTGTATTAGTGATATCTTATGATGTTTCTTTTTCTGTGTGACTTCTTTCAGTTAGAATCATCGTACCTGAATCCACTCATTATGCTGCTACGGGCCTGATGACATAGATTTCATTGCTGAGTGATACTGCATTGTACGTAAGTACCACAAGTTCTTTATCCATTTGTCACTTTCTGCGATGTTGAACTTGTACTGTAAACGAGGTTCTTGTAAACAGAGGTGTCCCAAACTTTGGGGTGGCTGTGTCTTTTTGATTTTAATTTCCCTAAGCTATAGGGCCATAAGTGGAAGTGCCCTAGGCTCCGTTGCTTTGTTTTTTAGATGTTTCAGGAAACACCATACACTTCTCCCGAGTGTCTGTTGGCAATTTACAACCCGCCCATCAGCATAACAAGGCTCCCAGTTCTCCATGGCCTGTCCTGCCTTTCTGGATTTTACACTTTTTTCAGATGGCCCTTTTGACCGGGGGGAAGTGAGACTTCATTGTAGTGCAGATTTCCTTTGCAAGTTTGCTTGGTTGGCCAAAAAGGGCGTATGCGTTTTTTCCTGAATATATTCAGGAGAAAACGCATACACCCTTTTTGGCCAAGTGCATCATTGTGGACGTTCTGCCTCTTTTCCTATGCTTTCAATGCAATTCCAGTCTACCTCCTGAAATCGGTTTCCTGCAATTCTGCCCCGCTTTCAAGTCCTCTTGGCAGCCTTACTTCAGTATATTTTTGGACGATAGCTGTCATTTATAACTCTGCAGGTTTGTGACTTACAGTGCCCCTGAGCTCCTTTCTTCAACTCGCTTTCTTGTGAGCTGTCCGCAACACCGCAGGATGGCTTCAGGCCCTAATCTGGTTCCGGCACGGCATGCTGAACCTTTGGTTAATTCCTCTTCCTGGTGGGAAATGAGAGTTAAATTTGCCCGTCCAGACACCTCCAGCTAGTGTCTCATTGGTTCTCACTATTCCTGTTCATTTTCCGCAGAAATTGCAAACTGGGCCAAACAGGAGGTTAAAGGGACTGACTCTCCAAGTCGGGAGAGTGTTAGTAAAGCATCTGGAATGTTGCACCCGAGTACCAGGGTACGAAAACTGAGACATATTTGAACACGTCTCCCGATCACATGGTTGATCATACTCTGGGTTCCACATGCATGTTTTAGCTGAAGGAAGAATACCTTAAACCTGGGTAGTTGAAACCCGTGGAATGGGTACCATGCAATATGACTTCAATGGTCTTCATTTGCTCACCGAACCTCTCCAATCCTATCACTGCTGCGTTTATGCCCCTGTACACATGCTTGATTCTCTTTCGGAGACATAGCAATCCATAGGTTTTAAGATACTTACTAGTCAGGTACATTCTTAGGCGTTTAATATGCGGTGTTGAGTCCATTTTGTTGAGCAAGGAGTAGCTCTTGTCTATTCCATATTTGGCTTAAGGAACTTTATCTGTGCTCATTTCAATCTCTGGTTTTATGCAGCACCCCAACTCACCTTTACCCTTAAGCAAGCATAAATTGGTTTTCTAAATTTGAGACCCTGTTCTGTTCTGTAATTCAGTTCCTGTGTAGCCAAGTTTACATTCCGTGTATTACTGATATCTTATGATGTTTCTTTTTCTGTGTGACTTATTTCAGTTAGAATCATCGTACCTGAATCCACTCATTATGCTGCTACGGGCCTGATGACATAGATTTCACTGCTGAGTGATACTGCATTGTACGTAAGTACCACAATTTCTTTATCCATTTTTCACTTTCTGTGATATTGAACTTGTATGGCAAACGAGGTTCTTGTAAACAGAGGCGTCCCAAACTTTGGGGTGGCTGTGTCTTTTTGATTTTAATTTCCCTAAGCTATAGGACCATAAGTGGAAGTGCCCTAGGCTCTGTTGCTTTGTTTTTTAGATGTTTCAGGAAACACCATACACTTCTCCCGAGTGTCTGTTGGCAATTTACATCCCGCCCATCAGCATAACAAGGCTCCCAGTTCTCCATGGCCTGTCCTGCCTTTCTGGATTTTACACTTTTTTCAGATGGCCCTTTTGACCGGGGGGAAGTGAGACTTCATTGTAGTGCAGATTTCCTTTGCAAGCTTGCTTGGTTGGCCAAAAAGTGCGTATGCGTTTTTTCCTGAATATATTCAGGAAAAAACGCATACGCCCTTTTTGGCAAAGTGCATCATTGTGGACGTTCTGCCTCTTTTCCTATGCTTCCAATGCAATTCCAGTCTACCTCCTGAAATCGGTTTCCTGCAATTCTGCCCCGCTTTCAAGTCCTCTTGGCAGCCTTACTTCAGTATATTTTTGGACGATAGCTGTCATTTATAACTCTGCAGGTTTGTGAATTACAGTGCCCCTGAACTCCTTTCTTCAACTCGCTTTCTTGTGACCTGGCTGCAACACCGCAGGATGGCTTCAGGCCCTAATCTGGTTCCGGCACGGCACGGTGAGCCTTTGGTTAATTCCTCTTCCTGGTGGGAAATGACAGTTAAATTTGCCCGTCCAGACACCTCCAGCTAGTCTCTCATTGGTTCTCCCTATTCCTGTTCATCTTCCGCAGAATTTGCAAACTGTGTCAAACAGGAGGTTAAAGGGACTGACTCTCCAAGTCGGGAGAGTGTTAGTAAAGCGTCTGGAATGTTGCACCCGAGTACCAGGGGACGAGAACGGAGACATATATGAACACGTCTCCCGATCACATGGTTGATCATACTCTAGGTTCCACATGCATGTTTTAGCTGAAGGAAGAATACCTTAAACCTGGGTAGTTGAAACCCGTGGAATGGGTACCATGCAATATGACTTCAAAGGGTCTTCATTTGCTCACCGAACCTCTCCAATCCTATCACTGCTGCTTTTATGCCCCTGTACACATGCTTGATTCTCTTTTGGAGACATAGCAATCCATAGGTTTTAAGATACTTACTAGTCAGGTACATTCTTAGGCGTTTAATATGGGGTGTTGAGTGCATTTCATTGAGCAAGGAGTAGCTCTTGTCTATTCCATATTTGGCTTAAGGAACTTTATCTGTGCTCATTTCAATCTCTGCTTTTATGCAGCACCCCAACTCAACTTTTCCCTTAAGCAAGCATAAGTTGGTTTTCTAAATTTGAGACCCTGTTCTGTTTTGGAATTCAGTTCCTGGGTAGCCAAGTTTACATTCCGTGTATTAGTGATATCTTATGATGTTTCTTTTTCTGTGTGACTTATTTCAGTTAGAATCATCGTACCTGAATCCACTCATTATGCTGCTACGGGCCTGATGACATAGATTTCAATGCTGAGTGATACTGCATTGTACGTAAGTACCACAAGTTCTTTATCCATTTTTCACTTTCTGTGATATTGAACTTGTACGGTAAACGAGGTTCTTGTAAACAGAGGCGTCCCAAACTTTGGGGTGGCTGTTTCTTTTTGATTTTAATTTCCCTAAGCTATAGGACCATAAGTGGTAGTGCCCTTGGCTCTGTTGCTTTGTTTTTTAGATGTTTCAGGAAACACCATACACTTCTTCGGAGTGTCTGTTGGCAATTTACATCCCGCCCATCAGCATAACAAGGCTCCCAGTTCTCCATGGCCTGTCCTGCCTTTCTGGATTTTACACTTTTTTCAGATGGCCCTTTTGACCGGGGGGAAGTGAGACTTCATTGTAGTGCAGATTTCCTTTGCAAGCTTGCTTGGTTGGCCAAAAAGGGCGTATGCGTTTTTTCCTGAATATATTCAGGAAAAAACGCATACGCCCTTTTTGGCCAAGTGCATCATTGTGGACGTTCTGCCTCTTTTCCTATGCTTTCAATGCAATTCCAGTCTACCTCCTGAAATCGGTTTCCTGCAACTCTGCCCCGCTTTCAAGTCCTCTTGGCAGCCTTACTTCAGTATATTTTTGGACGATAGCTGTCATTTATAACTCTGCAGGTTTGTGAATTACAGTGCCCCTGAGCTCCTTTCTTCAACTCGCTTTCTTGTGAGCTGGCCGCAACACCGCAGGATGGCTTCAGGCCCTAATCTGGTTCCGGCACGGCACGCTGAGCCTTTGGTTATTTCCTCTTCCTGGTGGGAAATGAGAGATATAATTGCCCGTCCAGACACCTCCAGCTAGTCCCTCATTGGTTCTCCCTATTCCTGTTCATCTTCCGCAGAAATTGCAAACTGGGCCAAACAGGAGGTTAAAGGCGCTGACTCTCCAAGTGGGGAGAGTGTTAGTAAAGCGTCTGGAATGTTGCACCCGAGTACGAGGGGAGGAAAACTGAGACATATTTGAACACGTCTCCCGTTCACACAGTTGATCATACTCTGGGTTCCACATGCATGTTTTAGCTGAAGGAAGAATACCTTAAACCTGGAGAGTTTAGACCCGTGGAATGGGTACCATGCAATATGACTTCAAAGGGTCTTCATTTGCTCACCGAACCTCTCCAATCCTATCACTGCTGCGTTTATGCCCCTGTACACACGCTTGATTCTCTTTTGGAGACATAGCAATCCATAGGTTTTAAGATACTTACTAGTCAGGTACATTCTTAGGCGTTTAATATGCGGGGTTGAGTCCATTTCGTTGAGCAAGGAGTAGCTCTTGTCTATTCCATATTTGGCTTAAGGAACTTTATCTGTGCTCATTTCAATCTCTGGTTTTATGCAGCACCCCAACTCACCTTTCCCCTTAAGCAAGCATAAGTTGGTTTTCTAAATTTGAGACCCTGTTCCGTTTTGGAATTCAGTTCCTGTGTAGCCAAGTTTACATTCCGTGTATTAGTGATATCTTATGATGTTTCTTTTTCTGTGTGACTTATTTCAGTTAGAATCATCGTACCTGAATCCACTCATTGTGCTACTACGGGCCTGATGACATAGATTTCATTGCTGAGTGATACTGCATTGTACGTAAGTACCACAAATTCTTTATCCATTTTTCATTTTCTGTGATATTGAACTTGTACGGTAAACGAGGTTCTTGTAAACAGAGGCGTCCCAAACTTTGGGGTGGCTGTGTCTTTTTGATTTTAATTTCCCTAAGCTATAGGATAATAAGTGGAAGTGCCCTAGGCTCCGTTGCTTTGTTTTTTAGATGTTTCAGGAAACACCATACACTTCTTCCGAGTGTTTGTTGGCAATTTACATCCCACCCATCAGCATAACAAGGCTCCCAGTTCTCCATGGCCTGTCCTGCCTTTCTGGATTTTACACTTTTTTCAGATGGCCCTTTTGACCGGGGGGAAGTGAGACTTCATTGTAGTGCAGATTTCCTTTGCAAGCTTGCTTGGTTGGCCAAAAAGGGCGTATGCGTTTTTTCCTGAATATATTCAGGAAAAAACGCATACGCCCTTTTTGGCCAAGTGCATCATTGTGGACGTTCTGCCTCTTTTCCTATGCTTTCAATGCAATTCCACTCTACCTCATGAAATCGGTTTCCTGCAATTCTGCCCCGCTTTCAAGTCCTCTTGGCAGCCTTACTTCAGTATATTTTTGGACGATAGCTGTCATTTATAACTCTGCAGGTTTGTGAATTACAGTGCCCCTGAGCTCCTTTCTTCAACTCGCTTTCTTTTGAGCTGGCCGCAACAACGCAGGATGGCTTCAGGCCCTAATCTGGTTCCGGCACGGCACGCTGAGCCTTTGGTTATTTCCTCTTCCTGGTGGGAAATGAGAGATATAATTGCCCGTCCAGACACCTCCAGCTAGTCCCTCATTGGTTCTCCCTATTCCTGTTCATCTTCCGCAGAAATTGCAAACTGGGCCAAACAGGAGGTTAAAGGCGCTGGCTCTCCAAGTGGGGAGAGTGTTAGTAAAGCATCTGGAATGTTGCACCCGAGTACCAGGTGAGGAGAACTGAGACATATTTGAACACGTCTCCCGTTCACACAGTTGATCATACTCTGGGTTCCACATGCATGTTTTAGCTGAAGGAAGAATACCTTAAACCTGGAGAGTTGAGACCCGTGGAATGGGTACCATGCAATATGACTTCAAAGGGTCTTCATTTGCTCACCGAACCTCTCCAATCCTATCACTGCTGTGTTTATGCCCCTGTACACACGCTTGATTCTCTCTTGGAGACATAGCAATCCATAGGTTTTAAGATACTTACTAGTCAGGTACATTCTTAGGCGTTTAATATGCGGGGTTGAGTCCATTTCGTTGAGCAAGGAGTAGCTCTTGACTATTCCATATTTGGCTTAAGGAACTTTATCTGTGCTCATTTCAATCTCTGGTTTTATGCAGCACCCCAACTCACCTTTCCCCTTAAGCAAGCATAAGTTGGTTTTCTAAATTTGAGACCCTGTTCTGTTTTGGAATTCAGTTCCTGTGTAGCCAAGTTTACATTCCGTGTATTAGTGATATCTTATGATGTTTCTTTTTCTGTGTGACTTATTTCAGTTAGAATCATCGTACCTGAATCCACTCATTGTGCTACTACGGGCCTGATGACATAGATTTCATTGCTGAGTGATACTGCATTGTACGTAAGTACCACAAGTTCTTTATCCATTTTTCATTTTCTGTGATATTGAACTTGTACGGTAAACGAGGTTCTTGTAAACAGAGGCGTCCCAAACTTTGGGGTGGCTGTGTCTTTTTGATTTTAATTTCCCTAAGCTATAGGACCATAAGTGGAAGTGCCCTAGGCTCCGTTGCTTTGTTTTTTAGATGTTTCAGGAAACACCATACACTTCTTCCGAGTGTCTGTTGGCAATTTACATCCCGCCCATCAGCATAACAAGGCTCCCAGTTCTCCATGGCCTGTCCTGCCTTTCTGGATTTTACACTTTTTTCAGATGGCCCTTTTGACCGGGGGGAAGTGAGACTTCATTGTAGTGCAGATTTCCTTTGCAAGCTTGCTTGGTTGGCCAAAAAGGGCGTAGGCGTTTTTTCCTGAATATATTCAGGAAAAAACGCATACGCCCTTTTTGGCCAAGTGCATCATTGTGGACGTTCTGCCTCTTTTCCTATGCTTTCAATGCAATTCCACTCTACCTCATGAAATCGGTTTCCTGCAATTCTGCCCCGCTTTCAAGTCCTCTTGGCAGCCTTACTTCAGTATATTTTTGGACGATAGCTGTCATTTATAACTCTGCAGGTTTGTGAATTACAGTGCCCCTCAGCTCCTTTCTTCAACTCGCTTTCTTGTGAGCTGGCCGCAACACCGCAGGATGGCTTCAGGCCCTAATCTGGTTCCGGCACGGCACGCTGAGCCTTTGCTTATTTCCTCTTCCTGGTGGGAAATGAGAGATAAAATTGCCCTTCCAGACACCTCCAGCTAGTCTCTCATTGGTTCTCCTTATTCCTGTTCATCTTCCGCAGAAATGGCAAACTGGGCCAAACAGGAAGTTAAAGGCACTGATTTCCAAGTCGGGAGAGTGTTAGTAAAGCGTCTGGAATGTTGCACCCGAGTACCAGGGGACGAGAACCGAGACATATTGGAACACGTCTCCCGACCACATGGTTGATCATACTCTGGGTTCCACATGCATGTTCTAGCTGAAGGAAGAGTCCCTTAAACCTGGAGAGTTGAGACCCGTGGAATGGGTACCATGCAATATGACTTCAAAGGGTCTTCATTTGCTCACCGAACCTCTCCAATCCTATCACTGCTGCGTTTATGCCCCTGTACACACGCTTCATTCACTTTCAGAGACATAGCAATCCATAGGTTTTAAGATACTTACTAGTCAGGTACATTCTTAGGCGTTTAATATGGGGTGTTGAGTCCATTTCGTTGAGCAAGGAGTAGCTCTTGTCTATTCCACATTTGGCTTAAGGAACTTTATCTGTGCTCATTTCAATCTCTGGTTTTATGCAGCACCCCAACTAACCTTTACCCTTAAGCAAGTATAAGTTGGTTTTCTAAATTTGAGGCCCTGTTCTCTTTTGTAATCCAGTTCCTGTGTAGCCAAGTTTACATTCCGTGAATTAGTGATATCTTATGATGTTTCTTTTTCTGTGTGACTTATTTCAGTTAGAATCATCATACCTGAATCCACTCATTATGCTGCTATGGGCCTGATGACATAGTTGTTATTGCTGAGGGATATTGCATTGTATGTAAGTACCCCAACTTCTTTATCCATTTTCCCTTTCTGTGATATTGAACTTGTCCCGTAAACGAGGTTCTTGTAAACAGAGCCGTCCCAAACTTTGGGGTGGCTGTGTCTTTTTGATTTTCATTTCCCTAACCTATAGGACCATAAGTGGAAGTGCCCTAGGCTCTGTTGCTTTGTTTTTTAGATGTTTCAGGAAACACCATACACTTCTCCCCAGTGGCTGTTCGCAATTTACATCCCGCCAATCAGCATAACAAGGCTCCCAGTTCTCCATGGCCTGTTCTGGCTTTCTGGATTTTACACTTTTTTCAGATGGCCCTTTAGACCGGGGGGAAGTGAGACTTCATTGTAGTGCAGATTTCCTTTACAAGCTTGCTTGGTTGGCCAAAAAGGGCGTATGCGTTTTTTCCTGAATATATTCAGGAAAAAACGCATACGCCCTTTTTGGCCAAGTGCATCATTGTGGACGTTCTGCCTCTTTTCCTCTGCTTTCAATGCAATTCCAGTCTACCTCCTGAAATCGGTTTCCTGCAATTCTGCCCCGCTTTCAAGTCCTCTTGGCAGCCTTACTTCAGTATATTTTTGGACGATAGCTGTCATTTATAACTCTGCAGGTTTGTGAATGACAGTGCCCCTGAGCTCCTTTCTTCAACTCGCTTTCTTGTGAGCTGGCCGGAACACCGCAGGATGGCTTCAGGCACTAATCTGGTTCCGGCACAGCACGCTGAGCCTTTGGTTAGTTCCTCTTCCTGGTGGGAAATGAGAGTTAAATTTGCCCGTCCAGACACCTCCAGCTAGTCTCTCATTGGTTCTCGCTATTCCTGTTCATCTTCCGCAGAAATTGCAAACTGGGCCAAACAGGGAATTAAAGGCGCTGACTCTCCAAGTGGGGAGAGTGTTAGTAAAGTGTCTGGAATGTTGCACCCGAGTACCAGGGGAGGAAAACTGAGACATATTTGAACACATCTCCCGTTCACACGGTTGATCATACTCTGGGTTCCACATGCATGTTTTAGCTGAAGGAAGAATACCTTAAACCTGGGTACTTCAAACCCGTGGAATGGGTACCATGCAATATGACTTCAAAGGGTCTTCATTTGCTCACCGAACCACTCCAATCCTATCACTGCTGCGTTTATGCCCCTGCACACATGCTTGATTCTCTTTTGGAGACATAGCAATCCATAGGTTTTAAGATACTTACTAGTCAGGTACATTCTTAGGCGTTTAATATGCGGTGTTGAGTCCATTTCGTTGAGCAAGGAGTAGCTCTTGTCTATTCCATATTTGGCTTAAGGAACTTTATCTGTGCTCATTTCAATCTCTGGTTTTATGCAGCACCCCAACTCACCTTTCCCCTTAAGCAAGCATAAGTTGGTTTTCTAAATTTGAGGCCCTGTTCTCTTTTGTAATCCAGTTCCTGTGTAGCCAAGTTTACATTCCGTGTATTAGTGATATCTTATGATGTTTCTTTTTCTGTGTGACTTACTTCAGTTAGAATAATCATACCTGAATCCACTTATTATGTTGCTATGGGCCTGATGACATAGATGTCATTGCTGAGTGATATTGCATTGTAAGTAAGTACCAAAACTTCTTTATCCATTTTTCACTTTCTGCGATATTGAACTTGTCCCGTAAATGAGGTACTTGTAAACAGAGCTGTCCCAAACTTTGGGGTGGCTGTGTCTTTTTTATTTTAATTTCCCTAAGCTATAGGACCATAAGTGGAAGTGCCCTAGGCTCTGTTGCTTTGTTTTTTAGATGTTTCAGGAAACACCATACACTTCTCCCCAGTGGCTGTTGGCAATTTACATCCCACCCATCAGCATAAGAAGGCTCCCAGTTCTCCATGGCCTGTCCTGCCTTTTTGGATTTTACACTTTTTTCAGATAGCCCTTTTGACCGGGGGGAAGTGAGACTTCATTGTAGTGCAGATTTCCTTTGCAAGCTTGCTTGGTTGGCCAAAAAGAGCGTATGCGTTTTTTCTTGAATATATTCAGAAAAAAACGCATACACCCTTTTAGGCCAAGTGCATCATTGTGGTCGTTCTGCCTCTTTACCTATGCTTTAAATGAAATTCCAGTCTACCTCCTGAAATGGGTTTCCTGCAATTCTGCCCCGTTTTCAAGTCCTCTTGGCAGCCTTACTTCAGTATAATTTGGGACGATAGCTGTCATTTATAACTCTGCAGGTTTGTGAATTACAGTGCCCCTGAGCTCCTTTCTTCAACTTGCTTTCTTGTGAGCTGGCCGCAACACCGCAGGATTGCTTCAGGCCCTAATCTGGTTCCGGCACGGCACGCTGAGCCTTTGGTTAATTCCTCTTCCTGGTGGGAAATGAGAGTTAAATTTGCCCGTCCAGACACCTCCAGCTAGTCTCTCATTGGTTCTCCCTATTCCTGTTCATCTTCCGCAGAAATTGCAAACTGGGCCAATCAAGAGGTTAAAGGCACTGACTCTCCAAGTTGGGAGAGTGTTAGTAAAGCGTCTGGAATGTTGCACCCGAGTACCAGGGGACGAGAACGGAGACATATTTGAAGACGTCTCCCGATCACACGGTTGATCATACTCTGGGTTCCACATGCATGTTTTAGCTGAAGGAAGAATCGCTTACACCTGGAGAATTCAGACCCGTGGAATGGGTACCATGCAATATGACTTCAAAGGGTCTTCATTTGCTCACCAAACCTCTCCAATCCTATCACTGCTGCGTTTATGCCCCTGTACACACGCTTGATTCTCTTTCGGAGACATAGCAATCCATAGGATTTAAGATACTTACTAGTCAGGTACATTCTTTGGCGTTTAATATGGGGTGTTGAGTCCATTTCGTTGAGCAAGGAGTAGCTCTTGTCTATTCCATATTTGGCTTAAGGAACTTTATCTGTGCTCATTTCAATCTCTGGTTTTATGCAGCACCCCAACTCACCTTTCCCCTTAAGCAAGCATAAGTTGGTTTTCTAAATTTGAGACCCTGTTCTGTTTTGTAATCCAGTTCCTGTGTAGCCAAGTTTACATTCCGTGTATTAGTGATATCTTATGATGTTTCTTTTTCTGTGTGACTTATTTCAGTTAGAATCATCATACCTGAATCCACTCATTATGCTGCTACGGGCCTGATGACATAGATGTCATTGCTGAGTGATGTTGCATTGTACGTAAGTACCACAACTTCTTTATCCATTTTTCACTTTCTGCGATATTGAACTTGTACCGTAAATGAGGTTCTTGTAAACAGAGCCGTCCCAAACTTTGGGGTGGCTGTGTCTTTTTGATTTTCATTTCCCTAAGCTATAGGACCATAAGTGGAGGTGCCCTAGGCTCTGTTGCTTTGTTTTTTAGGTGTTTCAGGAAACACCATACACTTCTCCTCAGTGGCTGTTGGCAATTTACATCCCGCCCATCAGCATAACAAAGCTCCCAGTTCTCCATGGCCTGTCCTGCCTTTCTGGATTTTACACTTTTTTCAGATGGTCCTTTTGACCGGGGGGAAGTGAGACTTCATTGTAGTGCAGATTTCCTTTGCAAGCTTGCTTGGTTGGCCAAAAAGGGCGTATGCGTTTTTTCCTGAATATATTCAGGAAAAAACGCATACGCCCTTTTTGGCCAAGTGCATCATTGTGGACGTTCTGCCTCTTTTCCTATGCTTTAAGTGCAATTCCAGTCTACCTCCTGAAATCGGTTTCCTGCAATTCTGCCCCGCTTTCAAGTCCTCTTGGCAGCCTTACTTCAGTATAATTTGGGACGATAGCTGTCATTTATAACTCTGCAGGTTTGTGAATTACAGTGCCCCTGAGCTCCTTTCTTCAACTCGCTTTCTTGTGAGCTGGCCGCAACACCGCAGGATTGCTTCAGGCCCTAATCTGGTTCCGGCACGGCACGCTGAGCCTTTGGTTAATTCCTCTTCCTGGTGGGAAATGAGAGTTAAATTTGCCCGTCCAGACACCTCCAGCTAGTCTCTCATTGGTCCTCCCTATTTCTGTTCATCTTCCGCAGAAATTGCAAACTGGGCCAATCAGGAGGTTAAAGGCACTGACTCTCCAAGTCGGGAGAGTGTTAGTAAAGCGTCTGGAATGTTGCACCCGAGTACCAGGGGACGAGAACGGAGACATATTTGAAGACGTCTCCCGATCACACGGTTGATCATACTCTGGGTTCCACATGCATGTTTTAGCTGAAGGAAGAATCACTTACACCTGGAGAATTCAGACCCGTGGAATGGGTACCATGCAATATGACTTCAAAGGGTCTTCATTAGCTCACCAAACCTCTCCAATCCTATCACTGCTGCGTTTATGCCCCTGTACACACGCTTGATTCTCTTTCGGAGACATAGCAATCCATAGGATTTAAGATACTTACTAGTCAGGTACATTCTTAGGCGTTTAATATGGGGTGTTGTGTCCATTTCGTTGAGCAAGGAGTAGCTCTTGTCTATTCCATATTTGGCTTAAGGAACTTTATCTGTGCTCATTTCAATCTCTGGTTTTATGCAGCACCCCAACTCACCTTTCCCCTTAAGCAAGGAGAAGTTGGTTTTCTAAATTTCAGACCCTGTTCTGTTCTGTAATTCACTTCCTGTGTAGCCAAGTTTACATTCCGTGTATTAGTGATATCTTATGATGTTTCTTTTTCTGTGTGACTTATTTCAGTTAGAATCATCATACCTGAATCCACTCATTATGCTGCTACGGGCCTGATGACATAGATGTCATTCCTGAGTGATATTGCATTGTACGTAAGTACCACAACTTCTTTATCCATTTTTCACTTTCTGCGATATTCAACTTGTACCGTAAACGAGGTTCTTGTAATCAGAGCCGTCCCAAACTTTGGGGTGGCTGTGTCTTTATGATTTTCATTTCCCTAAGCTATAGGACCATAAGTGGAAGTGCCCTAGGCTCTGTTGCTTTGTTTTTTAGGTGTTTCAGGAAACACCATACACTTCTCCCGAGTGTCTGTTGGCAATTTACATCCCGCCCATCAGCATAACAAGGCTCCCAGTTCTCCATGGCCTGTCCTGCCTTTCTGGATTTTACACTTTTTTCAGATGGCCCTTTCGACCGGGGGGAAGTGAGACTTCATTGTAGTGCAGATTTCCTTTGCAAGCTTGCTTGGTTGGCCAAAAAGGGCGTATGCGTTTTTTCCTGAATATATTCAGGAAAAAACGCATACGCCCTTTTTGGCCAAGTGCATCATTGTGGACGTTCTGCCTCTTTTCCTATGCTTTCAATGCAATTCCAGTCTACCTCCTGAAATCGGTTTCCTGCAATTCTGTCCCGCTTTCAAGTCCTCTTGGCAGCCTTACTTCAGTATATTTTTGGACGATAGCTGTCATTTATAACTCTGCAGGTTTGTGAATTACAGTGCCCCTGAGCTCCTTTCTTCAACTCGCTTTCTTGTGAGCTGGCCGCAACACCGCAGGATTGCTTCAGGCCCTAATCTGGTTCCGGCACGGCACGCTGAGCCTTTGGTTAAGTCCTCTTCCTGGTGTTAAATGAGAGTTAAATTTGCCCGTCCAGACACCTCCAGCTAGTCTCTCATTGGTTCTCCCTATTCCTGTTCATCTTCCGCAGAAATTGCAAACTGGGCCAATCAGGAGGTTAAAGACACTGACTCTCCAAGTCGGGAGAGTGTTAGTAAAGCGTCTGGAATGTTGCACCCGAGTACCAGGGGACGAGAACGGAGACATATTTGAACACGTCTCCCGATCACACGGTTGATCATACTCTGGGCTCCACATGCATGTTTTAGCTGAAGGAAGAATCCCTTAAACCTGGAGAGTTGAGACCCGTGGAATGGGTACCATGCAATATGACTTCAAAGGGTCTTCATTTGCTCACCGAACCTCTCCAAACCTATCACTGCTGCGTTTATGCCCCTGTACACACGCTTGATTCTCTTTCGGAGACATAGCAATCCATAGGTTTTAAGATACTTATTAGTCAGGTACATTCTTAGGCGTTTAATATGCGGTGTTGTGTCCATTTCATTGAGCAAGGAGTAGCTCTTGTCTATTTCATATTTGGCTTAAGGAACTTTATCTGTGCTCATTTCAATCTCTGGTTTTATGCAGCACCCCAACTCACCTTTCCCCTTAAGAAAGCATAAGTTGGTTTTCTAAATTTGAGACCGTGTTCTGTTTTGTAATCCAGTTCCTGTTTAGCCAAGTTTACATTCCGTGTATTAGTGATATCTTATGATGTTTCTTTTTCTGTGTGACTTATTTCAGTTAGAATCATCATACCTGAATCCACTCATTATGCTGCTACGGGCCTGATGACATAGATGTCATTGCTGAGTGATATTGCATTGTACGTAAGTACCACAACTTCTTTATCCATTTTTCACTTTCTGCGATATTGAACTTATACCGTAAACGAGGTTCTTGTAAACAGAGCCGTCCCAAACTTTGGGGTGGCTGAGTCTTTTTGATTTTCATTTCCCTAAGCTATAGGACCATAAGTGGAAGTGCCCTAGGCTCTGTTGCTTTGTTTTTTAGATGTTTCAGGAAACACCATACACTTCTCCTGAGTGGCTGTTGGCAATTTACATCCCGCCCATCAGCATAACAAGGCTCCCAGTTCTCCATGGCCTGTCCTGCCTTTCTGGATTTTACACTTTTTTCAGATGGCCCTTTTGACCGGGGGGAAGTGAGACTTCATTGTAGTGCAGATTTCCTTTGCAAGCTTGCTTGGTTGGCCAAAAAGGGCGTATGCGTTTTTTCCTGAATATATTCAGGAAAAAACGCATACGCCCTTTTTGGCCAAGTGCATCGTTGTGGACGTTCTGCCTCTTTTCCTATGCTTTAAGTGCAATTCCAGTCTACCTCCTGAAATCGGTTTCCTGCAATTCTGCCCCGCTTTCAAGTCCTCTTGGCAGCCTTACTTCAGTATAATTTGGGACGATAGCTGTCATTTATAACTCTGCAGGTTTGTGAATTACAGTGCCCCTGAGCTCCTTTCTTCAACTCGCTTTCTTGTGAGCTGGCCGCAACACCGCAGGATTGATTCAGGCCCTAATCTGGTTCCGGCACGGCACGCTGAGCCTTTGGTTAATTCCTCTTCCTGGTGGGAAATGAGAGTTAAATTTGCCCGTCCAGACACCTCCAGCTAGTCTCTAATTGGTTCTCCCTATTCCTGTTCATCTTCCGCAGAAATTGCAAACTGGGCCAATCAGGAGGTTAAAGGCACTGACTCTCCAAGTCGGGAGAGTTTTAGTAAAGCGTCTGGAATGTTGCACCCGAGTACCAGGGGACGAGAACGGAGACATATTTGAAGACGTCTCCCGATCACACGGTTGATCATACTCGGGGTTCCACATGCATGTTTTAGCTGAAGGAAGAATCGCTTACACCTGGAGAATTCAGACCCGTGGAATGGGTACCATGCAATATGACTTCAAAGGGTCTTCATTTGCTCACCAAACCTCTCCAATCCTATCACTGCTGCGTTTATGCCCCTGTACACACGCTTGATTCTCTTTCGGAGACATAGCAATCCATAGGATTTAAGATACTTACTAGTCAGGTACATTCTTAGGCGTTTAATATGGGGTGTTGAGTCCATTTCGTTGAGCAAGGAGTAGCTCTTGTCTATTCCATATTTGGCTTAAGGAACTTTATCTGTGCACATTTCAATCTCTGGTTTTATGCAGCACCCCAACTCACCTTTCCCCTTAAACAAGCATAAGTTGGTTTTCTAAATTTCAGACCCTGTTCTGTTTTGTAATCCAGTTCCTGTGTAGCCAAGTTTACATTCCGTGTATTAGTGATATCTTATGATGTTTCTTTTTCTGTGTGACTTATTTCAGTTAGAATCATCATACCTGAATCCACTCATTATGCTGCTACGGGCCTGATGACATAGATGTCATTGCTGAGTGATATTGCATTGTACGTAAGTACCACAACTTCTTTATCCATTTTTCACTTTCTGCGATATTGAACTTGTACCGTAAACGAGGTTCTTGTAAACAGAGCCGTCCCAAACTTTGGGGTGGCTGTGTCTTTTTGATTTTCATTTCCCTAAGCTATAGGACCATAAGTGGAAGTGCCCTAGGCTCTGTTGCTTTGTTTTTTAGGTGTTTCAGGAAACACCATACACTTCTCCTCAGTGGCTGTTGGCAATTTACATCCCGCCCATCAGCATAACAAAGCTCCCAGTTCTCCATGGCCTGTCCTGCCTTTCTGGATTTTACACTTTTTTCAGATGGCCCTTTTGACCGGGGGGAAGTGAGACTTCATTGTAGTGCAGATTTCCTTTGCAAGCTTGCTTGGTTGGCCAAAAAGGGCGTATGCGTTTTTTCCTGAATATATTCAGGAAAAAACGCATACGCCCTTTTTGGCCAAGTGCATCATTGTGGACGTTCTGCCTCTTTTCCTATGCTTTAAGTGCAATTCCAGTCTACCTCCTGAAATCGGTTTCCTGCAATTCTGCCCCGCTTTCAAGTCCTCTTGGCAGCCTTACTTCAGTATAATTTGGGACGATAGCTGTCATTTATAACTCTGCAGTTTTGTGAATTACAGTGCCCCTGAGCTCCTTTCTTCAACTCGCTTTCTTGTGAGCTGGCCGCAACACCGCAGGATTGCTTCAGGCCCTAATCTGGTTCCGGCACGGCACGCTGAGCCTTTGGTTAATTCCTCTTCCTGGTGGGAAATGAGAGTTAAATTTGCCCGTCCAGACACCTCCAGCTAGTCTCTCATTGGTTCTCCCTATTCCTGTTCATCTTCCGCAGAAATTGCAAACTGGGCCAATCAGGAGGTTAAAGGCACTGACTCTCCAAGTCGGGAGAGTGTTAGTAAAGCGTCTGGAATGTTGCACCCGAGTACCAGGGGACGAGAACGGAGACATATTTGAACACGTCTCCCGATCACACGGTTGATCATACTCTGGGTTCCACATGCATGTTTTAGCTGAAGGAAGAATCGCTTACATCTGGAGAATTCAGACCCGTGGAATGGGTACCATGCAATATGACTTCAAAGGGTCTTCATTTGCTCACCAAACCTCTCCAATCCTATCACTGCTGCGTTTATGCCCCTGTACACACGCTTGATTCTCTTTCGGAGACATAGCAATCCATAGGTTTTAAGATACTTACTAGTCAGGTACATTCTTAGGCGTTTAATATGGGGTGTTGAGTCCATTTCGTTGAGCAAGGAGTAGCTCTTGTCTATTCCATATTTGGCTTAAGGAACTTTATCTGTGCTCATTTCAATCTCTGGTTTTATGCAGCACCCCAACTCACCTTTCCCCTTAAGCAAGCATAAGTTGGTTTTCTAAATTTCCGACCCTGTTCTGTTTTGTAATCCAGTTCCTCTGTAGCCAAGTTTACATTCCGTGTATTAGTGATATCTGATGATGTTTCTTTTTCTGTGTGACTTATTTCAGTTAGAATCATCATACCTGAATCCACTCATTATGCTGCTACGGGCCTGATGACATAGATGTCATTGCTGAGTGATATTGCATTGTACGTAAGTACCACAACTTCTTTATCCATTTTTCACTTTCTGCGATATTGAACTTGTACCGTAAACGAGGTTCTTGTAAACAGAGCCGTCCCAAACGTTGGGGTGGCTGTGTCTTTTTGATTTTCATTTCCCTAAGCTATAGGACCATAAGTGGAAGTGCCCTAGGCTCTGTTGCTTTGTTTTTTAGATGTTTCAGGAAACACCATACACTTCTCCTCAGTGGCTGTTGGCAATTTACATCCCGCCCATCAGCATAACAAGGCTCCCAGTTCTCCATGGCCTGTCCTGCCTTTCTGGATTTTACACTTTTTTCAGATGGCCCTTTTGACCAGGGGGAAGTGAGACTTCATTGTAGTGCAGATTTCCTTTGCAAGCTTGCTTGGTTGGCCAAAAAGGGCGTATGCGTTTTTTCCTGAATATATTCAGGAAAAAACGCATACGCCCTTTTTGTCCAAGTGCATCATTGTGGACGTTCTGCCTCTTTTCCTATGCTTTAAATGCAATTCCAGTCTACCTCCTGAAATCGGTTTCCTGCAATTCTGCCCCGCTTTCAAGTCCTCTTGGCAGCCTTACTTCAGTATATTTTTGGACGATAGCTGTCATTTATAACTCTGCAGGTTTGTGAATTACAGTGCCCCTGAGCTCCTTTCTTCAACTCGCTTTCTTGTGAGCTGGCCGCAACACCGCAGGATTGCTTCAGGCCCTAATCTGGTTCCGGCGCGGCACGCTGAGCCTTTGCTTAATTCCTCTTCCTGGTGGGAAATGAGAGTTAAATTTGCCCGTCCAGACACCTCCTTCTAGTCTCTCATTGGTTCTCCCTATTCCTGTTCATCTTCCGCAGAAATTACAAACTGGGCCAATCAGGAGGTTAAAGGCACTGACTCTCCAAGTCGGGAGAGTGTTAGTAAAGCGTCTCGAATGTTGCACCCGAGTACCAGGGGACGAGAACGGAGACATATTTGAACACGTCTCCCGATCACATGGTTGATCATACTCTGGGTTCCACATGCATGTTTTAGCTGAAGGAAGAATCGCTTACACCTGGAGAATTCAGACCCGTGGAATGGGTACCATGCAATATGACTTCAAAGGGTCTTCATTTGCTCACCAACCCTCTCCAAACCTATCACTGCTGCGTTTATGCCCCTGTACACACGCTTGATTCTCTTTCGGAGACATAGCAATCCATAGGTTTTAAGATACTTACTAGTCAGGTACATTCTTAGGCGTTTAATATGGGGTGTTGAGTCCATTTCGTTGAGCAAGGAGTAGCTCTTGTCTATTCCATATTTGGCTTAAGGAACTTTATCTGTGCTCATTTCAATCTCTGGTTTTATGCAGCACCCCAACTCACCTTTCCCCTTAAGCAAGCATAAGTTGGTTTTCTAAATTTGAGACCCTGTTCTGTTTTGTAATCCAGTTCCTGTGTAGCCAAGTTTACATTCCGTGTATTAGTGATATCTTATGATGTTTCTTTTTCTGTGTGACTTATTTCAGTTAGAATCATCATACCTGAATCCACTCATTATGCTGCTACGGGCCTGATGACATAGATGTCATTGCTGAGTGATATTGCATTGTACATAAGTACCACAAGTTCTTTATCCATTTTTCACTTTCTGCGATGTTGAACTTGTACTGTAAACGAGGTTCTTGTAAACAGAGCCGTCCCAAACTTTGGGGTGGCTGTGTCTTTTTGATTTTCATTTCCCTAAGCTATAGGACCATAAGTGGAAGTGCCCTAGGCTCTGTTGCTTTGTTTTTTAGATGTTTCAGGAAACACCATACACTTCTCCTCAGTGGCTGTTGGCAATTTACATCCCGCCCATCAGCATAACAAGGCTCCCAGTTCTCCATGGCCTGTCCTGCCTTTCTGGATTTTACACTTTTTTCAGATGGCCCTTTTGACCGGGGGGAAGTGAGACTTCATTGTAGTGCAGATTTCCTTTTCAAGCTTGCTTGGTTGGCCAAAAAGGGCGTATGCGTTTTTTCCTGAATATATTCAGGAGAAAACGCATACGCCCTTTTTGGCCAAGTGCATCATTGTGGACGTTCTGCCTCTTTTCCTATGCTTTAAATGCAATTCCAGTCTACCTCCTGAAATCGGTTTCCTGCAATTCTGCCTTGCTTTCAATGCCTCTTCATAGCCTTACCTCAATATATTTTTTTAAAATAGTTGGCCTTTATATCTCTGCAGGTTTTTGACTTGCAGTGGCCCTTAGCTCCATTTTTCACCTCTTATTTTTGTGATCTTGCCTCATAACCACAGGATTCCTTCAGGCCCTATTCTTCTTCTGGGGCACCTTGCTGTGCCTTTGGTTAATTCTTCTTACTGATGTGAAATTAGAGTGACATGTGCCCATTGAAACCGCTACAGCTAGTTTCTCACTGGTTCCCCCTATTCCCATTCATCCTCCGCACTAACTGCAGACTGTGCGATACCAGAACTTAAAGGCATTGACTCTCCCTGAGTGGATGTGTTTAGTAAAGGGGCTGGAATGACAATCCAGAGTCCCAGGAGAGGAAAAATGAGGTGCGTTTTAGAAACCTTTCCCGATCATATGGTATACCAGTCGCTGGGTTTCCCAAGCATGGTTTAGGTGTAGGAAGATTCCCTTCAACCTGGAGTTTTGGGACACTTGGAATGAGTAGCATGAAGTATTGCATTAAGCTTTTGGCAGTTGCTCACCAAAGTTCACCAATCCTCTCAGCCCCAAGTGTCCAGCCTTATGTTTTATCCAGCTGTGGGTTTATATGTGGTCAATCCAGGTTGCATCACAGCCCCTGAGCAAATTTTGTAAGAATTTTTCTCTCTTTCATTGTTTCAGCGTTTTGTTTTTAAAATTTATTTCTATAATGGGGTTTAGCTCATTTTCACTGCTGTGTTTGTGCCGCTCTGCACACACTTGATTCCCTTATGGAGATATATCAATACATGGGTTTTAAGATTCTTATTACTCAGATATATTTCTCTGCGGTGTATAGGGTGTGTTGAGGCCAGTTCATTGAGCAAGGTGTAGATCTTGTCTAATATCTATTTGGTTTATTGAACGGTATCTGTGCTAATTTCAAACTCTGGTTTTATGCATCACCCCACCTCTCCTTTCCCCTTAAGCTGACATAAGTGTGTTTTCTAAATGTGAGACACTGTTCTGTTCTGTAATTCATTTCTTGTGCAGCCATATTTACCCTCCCTCTATAAGTGATATCTTATGATATGTTTCTTTTTCTGTTTGACTTCTTTCAAGTAGTATTATCGGACCTAAATCCACTCTTTATCCTTCTACTAGCCTTATTACATTGATTTCATGGTGAAGAGATATTCCATTGTACATAAGTACCACATCTTCTTTATCCATTGTTCTCTTTCCTGGGATATTTAAGGTGTACTGAAGTTGAGGTTCTTGTAAACAGAGTAGCCCTAAACTGTGGTGTGCTTGTGTCTTGTTGATTTTTAGACTTCCCTAGATATACTCCCATGATTGGAAGTGTCCTATGCTCTGTAGCTCTGTTTTTTAGATGATTTAGGAACCACCATACACTTCTCCAGAGTGGCTCTCGGCAGTTCACACACTGCCCATCAGCGTATAAAGGCTCCCTGTTCTCCATGGCCTGTCCTGCATTTCTGGTTTTTACAATTTTTTAGGATGGCCCTTTTGACCGGTGGGAAGTGAGACTTCTTTGTTGTGCACATTTGCATTGCTTGCTTGCTTCGTTGCCCATAAAGTGCGTATGCGTTTTTTCCTGGATATAATCAGGAAAAAACGCATACGCCCTTTTGGGCCAACTGCATCATTGTCGAAATTCTGCCGCTTTTCATGTGCGTTAAAGACGAGTCCAATCTATCTCTTGAAATCTGTTTCTTGCAATTCTGTCTTGCATTCAGATCCTCTTCTTTGCCTTACCTCAACATATTTTTGGACGTTAGTTTTCATTTATAACTCTGCAGGTTTGTGAATTGCAGTGACCCTGAGCTCCATTTTTTAAGTTGCTCTTTTGTGAGCTGGCCTCAAACCCGCAGGATTGCTTCAGGCCCTATTTTGGCTCCGGCGAGGCAGGCTGAGCCTTTCTTTAATTCTTATTCTTAATGGGAAATTAGAGTGATATGTGCCCGTCCAAACCCCTACAACCATTCTCTCATTGGTTCCCCCTCTTCTCGTTCATCCTCCTCACAATTTGCAAAATGTGTGAAACAGAAGTTTAAATGTGCTGATTCTCCAAGTGGGGAGATTCTAAGTAACGTGGCTGGAATGGTGAACAGGAGCACCAGGAGAGGATAAATGAGGTGCATTTTAGACACATCTCCCGATCACATGGTGTACAGTCCTCTGGGTTTTCCATGCATGTTTTAGCTGTAGGAAGATCCCTTGAACCTGCAGATTTGGGACCCATTGAATGGGTACCAGGTAGTATTACTTTAAAGGGTGTGCATTTCCTCACCCAACCTCACATTTCTCTTAGCGCAAACAGTTTCCAGCCTTATGTCTCATCCTGCTGTGGGTCTAGATGTGTTCAATCCATGTTGCATCACCGTCCCTGAGGAAAAGTTGTAAGAGGTTTTCTCTGTCTCTCTGTCGTTTATTTTTTTCAATTTATTACTATATTGGTTACAGCTGATTTTCAAAGCTCTGTTTCTTGCTGCTGTACATCCACTTGATTCACGTACAGAGAGTCATCAATAAATTCTTTTTCAGATTCTTACCAGTCGTATATATTCTTTTCCGGTGACTTGAGTGTGCTGAGTGCAGTTCTTTTAGCTACCGTGTAGGCCTTGTTGATTATCAGTTTGGTATTTGGAATGGTATCTTTGCTAATTTCAACCTCCTGGATGATGCCTCACCCCTCCCCACCTTTCCCGTTTAGCAGCCTTATGCGTGTTTTCTACATATTTGACTATGTTTTTGTTTTGTAATTTATTTCATGTGTAGCCATTTTGGATTCCACCTTTAAGTGATATCTTATGATATGTGTCTTTTTCTTTTTGAATTCTGTCACTTAGAATGATCATACGTAACTCCTCCGGAGTTGTTACAACTGGCCATATTTCATTGATTTCCAGGCTGAATAATATTCCACTCTACCTAAGTACCACATCTCTATCCATTTTTTCCCTCCAGAGACATTTAAGTTATATCCTAGTCGAGGATCTTTTAAACAGAGAGGGGGTAAACATTGAGGTGCCTGTGTCCTCTCGATTTTTGTTTTTCCCAAGATATACGCCCATGAGTGCAAGTGCCCTATGCTCTGTAGCTCATTTTTTAGATGCTTTAGTAAACACAATACACTTCTCCAGAATGGCCGTTGGCAATATACATTTCCACTATAAGTCTCACAGGGCTCCCTCTTCTCATTGCCCTGTCCTGCATTTCTGTTGTTTACGCTTTATGAGGATGGCTCTTCTGACTGATGCGAAGTGATATCTTTTGTAGTATTGACTTCCAGTGCCCACCTGTTTGGTTGGCTAAAAAAGTGTATGCCCTTTTCTTGAATATATACAGAAAAAAACGCATACACCCTTTTTGGCCAACTGCAATGTTGGCAATGTTCAGCTCCTTTTCTTGTGCTTAATGGCGAGTCCTTTCTACCTCCTCAAATCCCTTTCCTGCCATTCTCCCTTGCTTACAAGTCCTTTTCTCTGACTTTCCTCAAGACATTTTTCAGTGATGGATATTTTCAACTCTGCAGTTTTGTGAATTTTACTGCCCCTGAGTTCCATTGTTCAACTTGTGTTTATGGGAACTGGCCACAAAGCAGCGGGATTTCCTCAAGCCCTATACTGTTTCCATGGACAACCCTAGCCTTTGGTCAATTCGTCTTCCTGATTGGAAATTAGAGTGACATGTGCCTGTCTGAACACCTAGGACTTGTCTCTCATTGTTCCTCATCCTTCCGCTTCATCCTCTGGACAAATTCCAAACTGTACGCAACAGGATGTTGACAGTGCTGACATCTCCAAGTGGGGAGACTGTTAGTAAAGACGCTGGAGGGGTGAACCCGAGCACCAGGAGATGAGGAGATGAGATGCCTTTTCCAAACTCTTCCCGATCAGACGGTATACCATCCTCTGGGTGTGACAGACATGTTTTAGCAGTAGGAAGAGTCCCATTCATGTAAGGAGAACACCAGGGCTTTTTCAAAATCAGTGTCTCCCTGAAACCCAAACTGGGGAAGTTTTTAAGCTACGGCTACACATATGTTCATTAAGGGCCTTGGGAAGTAGGCAGAGTCCAAACTTTAGATGATTGAAGTCTTCAGGGTCAGAAGCACTCACCACCAGCTTCCCTTAGGCTACACTTTAACTATCATTGATAGATGATGTCAATAAAAATATCTATTCTTTTTCAGATTATTTCCCCTTATAGGTTATTGCAAAATGTTGAGTGTAGTTCCCTGTGCTATACAGTAGTTCCTTGTTGATGATCTATTTTATACATAGCAGTGTGTATGTGTTAATTCCAAACTGTTAATTTATCCCTCCTCCCACCTTTCCCCTTTGGTAATAATAAATTATAAGATTTTATACTTCTCAGAAATGGGGGAGCTGAAAGAGAGGTATCATTTTCAATGGAAAAGCATTTAAAACAAGATTGAAGGTTTAACCAAGATTATTAGATGTACATCCTTGGAAAGAAATCACTTCGTTTCTCTAATATTGACCTGACAAATAAGACAAACCTTTTCACTGAACTTGCTTATAAAAAGTGATGGAAATATCAAATGGAAGTGTTAGAAACATCTTATTTTACCCGAGCCTTATACACTGTTCTATGTTAACTACAGTTTGGCTCACACATCTGTTCATTGAGGTTACAATAGTCTCAATTTCTGTTACTGATCCTCCAGAGTGGACCCCAACAAGTGTCCCCCTGCCCAGTGTCATTGGGGCCAACAGATCGAGACTGAGTTTGGTTCACAAGCAAAGGAAACTTTATATTTTGATCAGAGAATGGAGAGGTGAGAGCATGCACTACCCCGTGGGCTGTGGGCTGGGCTGCTGTGTAGAGATCCTGTCAGAGTCAGTGGGAGGGAGGGAGGCGGCGGAGCTCTCGAGGGCCGGGTTGGCTGTAGCTCAGGCTCTATATCGTGGAGTCTGCACTGGGCCCCAGGAGCTGAGGTGTCGACCCAGCCATTCTGCACTAGGAAATCTGGTCTGAAGTGCCGGGTGTGGAACCTCTGCATGCGGGACCCTAGGAGCACGTGAAATTAGACAAAGCACAAAGGATAAAAAAGGCTAGACTTGACTTTATTGCCCAGATTCTATTTTTATCTCCCAGGGATTTTTAATGGGCTTTGCTGGGGACAAACCCCTCCTCTGCCTTTTGTCCCGTTCCTCATTCTTGGAGTGCTGAGGGTGCAGACCCTTCTTCTGTAACTGCTGAGTGCTGAGTTGGGAGCCCTCATACCCTGGGGCGAGGGTCAGAGCTTCTCCCCAGCAGCCTCCCGGTGACGTTGATTGTCCCCAGGACCCCTGCCTCCCTGCTCGTCCACCTGAGCACCAGCATTGGAAGTGTTATAGATTCTAATGACCTTTAAGGGTCCAGGAAAGAGATGTGCAGAGACGCTGTGGGGGCCGGTTTCACCCCGCCCCACATTTGTTCGGCCACCTTAGGCTGACCGTTTCTGCCAGCCTAGATGCTCTGACCAGTAGTCTGCGCTTTCTTCAATTAGGCCCCTGAATTAACGTACAAACAGCACCAGGTGTCAGAGCCCTGCCCGCTCAACTCCCAGACAGTCCAGGGTCAGTGGTGATAAGGACCATGATGGCTACTGAGTCAACAGCCTTTTGAAGTAAACAGGAGTTCAGCCGGTCTTATTGGCCACCATCATCACGGTGTCTGTAGGCTTTTCTATGGTGACAGTGTGGTATACTGTTCCCCCGCCAAGATTATTAGCTCCCCTCTGGGTGCAGTAAGTCCTGCAAGCAGTAGTCTACTCTTTTGGGACACACTCTTGTTGTTTTATGAGAGAAACTCCAGGTCAAGTGATGTTCACACGAGTCGTCATGGTGCCCTGTTGCCCCCGGTTATCTCTCTGGATGTTGGAGTTGGAGGGCCTCCTCACTCGAGGTCGGTGTGCCCACGGAGCGAACCCTGCAACTTCAGGGCATGGTTGGTGGTTAGGATCACCACGTGGGGTCCTTTTCCCTTAGGAGGGAGGTGGCCTTTTGGGCTGCTGATTTCCAGGTTTTTAGATACCGCCAGTATCTTGGCCAGATGTGGCAGTGGGCCAAGCCCCTTAGTGACCGTAGTTTATCCTACCTGGATGGCATTCTTGCATTGTTCCATTTCAAGTGGTCCCAGTTTTTGCACTAATTCTCCAATGGCGATTCACCTTTCACCGGGAATGTAAAGGTCAAAGGGTTTAGCTAAATTAGGGAGTTCCAGGGCAAGGGTCTGAATTGACTGCTCTTTCCATTCTTGAAAGGCCACTTCTGGATTCTATTCAAAAGGATCATCATCTTTTCCTTTCAGTGTTTCATATAGAGGCCCAGCTAGTAGACTGTAGTTAGGGATCCAGAAGCAGCAAACCCTGGCCTCCCCAGGAACCCCTAAGCTGTCTTCTAGTTTTAGAAAGGGGTAAGGCTGAAAATGGTTTCTTCCCTTTCCTGGGATGGGCTTCTCTGACCTTGTGTGAGAATGAAGCCCAGGCAGGTCACCGCAGTCTGTGATATTTGAGCTTTTTCTTGGACAACTTCTATCCTTTATTGTCTTGGTAGTTCAGAGGCCTCCTTAGTAGGGCTGGCGATCAGAATGTCGTCTGCATATTGAAGGAGGGTTTCCTTTTCCAGAGGTAGAACTTTTAGGTCTTTAGCTAAGCTTTCCCCAAAGACGGTGTGGGAATTTTTGCACCCTTGGGTCCAGACGGCCCGGAAGTATTGTTTTAGTTGTATGTTGAGTCCTGCCACTCACAAGCCAAAATTTCTTGTGACTCTGGGACTAATGGAATACAAAAGAAGGCATCATTGAAGACTAATACAGAATACCATGTCCTGGTGGTTGGTAGAATGACCAGCAGGGTGTAGGAATTAGGAGCAACTGGAGGTATATCCTCGGTGGCTTCACTGACTGTCCTGACATCCTTTACCAGGTCCCCAGCAGCCCATGGGTCTCTCGTGGTCAGACCAATCCCAGAATATGGAGCTCACCTGGGCAGGTACCCCACCCCCACCCCAGCCCACGGGGCTCTCGTGGTCAGGCCCCTCCCAGGATACAGAGCTACCCTTGCAGGTACCATGGCAGGGCTGGGCACACAGGAACCGTGCACATAGCCCTCATTGCAGAGCACCCCCAGCTCACCTGTCGCTCAGAGCTGACACAGAGCACCTCAGAGCAGGACTTGAACTAACAAACAGCAGCTGCGACAGGTCTGTGACCCTGGGCATCACTCCGTGAGGCCTCCCTCCACCTGGTCTTCCAGAGACTTCCACTGCACCCGGGGCACCAGGCCTCTGTCTCCAACCACCACCCACCCCTCCTCTCCCTGACTCCTGGGTTCCTCTCATTAGGAGAGGGTTTTCTTGAAGTTGTCTCCCACTCATGGGCCAGATAAAATGATTAGAAAACAAGCCAAAGCTGCAGCCCCTTGTCTATCCTGACTCTCAGGAGCCCACACCTGTTCCTTGGACCTGGCCGGTTCAGCAAGTTCCATTTTCTGCAACTGTGAGCCCCTGAGGGGTGATGATTGGCTGACCTGGGCAGCCTTACCGTGCCGGCCAGCCCTCCCCAGGTGTGCCTGGGTTGAGATCAATATAAATACCACTCCAGGCAGCAAGAGCCCCTGCAGCCGTGCCTGACGCCATTTTCTCTGCCCTGTCAGCAGTCTCGGGGCTGGGCTGGTGGGAGGGAGTGAGAGGCCACGGCTTTGTGGGTGGCCCAGTGTGAGTGGGGCTCTGCTGGACTTTCTGCAGCAGTTGCCAGGCTGCCACCTGCTAAAGAAGAGGATGTGTCACCCATACCTGCTGCTGGAATTTCTCCCTGGGCAGAGGTGAGGAAGGAAAAAAGCAGTGGGGGCAGGGACAGGACGGGTATCTCAGGCAGGGAAATGGAAATCTTCCAGAAGAGCACCCAGGGCCAGGACCATCTTGGCTGGCCTGCAGGCACCAAGTCGGCCGGCATGCTGTCACTCGTGTGGCTCTATGGCCCTTCCTCTAGGCTTTCAAGTCCTTGTATATATTCAGGTGTTTTACCTGGGACGGGTGGGAATAGTTCAGCAGCAACTGGCCTGGGGCTCAGCTCACGTTTACTCACAGATGCCTCGGCACGGTGCCCCAGCTTTGCAATGAGGACGCTTGTTGCGTGGGGGCTGCTGGCTGAATGGGAGACGATTCCCCACCACTGACCAACTTCAGAATTGTTTACAACTGGAGCAAGTGCCCTGATACGGTTTTCCTCTGTGTAACTGGTGGGTTCTGTGTTTTTTTCTCTTTTTCGTTTTTGGTTCAAGGTAGATTTTATTCCTCTTTTTTGTATTTACAGATATAAGCATGGAAATAATTTATTCATATAAATACATGTATGTGCAGGGAATAATTGTTTTTTCTGTTTTATTTTTTAAATTTTATTTCTTTTTAATTTTGAATTTTATTTTATATTTTTATACAGCAGGTTCTTATTGGTTATCTATTTTATACATATAAATGTATACATGCCAATCCCAGTCTCTCAACTCCTCCCACCACCACCCCCCCAACAGCTTTCCCCCCTTGTTGTCCATACGTTTGCTCTATTTATGCCTTACAAAATGGTTAATCTGTACAGTTTTTCTAGGTTCCACATATATGCATGAATATACAAGATTTGTTTTTCTCTTTCTGACTTACTTCACTCTGTATGACAGTCTCTAGATCCATCGACGTCTCTACAAATGACCCAATTTCATTCCTTTTCATGGCTTAGTAATATTCCATTTTATATATGTACCACAGCTTTATGCATTCGTCTGTCTGTGGGCATTTAGGTTGCTTCCATTACCTCGATATTGTAAATAGTGATGCAATGAACATTGCGGTGAATGACTCTTTTTGATTTATGGTTTTGTCTGGGTATATGTCCAGTACTGGGATTGCTGTATCATATGGTAATTCTATTGTTAGTTTCTTAAGAAATTCCATATTGTTCTCCATAATGACTGTATCAATTTATATTCCCAACAATAGTGGAAGAGGGTTCCTTTTCTCCACACCCTTTCCAGCATTTTTTGTTTGTAGATTTTCTATGATGCCTATTCTACCAGGTGTGAGGTGATATCTCATTGTTGAATCCATTTCGTTGAGCAAGGGGTAGGTCTTGTCTATTACATATTTGGCTTATGGAACGGTATCTGTGCTAATTTCAAACTCTGCTTTTATGCAGCACCCCAACTCACCTTCCCCCTTAAGCAAGCATAAGTTGGTTTTCTAAATTTGAGACCCTGTTCTGTTTTGTAATTCAGTTCATGTGTAGCCAAGTTCACATTCCGTGTATTAGTGATACCTTATGATGTTTCTTTTTCTGTGTGACTTATTTCACTTAGAATCATCGTGCCTCAATCCACTCATTATGCTGGTACGGGCCTGGTGACATAGATTTCATTGCTGATGGTATTCTGTTGTACATAAGTACCGCAACTTCTTTATCCATTATTTGCTCTCTGGGATATTTAACTTGTGCCGCAGAAGAGATTCCTGTAAAAAGAGCCATCCCAAATTTTGGGGTGGCTGTGTGTTTTTGATTTTAATTTCCCTAAACTATAGGACCATAAGTGGAAGTGCCCTAGGCTCTGTTGCTTTGTTTTTTAGATGTTTCAGGAAACACCATACACTTCTACAGAGCGGCTGTTGGTAATTTACATCCCGCCCATCAGCATAACAAGGCTCCCAGTTCTCCATGGCCTGTTCTGCCTTTCTGGATTTTACACTTTTTTCAGATGGCCCTTTAGACCGGGGGGAAGTGAGACTTCATTGTAGTGCAGATTTCCTTTGCAAGCTTGCTTGGTTGGCCAAAAAGGGCGTATGCGTTTTTTCCTGAATATATTCAGGAAAAAACGCATACGCCCTTTTTGGCCAAGTGCATCATTGTGGACGCTCTGCCGCTTTTCCTATGCTTTCGATGCAATTCCAGTCTACCTCCTGAAATCGGTTTCCTGCAATTCTGCCCCGCTTTCAAGTCCTCTTGGCAGCCTTACTTCAATATATTTTTGGACAATAGCTGTCATTTATAACTCTGCAGGTTTGTGAATTACAGTGCCCCTGAGCTCCTTTCTTCAACTCGCTTTCTTGTGAGCTGGCCGCAACACCGCAGGATGGCTTCAGGCCCTAATCTGGTTCCGGCACGGCACGCTGAGCCTTTGGTTAATTCCTCTTCCTGGTGGGAAATGAGAGTTAAATTTGCCCGTCCAGACACCTCCAGCTAGTCTCTCATTGGTTCTCGCTATTCCTGTTCATCTTCCGCAGAAATTGCAAACTGGGCCAAACAGGAGGTTAAAGGGACTGACTCTCCAAGTCGGGAGAGTGTTAGTAAAGCATCTGGAATGTTGCACCCGAGTACCAGGGTACGAAAACTGAGACATATTTGAACACGTCTCCCGTTCACACGGTTGATCATACTCTGGGTTCCACATGCATGTTTTAGCTGAAGGAAGAATACCTTAAACCTGGAGAGTTGAGACCCGTGGAATGGGTACCAGGCAATATGACTTCAAAGGGTCTTCATTTGCTCACCGAACCTCTCCAATCCTATCACTGCTGCGTTTATGCCCCTGTACACATGCTTGATTCTCTTTCGGAGACATAACAATCCATAGGTTTTAAGATACTTACTAGTCAGGTACATTCTTAGGCGTTTAATATGCGGTGTTGAGTCCATTTCGTTGAGCAAGGAGTAGCTCTTGTCTATTCCATATTTGGTTTAAGGAACTTTATCTGTGCTCATTTCAATCTCTGGTTTTATGCAGCACCCCAACTCACCTTTCCCCTTAAGCAAGCATAAGTTGGTTTTCTAAATTTGAGACCCTGTTCTGTTCTGTAATTCAGTTCCTGTGTAGCCAAGTTTACATTCCGTGTATTACTGATATCTTATGATGTTTCTTTTTCTGTGTGACTTATTTCAATTAGAATCATCATACCTGAATCCACTCATTGTGCTGCTAAGGGCCTGATGACATAGATTTCATTGCTGAGTGATACTGCTTTGTAAGTAAATACCACAACTTCTTTATCCATTTTTCAATTTCTGCGATGTTGAACTTGTACTGTAAACGAGGTTCTTGTAAACAGAGGCGTCCCAAACTTTGGGGTGGCTGTGTCTTCTTGATTTTAATTTCCCTAAGCTATAGGACCATAAGTGGAAGTGCCCTAGGCTCTGTTGCTTTGTTTTTTAGATGTTTCAGGAAACACCATACACTTCTCCCGAGTGTCTGTTGGCAATTTACATCCCGCCCAACAGCATAACAAAGCTGCCAGTTCTCCATGGCCTGTCCTGCCTTTCTGGATTTTACACTTTTATCAGATGGCCCTTTTGACCGGGGGGAAGTGAGACTTCATTGTAGTGCAGATTTCCTTTGCAAGTTTGCTTGGTTAGCCAAAAAGTGCGTATACGTTTTTTCCTGAATATATTCAGGAAAAAACGCATACGCCCTTTTTGGCCAAGTGCATCATTGTGGACGTTCTGCCTCTTTTCCTATGCTTTCAATGCAATTCCAGTCTACCTCCTGAAATCGGTTTCCTGCAATTCTGCCTTGCTTTCATTGCCTCTTCATAGCCTTACCTCAATATATTTTTTGAAAATAGTTGGCCTTTATAACTCTGCAGGTTTTTGAATTGCAGTGGCCCTTAGCTCCATTTTTCAGCTCTTATTTTTGTGGTCTTGCCCCATAACCACAGGATTCCTTGAAGCCCTATTTTTTTTCTGGGGCACCTTGCTGTGCCTTTGGTTAATTCTTCTTACTGATGTGACATTAGAGTGACATGTGCCCATTGAAACCGCTACAGCTAGTTTCTCACTGGTTCCCCCTATTCCCATTCATCCTCTGCACTAACTGCAGACTGTGCGATACCAGAACTTAAAGGCATTGACTCCATGTGGGGATGTTGTTAGTAAAGCGGCTGGAATGTCGATCCGGAGCCCCAGGAGAGGAAAAATGAGGTGCGTTTTAGAAACCTTTCCCGATCATATGGTATACCAGTCACTGGGTTTCCCAAACATGGTTTAGCTGTAGGAAGATTCCCTTCAACCTGGAGTGTTGGGACCCTTGGACTGAGTAGCATGAAGTATTGCATTAAACTTTCGGCAGTTGCTCACCAAAGCTCACCAATCCTCTCAGCCCCAAGTGTCCAGCCTTATGTCTTATCCAGCTGTGGGTTTATATGTGGTCAATCCAGGTTGCATCACATCCCCTGAACGAATTTTGTAAGAATTTTTCTCTCTTTCATTGTTTCAGCGTTTTGTTTTTAAAATTTATTTCTATAATGGGGTTTAGCTCATTTTCACTGCTGTGTTTGTGCCGCTCTGCACACACTTGATTCCCTTATGGAGATATATCAATACATGGGTTTTAAGATTCTTATTACTCAGATATATTTCTCTGCGGTGTATAGGGTGTGTTGAGGCCAGTTCATTGAGCAAGGTGTAGATCTTGTCTAATACCTATTTGGTTTATTGAACGGTATCTGTGCTAATTTCAAACTCTGGTTTTATGCATCACCCCACCTCTCCTTTCCCCTTAAGCTGACATAAGTGTGTTTTCTAAATGTGAGACACTGTTCTGTTCTGTAATTCATTTCTTGTGCAGCCATATTTACCCTCCCTCTAAAAGTGATATCTTATGATATGTTTCTTTTTCTGTTTGACTTCTTTCAAGTAGTATTATCGGACCTAAATCCACTCTTTATCCTTCTACTAGCCTTATTACATTGATTTCATGGTGAAGAGATATTCCATTGTACATAAGTACCACATCTTCTTTATCCATTGTTCTCTTTCCTGGGATATTTAAGGTGTACTGAAGTTGAGGTTCTTGTAAACAGAGTAGCCCTAAACTGTGGTGTGCTTGTGTCTTGTTGATTTTTAGACTTCCCTAGATATACTCCCATGATTGGAAGTGTCCTATGCTCTGTAGCTCTGTTTTTTAGATGATTTAGGAACCACCATACACTTCTCCAGAGTGGCTCTCGGCAGTTCACACACTGCCCATCAGCGTATAAAGGCTCCCTGTTCTCCATGGCCTGTCCTGCATTTCTGGTTTTTACAATTTTTTAGGATGGCCCTTTTGACCGGTGGGAAGTGAGACTTCTTTGTTGTGCACATTTGCATTGCTTGCTTGCTTCGTTGCCCATAAAGTGCGTATGCGTTTTTTCCTGGATATAATCAGGAAAAAACGCATACGCCCTTTTGGGCCAACTGCATCATTGTCGAAATTCTGCCGCTTTTCATGTGCGTTAAAGACGAGTCCAATCTATCTCTTGAAATCTGTTTCTTGCAATTCTGTCTTGCATTCAGATCCTCTTCTTTGCCTTACCTCAACATATTTTTGGACGTTAGTTTTCATTTATAACTCTGCAGGTTTGTGAATTGCAGTGACCCTGAGCTCCATTTTTTAAGTTGCTCTTTTGTGAGCTGGCCTCAAACCCGCAGGATTGCTTCAGGCCCTATTTTGGCTCCGGCGAGGCAGGCTGAGCCTTTCTTTAATTCTTATTCTTAATGGGAAATTAGAGTGATATGTGCCCGTCCAAACCCCTACAACCATTCTCTCATTGGTTCCCCCTCTTCTCGTTCATCCTCCTCACAATTTGCAAAATGTGTGAAACAGAAGTTTAAATGTGCTGATTCTCCAAGTGGGGAGATTCTAAGTAACGTGGCTGGAATGGTGAACAGGAGCACCAGGAGAGGATAAATGAGGTGCATTTTAGACACATCTCCCGATCACATGGTGTACAGTCCTCTGGGTTTTCCATGCATGTTTTAGCTGTAGGAAGATCCCTTGAACCTGCAGATTTGGGACCCATTGAATGGGTACCAGGTAGTATTACTTTAAAGGGTGTGCATTTCCTCACCCAACCTCACATTTCTCTTAGCGCAAACAGTTTCCAGCCTTATGTCTCATCCTGCTGTGGGTCTAGATGTGTTCAATCCATGTTGCATCACCGTCCCTGAGGAAAAGTTGTAAGAGGTTTTCTCTGTCTCTCTGTCGTTTATTTTTTTCAATTTATTACTATATTGGTTACAGCTGATTTTCAAAGCTCTGTTTCTTGCTGCTGTACATCCACTTGATTCACGTACAGAGAGTCATCAATAAATTCTTTTTCAGATTCTTACCAGTCGTATATATTCTTTTCCGGTGACTTGAGTGTGCTGAGTGCAGTTCTTTTAGCTACCGTGTAGGCCTTGTTGATTATCAGTTTGGTATTTGGAATGGTATCTTTGCTAATTTCAACCTCCTGGATGATGCCTCACCCCTCCCCACCTTTCCCGTTTAGCAGCCTTATGCGTGTTTTCTACATATTTGACTATGTTTTTGTTTTGTAATTTATTTCATGTGTAGCCATTTTGGATTCCACCTTTAAGTGATATCTTATGATATGTGTCTTTTTCTTTTTGAATTCTGTCACTTAGAATGATCATACGTAACTCCTCCGGAGTTGTTACAACTGGCCATATTTCATTGATTTCCAGGCTGAATAATATTCCACTCTACCTAAGTACCACATCTCTATCCATTTTTTCCCTCCAGAGACATTTAAGTTATATCCTAGTCGAGGATCTTTTAAACAGAGAGGGGGTAAACATTGGGGTGCCTGTGTCCTCTCGATTTTTGTTTTTCCCAAGATATACGCCCATGAGTGCAAGTGCCCTATGCTCTGTAGCTCATTTTTTAGATGCTTTAGTAAACACAATACACTTTTCCAGAATGGCCGTTGGCAATATACATTTCCACTATAAGTCTCACAGGGCTCCCTCTTCTCGTTGCCCTGTCCTGCATTTCTGTTGTTTACGCTTTATGAGGATGGCTCTTCTGACTGATGCGAAGTGATATCTTTTGTAGTATTGACTTCCAGTGCCCACCTGTTTGGTTGGCTAAAAAAGTGTATGCCCTTTTCTTGAATATATACAGAAAAAAGCGCATACACCCTTTTTGGCCAACTGCAATGTTGGCAATGTTCAGCTCCTTTTCTTGTGCTTAATGGCGAGTCCTTTCTACCTCCTCAAATCCCTTTCCTGCCATTCTCCCTTGCTTACAAGTCCTTTTCTCTGACTTTCCTCAAGACATTTTTCAGTGATGGATATTTTCAACTCTGCAGTTTTGTGAATTTTACTGCCCCTGAGTTCCATTGTTCAACTTGTGTTTATGGGAACTGGCCACAAAGCAGCGGGATTTCCTCAAGCCCTATACTGTTTCCATGGGCAACCCTAGCCTTTGGTCAATTCGTCTTCCTGATTGGAAATTAGAGTGACATGTGCCTGTCTGAACACCTAGGACTTGTCTCTCATTGTTCCTCATCCTTCCGCTTCATCCTCTGGACAAATTCCAAACTGTACGCAACAGGATGTTGACAGTGCTGACATCTCCAAGTGGGGAGACTGTTAGTAAAGACGCTGGAGGGGTGAACCCGAGCACCAGGAGATGAGGAGATGAGATGCCTTTTCCAAACTCTTCCCGATCAGACGGTATACCATCCTCTGGGTGTGACAGACATGTTTTAGCAGTAGGAAGAGTCCCATTCATGTAAGGAGAACACCAGGGCTTTTTCAAAATCAGTGTCTCCCCGAAACCCAAACTGGGGAAGTTTTTAAGCTACGGCTACACATATGTTCATTAAGGGCCTTGGGAAGTAGGCAGAGTCCAAACTTTAGATGATTGAAGTCTTCAGGGTCAGAAGCACTCACCACCATCTTCCCTTAGGCTACACTTTAACTATCATTGATAGATGATGTCAATAAAAATATCTATTCTTTTTCAGATTATTTCCCCTTATAGGTTATTGCAAAATGTTGAGTGTAGTTCCCTGTGCTATACAGTAGTTCCTTGTTGATGATCTATTTTATACATAGCAGTGTGTATGTGTTAATTCCAAACTGTTAATTTATCCCTCCTCCCACCTTTCCCCTTTGGTAATAATAAATTATAAGATTTTATACTTCTCAGAAATGGGGGAGCTGAAAGAGAGGTATCATTTTCAATGGAAAAGCATTTAAAACAAGATTGAAGGTTTAACCAAGATTATTAGATGTACATCCTTGGAAAGAAATCACTTCGTTTCTCTAATATTGACCTGACAAATAAGACAAACCTTTTCACTGAACTTGCTTATAAAAAGTGATGGAAATATCAAATGGAAGTGTTAGAAACATCTTATTTTACCCGAGCCTTATACACTGTTCTATGTTAACTACAGTTTGGCTCACACATCTGTTCATTGAGGTTACAATAGTCTCAATTTCTGTTACTGATCCTCCAGAGTGGACCCCAACAAGTGTCCCCCTGCCCAGTGTCATTGGGGCCAACAGATCGAGACTGAGTTTGGTTCACAAGCAAAGGAAACTTTATATTTTGATCAGAGAATGGAGAGGTGAGAGCATGCACTACCCCGTGGGCTGTGGGCTGGGCTGCTGTGTAGAGATCCTGTCAGAGTCAGTGGGAGGGAGGGAGGCGGCGGAGCTCTCGAGGGCCGGGTTGGCTGTAGCTCAGGCTCTATATCGTGGAGTCTGCACTGGGCCCCAGGAGCTGAGGTGTCGACCCAGCCATTCTGCACTAGGAAATCTGGTCTGAAGTGCCGGGTGTGGAACCTCTGCATGCGGGACCCTAGGAGCACGTGAAATTAGACAAAGCACAAAGGATAAAAAAGGCTAGACTTGACTTTATTGCCCAGATTCTATTTTTATCTCCCAGGGATTTTTAATGGGCTTTGCTGGGGACAAACCCCTCCTCTGCCTTTTGTCCCGTTCCTCATTCTTGGAGTGCTGAGGGTGCAGACCCTTCTTCTGTAACTGCTGAGTGCTGAGTTGGGAGCCCTCATACCCTGGGGCGAGGGTCAGAGCTTCTCCCCAGCAGCCTCCCGGTGACGTTGATTGTCCCCAGGACCCCTGCCTCCCTGCTCGTCCACCTGAGCACCAGCATTGGAAGTGTTATAGATTCTAATGACCTTTAAGGGTCCAGGAAAGAGATGTGCAGAGACGCTGTGGGGGCCGGTTTCACCCCGCCCCACATTTGTTCGGCCACCTTAGGCTGACCGTTTCTGCCAGCCTAGATGCTCTGACCAGTAGTCTGCGCTTTCTTCAATTAGGCCCCTGAATTAACGTACAAACAGCACCAGGTGTCAGAGCCCTGCCCGCTCAACTCCCAGACAGTCCAGGGTCAGTGGTGATAAGGACCATGATGGCTACTGAGTCAACAGCCTTTTGAAGTAAACAGGAGTTCAGCCGGTCTTATTGGCCACCATCATCACGGTGTCTGTAGGCTTTTCTATGGTGACAGTGTGGTATACTGTTCCCCCGCCAAGATTATTAGCTCCCCTCTGGGTGCAGTAAGTCCTGCAAGCAGTAGTCTACTCTTTTGGGACACACTCTTGTTGTTTTATGAGAGAAACTCCAGGTCAAGTGATGTTCACACGAGTCGTCATGGTGCCCTGTTGCCCCCGGTTATCTCTCTGGATGTTGGAGTTGGAGGGCCTCCTCACTCGAGGTCGGTGTGCCCACGGAGCGAACCCTGCAACTTCAGGGCATGGTTGGTGGTTAGGATCACCACGTGGGGTCCTTTTCCCTTAGGAGGGAGGTGGCCTTTTGGGCTGCTGATTTCCAGGTTTTTAGATACCGCCAGTATCTTGGCCAGATGTGGCAGTGGGCCAAGCCCCTTAGTGACCGTAGTTTATCCTACCTGGATGGCATTCTTGCATTGTTCCATTTCAAGTGGTCCCAGTTTTTGCACTAATTCTCCAATGGCGATTCACCTTTCACCGGGAATGTAAAGGTCAAAGGGTTTAGCTAAATTAGGGAGTTCCAGGGCAAGGGTCTGAATTGACTGCTCTTTCCATTCTTGAAAGGCCACTTCTGGATTCTATTCAAAAGGATCATCATCTTTTCCTTTCAGTGTTTCATATAGAGGCCCAGCTAGTAGACTGTAGTTAGGGATCCAGAAGCAGCAAACCCTGGCCTCCCCAGGAACCCCTAAGCTGTCTTCTAGTTTTAGAAAGGGGTAAGGCTGAAAATGGTTTCTTCCCTTTCCTGGGATGGGCTTCTCTGACCTTGTGTGAGAATGAAGCCCAGGCAGGTCACCGCAGTCTGTGATATTTGAGCTTTTTCTTGGACAACTTCTATCCTTTATTGTCTTGGTAGTTCAGAGGCCTCCTTAGTAGGGCTGGCGATCAGAATGTCGTCTGCATATTGAAGGAGGGTTTCCTTTTCCAGAGGTAGAACTTTTAGGTCTTTAGCTAAGCTTTCCCCAAAGACGGTGTGGGAATTTTTGCACCCTTGGGTCCAGACGGCCCGGAAGTATTGTTTTAGTTGTATGTTGAGTCCTGCCACTCACAAGCCAAAATTTCTTGTGACTCTGGGACTAATGGAATACAAAAGAAGGCATCATTGAAGACTAATACAGAATACCATGTCCTGGTGGTTGGTAGAATGACCAGCAGGGTGTAGGAATTAGGAGCAACTGGAGGTATATCCTCGGTGGCTTCACTGACTGTCCTGACATCCTTTACCAGGTCCCCAGCAGCCCATGGGTCTCTCGTGGTCAGACCAATCCCAGAATATGGAGCTCACCTGGGCAGGTACCCCACCCCCACCCCAGCCCACGGGGCTCTCGTGGTCAGGCCCCTCCCAGGATACAGAGCTACCCTTGCAGGTACCATGGCAGGGCTGGGCACACAGGAACCGTGCACATAGCCCTCATTGCAGAGCACCCCCAGCTCACCTGTCGCTCAGAGCTGACACAGAGCACCTCAGAGCAGGACTTGAACTAACAAACAGCAGCTGCGACAGGTCTGTGACCCTGGGCATCACTCCGTGAGGCCTCCCTCCACCTGGTCTTCCAGAGACTTCCACTGCACCCGGGGCACCAGGCCTCTGTCTCCAACCACCACCCACCCCTCCTCTCCCTGACTCCTGGGTTCCTCTCATTAGGAGAGGGTTTTCTTGAAGTTGTCTCCCACTCATGGGCCAGATAAAATGATTAGAAAACAAGCCAAAGCTGCAGCCCCTTGTCTATCCTGACTCTCAGGAGCCCACACCTGTTCCTTGGACCTGGCCGGTTCAGCAAGTTCCATTTTCTGCAACTGTGAGCCCCTGAGGGGTGATGATTGGCTGACCTGGGCAGCCTTACCGTGCCGGCCAGCCCTCCCCAGGTGTGCCTGGGTTGAGATCAATATAAATACCACTCCAGGCAGCAAGAGCCCCTGCAGCCGTGCCTGACGCCATTTTCTCTGCCCTGTCAGCAGTCTCGGGGCTGGGCTGGTGGGAGGGAGTGAGAGGCCACGGCTTTGTGGGTGGCCCAGTGTGAGTGGGGCTCTGCTGGACTTTCTGCAGCAGTTGCCAGGCTGCCACCTGCTAAAGAAGAGGATGTGTCACCCATACCTGCTGCTGGAATTTCTCCCTGGGCAGAGGTGAGGAAGGAAAAAAGCAGTGGGGGCAGGGACAGGACGGGTATCTCAGGCAGGGAAATGGAAATCTTCCAGAAGAGCACCCAGGGCCAGGACCATCTTGGCTGGCCTGCAGGCACCAAGTCGGCCGGCATGCTGTCACTCGTGTGGCTCTATGGCCCTTCCTCTAGGCTTTCAAGTCCTTGTATATATTCAGGTGTTTTACCTGGGACGGGTGGGAATAGTTCAGCAGCAACTGGCCTGGGGCTCAGCTCACGTTTACTCACAGATGCCTCGGCACGGTGCCCCAGCTTTGCAATGAGGACGCTTGTTGCGTGGGGGCTGCTGGCTGAATGGGAGACGATTCCCCACCACTGACCAACTTCAGAATTGTTTACAACTGGAGCAAGTGCCCTGATACGGTTTTCCTCTGTGTAACTGGTGGGTTCTGTGTTTTTTTCTCTTTTTCGTTTTTGGTTCAAGGTAGATTTTATTCCTCTTTTTTGTATTTACAGATATAAGCATGGAAATAATTTATTCATATAAATACATGTATGTGCAGGGAATAATTGTTTTTTCTGTTTTATTTTTTAAATTTTATTTCTTTTTAATTTTGAATTTTATTTTATATTTTTATACAGCAGGTTCTTATTGGTTATCTATTTTATACATATAAATGTATACATGCCAATCCCAGTCTCTCAACTCCTCCCACCACCACCCCCCCAACAGCTTTCCCCCCTTGTTGTCCATACGTTTGCTCTATTTATGCCTTGCAAAATGGTTAATCTGTACAGTTTTTCTAGGTTCCACATATATGCATGAATATACAAGATTTGTTTTTCTCTTTCTGACTTACTTCACTCTGTATGACAGTCTCTAGATCCATCGACGTCTCTACAAATGACCCAATTTCATTCCTTTTCATGGCTTAGTAATATTCCATTTTATATATGTACCACAGCTTTATGCATTCGTCTGTCTGTGGGCATTTAGGTTGCTTCCATTACCTCGATATTGTAAATAGTGATGCAATGAACATTGCGGTGAATGACTCTTTTTGATTTATGGTTTTGTCTGGGTATATGTCCAGTACTGGGATTGCTGTATCATATGGTAATTCTATTGTTAGTTTCTTAAGAAATTCCATATTGTTCTCCATAATGACTGTATCAATTTATATTCCCAACAATAGTGGAAGAGGGTTCCTTTTCTCCACACCCTTTCCAGCATTTTTTGTTTGTAGATTTTCTATGATGCCTATTCTACCAGGTGTGAGGTGATATCTCATTGTTGAATCCATTTCGTTGAGCAAGGGGTAGGTCTTGTCTATTACATATTTGGCTTATGGAACGGTATCTGTGCTAATTTCAAACTCTGCTTTTATGCAGCACCCCAACTCACCTTCCCCCTTAAGCAAGCATAAGTTGGTTTTCTAAATTTGAGACCCTGTTCTGTTTTGTAATTCAGTTCATGTGTAGCCAAGTTCACATTCCGTGTATTAGTGATACCTTATGATGTTTCTTTTTCTGTGTGACTTATTTCACTTAGAATCATCGTGCCTCAATCCACTCATTATGCTGGTACGGGCCTGGTGACATAGATTTCATTGCTGATGGTATTCTGTTGTACATAAGTACCGCAACTTCTTTATCCATTATTTGCTCTCTGGGATATTTAACTTGTGCCGCAGAAGAGATTCCTGTAAAAAGAGCCATCCCAAATTTTGGGGTGGCTGTGTGTTTTTGATTTTAATTTCCCTAAACTATAGGACCATAAGTGGAAGTGCCCTAGGCTCTGTTGCTTTGTTTTTTAGATGTTTCAGGAAACACCATACACTTCTACAGAGCGGCTGTTGGTAATTTACATCCCGCCCATCAGCATAACAAGGCTCCCAGTTCTCCATGGCCTGTTCTGCCTTTCTGGATTTTACACTTTTTTCAGATGGCCCTTTAGACCGGGGGGAAGTGAGACTTCATTGTAGTGCAGATTTCCTTTGCAAGCTTGCTTGGTTGGCCAAAAAGGGCGTATGCGTTTTTTCCTGAATATATTCAGGAAAAAACGCATACGCCCTTTTTGGCCAAGTGCATCATTGTGGACGCTCTGCCGCTTTTCCTATGCTTTCGATGCAATTCCAGTCTACCTCCTGAAATCGGTTTCCTGCAATTCTGCCCCGCTTTCAAGTCCTCTTGGCAGCCTTACTTCAATATATTTTTGGACAATAGCTGTCATTTATAACTCTGCAGGTTTGTGAATTACAGTGCCCCTGAGCTCCTTTCTTCAACTCGCTTTCTTGTGAGCTGGCCGCAACAGTGCAGGATGGCTTCAGGCCCTAATCTGGTTCCGGCACGGCATGCTGAGCCTTTGGTTAATTCCTCTTCCTGGTGGGAAATGAGAGTTAAATTTGCCCGTCCAGACACCTCCAGCTAGTCTCTCATTGGTTCTCGCTATTCCTGTTCATCTTCCGCAGAAATTGCAAACTGGGCCAAACAGGAGGTTAAAGGGACTGACTCTCCAAGTCGGGAGAGTGTTAGTAAAGCATCTGGAATGTTGCACCCGAGTACCAGGGTACGAAAACTGAGACATATTTGAACACGTCTCCCGTTCACACGGTTGATCATACTCTGGGTTCCACATGCATGTTTTAGCTGAAGGAAGAATACCTTAAACCTGGAGAGTTGAGACCCGTGGAATGGGTACCAGGCAATATGACTTCAAAGGGTCTTCATTTGCTCACCGAACCTCTCCAATCCTATCACTGCTGCGTTTATGCCCCTGTACACATGCTTGATTCTCTTTCGGAGACATAACAATCCATAGGTTTTAAGATACTTACTAGTCAGGTACATTCTTAGGCGTTTAATATGCGGTGTTGAGTCCATTTCGTTGAGCAAGGAGTAGCTCTTGTCTATTCCATATTTGGTTTAAGGAACTTTATCTGTGCTCATTTCAATCTCTGGTTTTATGCAGCACCCCAACTCACCTTTCCCCTTAAGCAAGCATAAGTTGGTTTTCTAAATTTGAGACCCTGTTCTGTTCTGTAATTCAGTTCCTGTGTAGCCAAGTTTACATTCCGTGTATTACTGATATCTTATGATGTTTCTTTTTCTGTGTGACTTATTTCAATTAGAATCATCATACCTGAATCCACTCATTGTGCTGCTAAGGGCCTGATGACATAGATTTCATTGCTGAGTGATACTGCTTTGTAAGTAAATACCACAACTTCTTTATCCATTTTTCAATTTCTGCGATGTTGAACTTGTACTGTAAACGAGGTTCTTGTAAACAGAGGCGTCCCAAACTTTGAGGTGGCTGTGTCTTCTTGATTTTAATTTCCCTAAGCTATAGGACCATAAGTGGAAGTGCCCTAGGCTCTGTTGCTTTGTTTTTTAGATGTTTCAGGAAACACCATACACTTCTCCCGAGTGTCTGTTGGCAATTTACATCCCGCCCAACAGCATAACAAAGCTGCCAGTTCTCCATGGCCTGTCCTGCCTTTCTGGATTTTACACTTTTATCAGATGGCCCTTTTGACCGGGGGGAAGTGAGACTTCATTGTAGTGCAGATTTCCTTTGCAAGTTTGCTTGGTTGGCCAAAAAGGGCGTATACGTTTTTTCCTGAATATATTCAGGAAAAAACGCATACGCCCTTTTTGGCCAAGTGCATCATTGTGGACGTTCTGCCTCTTTTCCTATGCTTTCAATGCAATTCCAGTCTACCTCCTGAAATCGGTTTCCTGCAATTCTGCCTTGCTTTCATTGCCTCTTCATAGCCTTACCTCAATATATTTTTTGAAAATAGTTGGCCTTTATAACTCTGCAGGTTTTTGAATTGCAGTGGCCCTTAGCTCCATTTTTCAGCTCTTATTTTTGTGGTCTTGCCCCATAACCACAGGATTCCTTGAAGCCCTATTTTTTTTCTGGGGCACCTTGCTGTGCCTTTGGTTAATTCTTCTTACTGATGTGACATTAGAGTGACATGTGCCCATTGAAACCGCTACAGCTAGTTTCTCACTGGTTCCCCCTATTCCCATTCATCCTCTGCACTAACTGCAGACTGTGCGATACCAGAACTTAAAGGCATTGACTCCATGTGGGGATGTTGTTAGTAAAGCGGCTGGAATGTCGATCCGGAGCCCCAGGAGAGGAAAAATGAGGTGCGTTTTAGAAACCTTTCCCGATCATATGGTATACCAGTCACTGGGTTTCCCAAACATGGTTTAGCTGTAGGAAGATTCCCTTCAACCTGGAGTGTTGGGACCCTTGGACTGAGTAGCATGAAGTATTGCATTAAACTTTCGGCAGTTGCTCACCAAAGCTCACCAATCCTCTCAGCCCCAAGTGTCCAGCCTTATGTCTTATCCAGCTGTGGGTTTATATGTGGTCAATCCAGGTTGCATCACATCCCCTGAACGAATTTTGTAAGAATTTTTCTCTCTTTCATTGTTTCAGCGTTTTGTTTTTAAAATTTATTTCTATAATGGGGTTTAGCTCATTTTCACTGCTGTGTTTGTGCCGCTCTGCACACACTTGATTCCCTTATGGAGATATATCAATACATGGGTTTTAAGATTCTTATTACTCAGATATATTTCTCTGCGGTGTATAGGGTGTGTTGAGGCCAGTTCATTGAGCAAAGTGTAGATCTTGTCTAATACCTATTTGGTTTATTGAACGGTATCTGTGCTAATTTCAAACTCTGGTTTTATGCATCACCCCACCTCTCCTTTCCCCTTAAGCTGACATAAGTGTGTTTTCTAAATGTGAGACACTGTTCTGTTCTGTAATTCATTTCTTGTGCAGCCATATTTACCCTCCCTCTAAAAGTGATATCTTATGATATGTTTCTTTTTCTGTTTGACTTATTTCAAGTAGTATTATCGGACCTAAATCCACTCTTTATCCTTCTACTAGCCTTATTACATTGATTTCATGGTGAAGAGATATTCCATTGTACATAAGTACCACATCTTCTTTATCCATTGTTCTCTTTCCTGGGATATTTAAGGTGTACTGAAGTTGAGGTTCTTGTAAACAGAGTAGCCCTAAACTGTGGTGTGCTTGTGTCTTGTTGATTTTTAGACTTCCCTAGATATACTCCCATGATTGGAAGTGTCCTATGCTCTGTAGCTCTGTTTTTTAGATGATTTAGGAACCACCATACACTTCTCCAGAGTGGCTCTCGGCAGTTCACACACTGCCCATCAGCGTATAAAGGCTCCCTGTTCTCCATGGCCTGTCCTGCATTTCTGGTTTTTACAATTTTTTAGGATGGCCCTTTTGACCGGTGGGAAGTGAGACTTCTTTGTTGTGCACATTTGCATTGCTTGCTTGCTTCGTTGCCCATAAAGTGCGTATGCGTTTTTTCCTGGATATAATCAGGAAAAAACGCATACGCCCTTTTGGGCCAACTGCATCATTGTCGAAATTCTGCCGCTTTTCATGTGCGTTAAAGACGAGTCCAATCTATCTCTTGAAATCTGTTTCTTGCAATTCTGTCTTGCATTCAGATCCTCTTCTTTGCCTTACCTCAACATATTTTTGGACGTTAGTTTTCATTTATAACTCTGCAGGTTTGTGAATTGCAGTGACCCTGAGCTCCATTTTTTAAGTTGCTCTTTTGTGAGCTGGCCTCAAACCCGCAGGATTGCTTCAGGCCCTATTTTGGCTCCGGCGAGGCAGGCTGAGCCTTTCTTTAATTCTTATTCTTAATGGGAAATTAGAGTGATATGTGCCCGTCCAAACCCCTACAACCATTCTCTCATTGGTTCCCCCTCTTCTCGTTCATCCTCCTCACAATTTGCAAAATGTGTGAAACAGAAGTTTAAATGTGCTGATTCTCCAAGTGGGGAGATTCTAAGTAACGTGGCTGGAATGGTGAACAGGAGCACCAGGAGAGGATAAATGAGGTGCATTTTAGACACATCTCCCGATCACATGGTGTACAGTCCTCTGGGTTTTCCATGCATGTTTTAGCTGTAGGAAGATCCCTTGAACCTGCAGATTTGGGACCCATTGAATGGGTACCAGGTAGTATTACTTTAAAGGGTGTGCATTTCCTCACCCAACCTCACATTTCTCTTAGCGCAAACAGTTTCCAGCCTTATGTCTCATCCTGCTGTGGATCTAGATGTGTTCAATCCATGTTGCATCACCGTCCCTGAGGAAAAGTTGTAAGAGGTTTTCTCTGTCTCTCTGTCGTTTATTTTTTTCAATTTATTACTATATTGGTTACAGCTGATTTTCAAAGCTCTGTTTCTTGCTGCTGTACATCCACTTGATTCACGTACAGAGAGTCATCAATAAATTCTTTTTCAGATTCTTACCAGTCGTATATATTCTTTTCCGGTGACTTGAGTGTGCTGAGTGCAGTTCTTTTAGCTACCGTGTAGGCCTTGTTGATTATCAGTTTGGTATTTGGAATGGTATCTTTGCTAATTTCAACCTCCTGGATGATGCCTCACCCCTCCCCACCTTTCCCGTTTAGCAGCCTTATGCGTGTTTTCTACATATTTGACTATGTTTTTGTTTTGTAATTTATTTCATGTGTAGCCATTTTGGATTCCACCTTTAAGTGATATCTTATGATATGTGTCTTTTTCTTTTTGAATTCTGTCACTTAGAATGATCATACGTAACTCCTCCGGAGTTGTTACAACTGGCCATATTTCATTGATTTCCAGGCTGAATAATATTCCACTCTACCTAAGTACCACATCTCTATCCATTTTTTCCCTCCAGAGACATTTAAGTTATATCCTAGTCGAGGATCTTTTAAACAGAGAGGGGGTAAACATTGGGGTGCCTGTGTCCTCTCGATTTTTGTTTTTCCCAAGATATACGCCCATGAGTGCAAGTGCCCTATGCTCTGTAGCTCATTTTTTAGATGCTTTAGTAAACACAATACACTTTTCCAGAATGGCCGTTGGCAATATACATTTCCACTATAAGTCTCACAGGGCTCCCTCTTCTCGTTGCCCTGTCCTGCATTTCTGTTGTTTACGCTTTATGAGGATGGCTCTTCTGACTGATGCGAAGTGATATCTTTTGTAGTATTGACTTCCAGTGCCCACCTGTTTGGTTGGCTAAAAAGGTGTATGCCCTTTTCTTGAATATATACAGAAAAAAACGCATACACCCTTTTTGGCCAACTGCAATGTTGGCAATGTTCAGCTCCTTTTCTTGTGCTTAATGGCGAGTCCTTTCTACCTCCTCAAATCCCTTTCCTGCCATTCTCCCTTGCTTACAAGTCCTTTTCTCTGACTTTCCTCAAGACATTTTTCAGTGATGGATATTTTCAACTCTGCAGTTTTGTGAATTTTACTGCCCCTGAGTTCCATTGTTCAACTTGTGTTTATGGGAACTGGCCACAAAGCAGCGGGATTTCCTCAAGCCCTATACTGTTTCCATGGGCAACCCTAGCCTTTGGTCAATTCGTCTTCCTGATTGGAAATTAGAGTGACATGTGCCTGTCTGAACACCTAGGACTTGTCTCTCATTGTTCCTCATCCTTCCGCTTCATCCTCTGGACAAATTCCAAACTGTACGCAACAGGATGTTGACAGTGCTGACATCTCCAAGTGGGGAGACTGTTAGTAAAGACGCTGGAGGGGTGAACCCGAGCACCAGGAGATGAGGAGATGAGATGCCTTTTCCAAACTCTTCCCGATCAGATGGTATACCATCCTCTGGGTGTGACAGACATGTTTTAGCAGTAGGAAGAGTCCCATTCATGTAAGGAGAACACCAGGGCTTTTTCAAAATCAGTGTCTCCCCGAAACCCAAACTGGGGAAGTTTTTAAGCTACGGCTACACATATGTTCATTAAGGGCCTTGGGAAGTAGGCAGAGTCCAAACTTTAGATGATTGAAGTCTTCAGGGTCAGAAGCACTCACCACCAGCTTCCCTTAGGCTACACTTTAACTATCATTGATAGATGATGTCAATAAAAATATCTATTCTTTTTCAGATTATTTCCCCTTATAGGTTATTGCAAAATGTTGAGTGTAGTTCCCTGTGCTATACAGTAGTTCCTTGTTGATGATCTATTTTATACATAGCAGTGTGTATGTGTTAATTCCAAACTGTTAATTTATCCCTCCTCCCACCTTTCCCCTTTGGTAATAATAAATTATAAGATTTTATACTTCTCAGAAATGGGGGAGCTGAAAGAGAGGTATCATTTTCAATGGAAAAGCATTTAAAACAAGATTGAAGGTTTAACCAAGATTATTAGATGTACATCCTTGGAAAGAAATCACTTCGTTTCTCTAATATTGACCTGACAAATAAGACAAACCTTTTCACTGAACTTGCTTATAAAAAGTGATGGAAATATCAAATGGAAGTGTTAGAAACATCTTATTTTACCCGAGCCTTATACACTGTTCTATGTTAACTACAGTTTGGCTCACACATCTGTTCATTGAGGTTACAATAGTCTCAATTTCTGTTACTGATCCTCCAGAGTGGACCCCAACAAGTGTCCCCCTGCCCAGTGTCATTGGGGCCAACAGATCGAGACTGAGTTTGATTCACAAACAAAGGAAACTTTATATTTTGATCAGAGAATGGAGAGGTGAGAGCATGCACTACCCCGTGGGCTGTGGGCTGGGCTGCTGTGTAGAGATCCTGTCAGAGTCAGTGGGAGGGAGGGAGGCGGCGGAGCTCTCGAGGGCCGGGTTGGCTGTAGCTCAGGCTCTATATCGTGGAGTCTGCACTGGGCCCCAGGAGCTGAGGTGTCGACCCAGCCATTCTGCACTAGGAAATCTGGTCTGAAGTGCCGGGTGTGGAACCTCTGCATGCGGGACCCTAGGAGCACGTGAAATTAGACAAAGCACAAAGGATAAAAAAGGCTAGACTTGACTTTATTGCCCAGATTCTATTTTTATCTCCCAGGGATTTTTAATGGGCTTTGCTGGGGACAAACCCCTCCTCTGCCTTTTGTCCCGTTCCTCATTCTTGGAGTGCTGAGGGTGCAGACCCTTCTTCTGTAACTGCTGAGTGCTGAGTTGGGAGCCCTCATACCCTGGGGCGAGGGTCAGAGCTTCTCCCCAGCAGCCTCCCGGTGACGTTGATTGTCCCCAGGACCCCTGCCTCCCTGCTCGTCCACCTGAGCACCAGCATTGGAAGTGTTATAGATTCTAATGACCTTTAAGGGTCCAGGAAAGAGATGTGCAGAGACGCTGTGGGGGCCGGTTTCACCCCGCCCCACATTTGTTTGGCCACCTTAGGCTGACCGTTTCTGCCAGCCTAGATGCTCTGACCAGTAGTCTGCGCTTTCTTCAATTAGGCCCCTGAATTAACGTACAAACAGCACCAGGTGTCAGAGCCCTGCCCGCTCAACTCCCAGACAGTCCAGGGTCAGTGGTGATAAGGACCATGATGGCTACTGAGTCAACAGCCTTTTGAAGTAAACAGGAGTTCAGCCGGTCTTATTGGCCACCATCATCACGGTGTCTGTAGGCTTTTCTATGGTGACAGTGTGGTATACTGTTCCCCCGCCAAGATTATTAGCTCCCCTCTGGGTGCAGTAAGTCCTGCAAGCAGTAGTCTACTCTTTTGGGACACACTCTTGTTGTTTTATGAGAGAAACTCCAGGTCAAGTGATGTTCACACGAGTCGTCATGGTGCCCTGTTGCCCCCGGTTATCTCTCTGGATGTTGGAGTTGGAGGGCCTCCTCACTCGAGGTCGGTGTGCCCACGGAGCGAACCCTGCAACTTCAGGGCATGGTTGGTGGTTAGGATCACCACGTGGGGTCCTTTTCCCTTAGGAGGGAGGTGGCCTTTTGGGCTGCTGATTTCCAGGTTTTTAGATACCGCCAGTATCTTGGCCAGATGTGGCAGTGGGCCAAGCCCCTTAGTGACCGTAGTTTATCCTACCTGGATGGCATTCTTGCATTGTTCCATTTCAAGTGGTCCCAGTTTTTGCACTAATTCTCCAATGGCGATTCACCTTTCACCGGGAATGTAAAGGTCAAAGGGTTTAGCTAAATTAGGGAGTTCCAGGGCAAGGGTCTGAATTGACTGCTCTTTCCATTCTTGAAAGGCCACTTCTGGATTCTATTCAAAAGGATCATCATCTTTTCCTTTCAGTGTTTCATATAGAGGCCCAGCTAGTAGACTGTAGTTAGGGATCCAGAAGCAGCAAACCCTGGCCTCCCCAGGAACCCCTAAGCTGTCTTCTAGTTTTAGAAAGGGGTAAGGCTGAAAATGGTTTCTTCCCTTTCCTGGGATGGGCTTCTCTGACCTTGTGTGAGAATGAAGCCCAGGCAGGTCACCGCAGTCTGTGATATTTGAGCTTTTTCTTGGACAACTTCTATCCTTTATTGTCTTGGTAGTTCAGAGGCCTCCTTAGTAGGGCTGGCGATCAGAATGTCGTCTGCATATTGAAGGAGGGTTTCCTTTTCCAGAGGTAGAACTTTTAGGTCTTTAGCTAAGCTTTCCCCAAAGACGGTGTGGGAATTTTTGCACCCTTGGGTCCAGACGGCCCGGAAGTATTGTTTTAGTTGTATGTTGAGTCCTGCCACTCACAAGCCAAAATTTCTTGTGACTCTGGGACTAATGGAATACAAAAGAAGGCATCATTGAAGACTAATACAGAATACCATGTCCTGGTGGTTGGTAGAATGACCAGCAGGGTGTAGGAATTAGGAGCAACTGGAGGTATATCCTCGGTGGCTTCACTGACTGTCCTGACATCCTTTACCAGGTCCCCAGCAGCCCATGGGTCTCTCGTGGTCAGACCAATCCCAGAATATGGAGCTCACCTGGGCAGGTACCCCACCCCCACCCCAGCCCACGGGGCTCTCGTGGTCAGGCCCCTCCCAGGATACAGAGCTACCCTTGCAGGTACCATGGCAGGGCTGGGCACACAGGAACCGTGCACATAGCCCTCATTGCAGAGCACCCCCAGCTCACCTGTCGCTCAGAGCTGACACAGAGCACCTCAGAGCAGGACTTGAACTAACAAACAGCAGCTGCGACAGGTCTGTGACCCTGGGCATCACTCCGTGAGGCCTCCCTCCACCTGGTCTTCCAGAGACTTCCACTGCACCCGGGGCACCAGGCCTCTGTCTCCAACCACCACCCACCCCTCCTCTCCCTGACTCCTGGGTTCCTCTCATTAGGAGAGGGTTTTCTTGAAGTTGTCTCCCACTCATGGGCCAGATAAAATGATTAGAAAACAAGCCAAAGCTGCAGCCCCTTGTCTATCCTGACTCTCAGGAGCCCACACCTGTTCCTTGGACCTGGCCGGTTCAGCAAGTTCCATTTTCTGCAACTGTGAGCCCCTGAGGGGTGATGATTGGCTGACCTGGGCAGCCTTACCGTGCCGGCCAGCCCTCCCCAGGTGTGCCTGGGTTGAGATCAATATAAATACCACTCCAGGCAGCAAGAGCCCCTGCAGCCGTGCCTGACGCCATTTTCTCTGCCCTGTCAGCAGTCTCGGGGCTGGGCTGGTGGGAGGGAGTGAGAGGCCACGGCTTTGTGGGTGGCCCAGTGTGAGTGGGGCTCTGCTGGACTTTCTGCAGCAGTTGCCAGGCTGCCACCTGCTAAAGAAGAGGATGTGTCACCCATACCTGCTGCTGGAATTTCTCCCTGGGCAGAGGTGAGGAAGGAAAAAAGCAGTGGGGGCAGGGACAGGACGGGTATCTCAGGCAGGGAAATGGAAATCTTCCAGAAGAGCACCCAGGGCCAGGACCATCCTGGCTGGCCTGCAGGCACCAAGTCGGCCGGCATGCTGTCACTCGTGTGGCTCTATGGCCCTTCCTCTAGGCTTTCAAGTCCTTGTATATATTCAGGTGTTTTACCTGGGACGGGTGGGAATAGTTCAGCAGCAACTGGCCTGGGGCTCAGCTCACGTTTACTCACAGATGCCTCGGCACGGTGCCCCAGCTTTGCAATGAGGACGCTTGTTGCGTGGGGGCTGCTGGCTGAATGGGAGACGATTCCCCACCACTGACCAACTTCAGAATTGTTTACAACTGGAGCAAGTGCCCTGATACGGTTTTCCTCTGTGTAACTGGTGGGTTCTGTGTTTTTTTCTCTTTTTCGTTTTTGGTTCAAGGTAGATTTTATTCCTCTTTTTTGTATTTACAGATATAAGCATGGAAATAATTTATTCATATAAATACATGTATGTGCAGGGAATAATTGTTTTTTCTGTTTTATTTTTTAAATTTTATTTCTTTTTAATTTTGAATTTTATTTTATATTTTTATACAGCAGGTTCTTATTGGTTATCTATTTTATACATATAAATGTATACATGCCAATCCCAGTCTCTCAACTCCTCCCACCACCACCCCCCCAACAGCTTTCCCCCCTTGTTGTCCATACGTTTGCTCTATTTATGCCTTGCAAAATGGTTAATCTGTACAGTTTTTCTAGGTTCCACATATATGCATGAATATACAAGATTTGTTTTTCTCTTTCTGACTTACTTCACTCTGTATGACAGTCTCTAGATCCATCGACGTCTCTACAAATGACCCAATTTCATTCCTTTTCATGGCTTAGTAATATTCCATTTTATATATGTACCACAGCTTTATGCATTCGTCTGTCTGTGGGCATTTAGGTTGCTTCCATTACCTCGATATTGTAAATAGTGATGCAATGAACATTGCGGTGAATGACTCTTTTTGATTTATGGTTTTGTCTGGGTATATGTCCAGTACTGGGATTGCTGTATCATATGGTAATTCTATTGTTAGTTTCTTAAGAAATTCCATATTGTTCTCCATAATGACTGTATCAATTTATATTCCCAACAATAGTGGAAGAGGGTTCCTTTTCTCCACACCCTTTCCAGCATTTTTTGTTTGTAGATTTTCTATGATGCCTATTCTACCAGGTGTGAGGTGATACCTCATTGTTGAATCCATTTCGTTGAGCAAGGGGTAGGTCTTGTCTATTACATATTTGGCTTATGGAACGGTATCTGTGCTCATTTCAAACTCTGCTTTTATGCAGCACCCCAGCTCACCTTCCCCCTTAAGCAAGCATAAGTTGGTTTTCTAAATTTGAGACCCTGTTCTGTTTTGTAATTCAGTTCATGTGTAGCCAAGTTCACATTCCGTGTATTAGTGATACCTTATGATGTTTCTTTTTCTGTGTGACTTATTTCACTTAGAATCATCGTGCCTCAATCCACTCATTATGCTGGTACGGGCCTGGTGACATAGATTTCATTGCTGATGGTATTCTGTTGTACATAAGTACCGCAACTTCTTTATCCATTATTTGCTCTCTGGGATATTTAACATGTGCCGCAGAAGAGATTCCTGTAAAAAGAGCCATCCCAAATTTTGGGGTGGCTGTGTGTTTTTGATTTTAATTTCCCTAAACTATAGGACCATAAGTGGAAGTGCCCTAGGCTCTGTTGCTTTGTTTTTTAGATGTTTCAGGAAACACCATACACTTCTAAGGAGCGGCTGTTGGTAATTTACATCCCGCCCATCAGCATAACAAGGCTCCCAGTTCTCCATGGCCTGTTCTGCCTTTCTGGATTTTACACTTTTTTCAGATGGCCCTTTAGACCGGGGGAAAGTGAGACTTCATTGTAGTGCAGATTTCCTTTGCAAGCTTGCTTGGTTGGCCAAAAAGGGCGTATGCGTTTTTTCCTGAATATATTCAGGAAAAAACGCATACGCCCTTTTTGGCCAAGTGCATCATTGTGGACGCTCTGCCGCTTTTCCTATGCTTTCGATGCAATTCCAGTCTACCTCCTGAAATCGGTTTCCTGCAATTCTGCCCCGCTTTCAAGTCCTCTTGGCAGCCATACTTCAATATATTTTTGGACAATAGCTGTCATTTATAACTCTGCAGGTTTGTGAATTACAGTGCCCCTGAGCTCCTTTCTTCAACTCGCTTTCTTGTGAGCTGGCCGCAACACCGCAGGATGGCTTCAGGCCCTAATCTGGTTCCGGCACGGCACGCTGAGCCTTTGGTTAATTCCTCTTCCTGGTGGGAAATGAGAGTTAAATTTGCCCGTCCAGACACCTCCAGCTAGTCTCTCATTGGTTCTCGCTATTCCTGTTCATCTTCCACAGAAATTGCAAACTGGGCCAAACAGGAGGTTAAAGGGACTGACTCTCCAAGTCGGGAGAGTGTTAGTAAAGCGTCTGGAATGTTGCACCCGAGTACCAGGGGAGGAAAACTGAGACATATTTGAACACGTCTCCCGTTCACACGGTTGATCATACTCTGGGTACCACATGCATGTTTTAGCTGAAGGAAGAATACCTTAAACCTGGGTAGTTGAAACCCGTGGAATGGGTACCATGCAATATGACTTCAAAGGGTCTTCATTTGCTCACCGAACCTCTCCAATCCTATCACTGCTGCGTTTATGCCCCTGTACACATGCTTGATTCTCTTTCGGAGACATAGCAATCCATAGGTTTTAAGATACTTACTAGTCAGGTACATTCTTAGGCATTTAATATGCGGTGTTGAGTCCATTTCGTTGAGCAAGGAGTAGCTCTTGTCTATTCCATATTTGGCTTAAGGAACTTTATGTGTGCTCATTTCAATCTCTGGTTTTATGCAGCACCCCAACTCACCTTTCCCCTTAAGCAAGCATAAGTTGGTTTTCTAAATTTGAGTCTCTGTTCTGTTTTGGAATTCAGTTCCTGTGTAGCCAAGTTTACATTCCGTGTATTACTGATATCTTATGATGTTTCTTTTTCTGTGTGACTTATTTCAGTTAGAATCATCATACCTGAATCCACTCATTGTGCTACTAAGGGCCTGATGACATAGATTTCATTGCTGAGTGATATTGCTTTGTAAGTAAATACCACAACTTCTTTATCCATTTTTCACTTTCTGCGATGTTGAACTTGTACTGTAAACGAGGTTCTTGTAAACAGAGCCGTTCCAAACTTTAGGGTGGCTGTGTCTTTTTGATTTTAATTTCCCTAAGCTATAGGACCATAAGTGGAAGTGCCCTAGGCTCTGTTGCTTTGTTTTTTAGATGTTTCAGGAAACACCATACACTTCTCCCGAGTGTCTGTTGGCAATTTACATCCCGCCCATCAGGATAACAAGGCTCCCAGTTCTCCATGGCCTGTCCTGCCTTTCTGGATTTTACACTTTTTTCAGATGGCCCTTTTGACCGGGGGGAAGTGAGACTTCATTGTAGTGCAGATTTCTTTTGCAAGCTTGCTTGGTTGGCCAAAAAGGGCGTATGCGTTTTTTCCTGAATATATTCAGGAAAAAACGCATACGCACTTTTTGGCCAAGTGCATCATTATGGACGTTCTGCCTCTTTTCCTATGCTTTCAATGCAATTCCAGTCTACCTCCTGAAATCGGTTTCCTGCAATTCTGCCCCGCTTTCAAGTCCGCTTGGCAGCCTTAGTTCAGTATATTTTTGGATGATAGCTGTCATTTATAACTCTGCAGGTTTGTGAATTACAGTGCCCCTGAGCTCCTTTCTTCAACTCGCTTTCTTGTGACCTGGCCGCAACACCGCAGGATGGCTTCAGGCCCTAATCTGGTTCCGGCACGGCACGCTGAGCCTTTGGTTAGTTCCTCTTCCTGGTGGGAAATGAGAGTTAAATTTGCCCGTCCAGACACCTCCAGCTAGTCTCTCATTGGTTCTTGCTATTCCTGTTCATCTTCCGCAGAAATTGCAAACTGGGCCAAACAGGAGGTTAAAGGGACTGACTCTCCAAGTCGGGAGAGTGTTAGTAAAGCGTCTAGAATGTTGCACCTGAGTACCAGGGGACGAAAACTGAGACATATTTGAACACGTCTCCCGATCACATGGTTGATCATACTCTAGGTTCCACATGCATGTTTTAGCTGAAGGAAGAATACCTTAAAACTGGGTAGTTGAAACCCGTGGAATGGGTACCATGCAATATGACTTCAAAGGGTCTTCATTTGCTCACCGAACTTCTCCAATCCTATCACTGCTGCGTTTATGCCCCTGTACACATGCTTGATTCTCTTTCGGAGACATAGCAATCCATATGTTTTAAGATACTTACTAGTCAGGTACATTCTTAGGCGTTTAATATGGGGTGTTGAGTCCTTTTCGTTGAGCAAGGAGTAGCTCTTGCCTATTCCATATTTGGCTTAAGGAACTTTATCTGTGCTCATTTCAATCTCTGGTTTTATGCAGCACCCCAACTCACCTTTCCCCTTAAGCAAGCATAAGTTGGTTTTCTAAATTTGAGACCCTGTTCTGTTCTGTAATTCAGTTCCTGTGTAGCCAAGTTTACATTCCGTGTATTACTGATATCTTATGATGTTTCTTTTTCTGTGTGACTTATTTCAGTTAGAATCATCGTACCTGAATCCACTCATTGTGCTGCTAAGGGCCTGATGACATAGATTTCATTGCTGAGTGATACTGCATTGTACGTAAGTACCACAAGTTCTTTATCCATTTTTCACTTTCTGTGATATTGAACTTGTACGGTAAACGAGGTTCTTGTAAACAGAGGCGTCCCAAACTTTGGGGTGGCTGTGTCTTTTTGATTTTAATTTCCCTAAGCTATAGGACCATAAGTGGAAGTGCCCTAGGCTCTGTTGCTTTGTTTTTTAGATGCTTCAGGAAACACCATACACTTCTCCCGAGTGTCTGTTGGCAATTTACATCCTGCCCATCAGCATAACAAGGCTCCCAGTTCTCCATGGCCTGTCCTGCCTTTCTGGATTTTACACTTTTTTCAGATGACCCTTTTGACCGGGGGGAAGTGAGACTTCATTATAGTGCAGATTTCCTTTGCAAGCTTGCTTGGTTGGCCAAAAAGGGCGTATGCGTTTTTTCCTGAATATATTCAGGAAAAAACGCATATGCCCTTTTTGGCCAAGTGCATCATTGTGGACGTTCTGCCTCTTTTCCTATGCTTTCAATGCAATTCCTGTCTACCTCCTGAAATCGGTTTCCTGCAATTCTGCCCCGCTTTCAAGTCCTCTTGGCAGCCTTACTTCAGTATATTTTTGGACGATAGCTGTCATTTATAACTCTGCAGGTTTGTGAATTACAGTGCCCCTGAGCTCCTTTCTTTAACTCGCTTTCTTTTGAGCTGGACACAACACCGCAGGATGGCTTTAGACCCTAATCTGGTTCCGGCACGGCACGCTGAGCCTTTGGTTAGTTCTTCTTCCTGGTGGGAAATGAGAGTTAAATTTGCCCGTCCAGACACCTCCAGCTAGTCTCTCATTGGTTCTCCCTATTCCTGTTCATCTTCCGCAGAAATTGCTAACTGGGCCAAACAGGAGGTTAAAGGCGCTGACTCTCCAAGAGGGGAGAGTGTTAGTAAAGCGTCTGGAATGTTGCACCCGAGTACCAGGGGAGGAAAACTGAGACACATTTCAACACGTCTCCCGTTCACACGGTTGATCATACTCTGGGTTCCACATGCATGTTTTAGCTGAAGGAAGAATACCTTAAACCTGGAGAGTTGAGACCCGTGGAATGGGTACCATGCAATATGACTTCAAAGGGTCTTCATTTGCTCACCGAACCTCTCCAATCCTATCACTGCTGCGTTTATGCCCCTGTACACACGCTTGATTCTCTTTTGGAGACATAGCAAACCATAGGTTTTAAGATACTTACTAGTCAGGTACATTCTTAGGCGTTTAATATGGGGTGTTGAGTCCATTTCGTTGAGCAAGGAGTAGCTCTTGTCTATTCCATATTTGCCTTAAGGAACTTTATCTGTGCTCATTTCAATCTCTGGTTTTATGCAGCACCCCAACTCACCTTTCCCCTTAAACAAGCATAAGTTGGTTTTTTAAATTTGAGACCCTGTTCTGTTCTGTAATTCAGTTCCTGTGTAGCCCAGTTTACATTCCGTGTATTAGTGATATCTTATGATGTTTCTTTTTCTGTGTGACTTATTTCAGTTAGAATCATCGTACCTGAATCCACTCATTATGCTGCTACGGGCCTGATGACATAGATTTCATTGCTGAGTGATACTGCATTGTACGTAAGTACCACAAGTTCTTTATCCATTTTTCACTTTCTGTGATATTGAACTTGTACGGTAAACGAGGTTCTTGTAAACAGAGGCGTCCCAACCTTTGGGGTGGCTTTGTATTTTTGATTTTAATTTCTCTAAGCTATAGGACCATAAGTGGAAGTTCCCTAGGCTCTGTTGCTTTGTTTTTTAGATGTTTCAGGAAACACCATACACTTCTCCCGAGTGTCTGTTGGCAATTTACATCCCGCCCATCAGCATAACAAGGCTCCCAGTTCTCCATGGCCTGTCCTGCCTTTCTGGATTTTACACTTTTTTCAGATGGCCCTTTTGACCGGGGGGAAGTGAGACTTCATTGTAGTGCAGATTTCCTTTGCAAGTTTGCTTGGTTGGCCAAAAAGGGCGTATGCGTTTTTTCCTGAATATATTCAGGAAAAAACGCATACGCCCTTTTTGGCCAAGTGCATCATTGTGGACGTTCTGCCTCTTTTCCTGTGCTTTCAATGCAATTCCACTCTACCTCCTGAAATCGGTTTCCTGCAATTCTGCCCCGCTTTCAAGTCCTCTTGGCAGCCTTACTTTCAGTATATTTTTGGACGATACCTGTCACTTATAACTCTGCAGGTTTGTGAATTACAGTGCCCCTGAGCTCCTTTCTTCAACTCGCTTTCTTGTGACCTGGCCGCAACACCGCAGGATGGCTTCAGGCCCTAATCTGGTTCCAGCACGGCACGCTGAGCCTTTGGTTAATTCCTCTTCCTGGTGGGAAATGAGAGTTAAATTTGCCCGTCCAGACACCTCCAGCTAGTCTCTCATTGGTTCTCCCTATTCCTGTTCATCTTCCGCAGAAATTGCAAACTGGGCCAAACAGGAGGTTAAAGGCGCTGAGTCTCCATGTGGGGAGAGTGTTAGTAAAGCGTCTGGAATGTTGCTCCTCAGTACCAGGGGAGGAAAACTGAGACATATTTGAACACGTCTCCCGATCACATGGTTGATCATACTCTAGGTTCCACATTCATGTTTTAGCTGAAGGAAGAATACCTTAAAACTGGGTAGTTGAAACCCGTGGAATGGGTACCATGCAATATGACTTCAAAGGGTCTTCATTTGCTCACCGAACCTCTCCAATCCTATCACTGCTGCGTTTATGCCCCTGTACACATGCTTGATTCTCTTTCGGAGACATAGCAATCCATAGGTTTTAAGATACTTACTAGTCAGGTACATTCTTAGGCGTTTAATATGGGGTGTTGAGTCCTTTTCGTTTAGCAAGGAGTAGCTCTTGTCTATTCCATATTTGGCTTAAGGAACTTTATCTGTGCTCATTTCAATCTCTGGTTTTATGCAGCACCCCAACTCACCTTTCCCCTTAAGCAAGCATAAGTTAGTTTTCTAAATTTGAGACCCTGTTCTGTTCTGTAATTCAGTTCCTGTGTAGCCCAGTTTACATTCCATGTATTACTGATATCTTATGATGTTTCTTTTTCTGTGTGACTTATTTCAGTTAGAATCATCGTACCTAAATCCACTCATTTTGCTGCTAAGGGCCTGATGACATCGATTTCATGGCTGAGTGATATTGCTTTGTAAGTAAATACCATAACTTCTTTTTTTTTTTTTTTTTTAACATCTTTATTGGGGTATAATTGCTTTACAATGGTGTGTTAGTTTCTGCTTTATAACAAAGTGAATCAGTCATACATAAACATATGTTCCCATATGTCTTCCCTGTTGCGTCTCCCTCCCTCCCACCCTCCCCATCCCACCCCTCCAGGCTGTCACAAAGCACCGAGCCAATATCCCTGTGCCATGTGGCTGCTTCCCACTAGCTATCTACCTTACTGCGTTTGTTAGTGTGTATATGCCCATGACTCTCTCTCGCCCTGTCACAGCTCACCCTTCCCCCTCCCCATAACCTCAAGTCCGTTCTCTAGGAGGTCTGCATCTTTATTCCTGCTTTACCCCTAGGTTCTTCATGACATTTTTTTCTTAAATTCCATATATATGTGTTAGCATACGGTATTTGTCTTTTTCTTTCTGACTTACTTCACTCTGTATGACAGACTCTAGGTCTATCCACCTCATTACAAATAGCTCAATTTCGTTTCTTTTTATGGCTGAGTAATATTCCATTGTATATATGTGCCACATCTTCTTTATCCATTCATCCGATGACGGGCACTTAGGTTGTTTCCATCTCCGGGCTATTGTAAATAGAGCTGCAATGAACATTTTGGTACATGACTCTTTTTGAATTTTGGTTTTCTCAGGGTATATGCCCAGTAGTGGGATTGCTGGGTCATATGGTAGTTCTATTTGTAGTTTTTTAAGGAACCTCCATACTGTTCTCCATAGTGGCTGAACCAATTCACATTCCCACCAGCAGTGCAAGAGTGTTCCCTTTTCTCCACACCCTCTCCAGCATTTATTGTTTCTAGATTTTTTGATGATGGCCATTCTGACTGGTGTGAGATGATATCTCATTGTAGTTTTGATTTGCATTTCTCTAATGATTAGTGATGTTGAGCATTCTTTCATGTGTTTGTTGGCAGTCTGTATATCTTCTTTGGAGAAATGTCTATTTAGGTCTTCTGCCCATTTTTGGATTGGGTTGTTTGTTTTCTTGTTATTGAGCTGCATGAGCTGCTTGTAAATTTTGGAGATTAATCCTTTGTCGGTTGCTTCATTTGCAAATATTTTCTCCCATTCTGAGGGTTGTCTTTTGGTCTTGTTTACGGTTTCCTTTGCTGTGCAAAAGCTTTGAAGTTTCATTAGGTCCCATTTGTTTATTTTTGTTTTTATTTCCATTACTCTAGGAGGTGGGTCAGAAAGGATCTTGCTTTGATTTATGTCATAGAGTGTTCTGCCTATGTTTTCCTCTAAGAGTTTGATAGTTTCTGGCCTTACATTTAGGTCTTTAATCCATTTTGAGCTTATTTTTGTGTATGGTGTTAGGGAGTGATCTAATCTCATACTTTTACATGTACCTGTCCAGTTTTCCCAGCACCACTTATTGAAGAGGGTGTCCTTTCTCCATTGTACATTACTGCCACCTTTATCAAAGATAAGGTGTCCATATGTGCATGGGTTTATCTCTGGGCTTTCTATCCTGTTCCATTGATCTATCTTTCTGTTTTTGTGCCAGTACCATACTGTCTTGATGACTGTAGCTTTGTAGTATAGTCTGAAGTCAGGGAGCCTGATTCCTCCAGTTCCTTCTTTCATTCTCAAGATTGCTTTGGCTATTCGGGGTCTTTTGTGTTTCCATACAAATTGTGAAAGTTTTTGTTCTAGTTCTGTGAAAAATGCCAGTGGTAGTTTGATAGGGATTGCATTGAATCTATAGATTGCTTTGGGTAGTAGAGTCATTTTCACAATGTTGATTCTTCCAATCCAAGAACATGGTATATCTCTCCATCTATTTGTATCATCTTTAATTTCTTTCATCAGTGTCTTATAATTTTCTGCATACAGGTCTTTTGTCTCCTTAGGTAGGTTTATTCCTAGATATTTTATTCTTTTTGTTGCAATGGTAAATGGGAGTGTTTTCTTGATTTCACTTTCAGATTTTTCATCATTAGTATATAGGAATGCCAGAGATTTCTGTGCATTAATTTTGTATCCTGCCACTTTACCAAATTCATTGATTAGCTCTAGTAGTTTTCTGGTAGCATCTTTAGGGTTCTCTATGTATAGGATCATGTCATCTGCAAACAGTGACAGCTTTACTTCTTCTTTTCCAATTTGGATTCCTTTTATTTCCTTTTCTTCTCTGATTGCTGTGGCTAAAACTTCCAAAACAATGTTGAATAAGAGTGGTGAGAGTGGGCAACCTTGTCTTGTTCCTGATCTTAGTGGAAATGCTTTCAGTTTTTCACCATTGAGGATGATGTTTGCTGTGGGCTTGTCATATATGGCCTTTATTATGTTGAGGAAAGTTCCCTCTATGCCTACTTTCTGCAGGGTTTTTATCATAAATGGGTGTTGAATTTTGTCAAAAGCTTTCTCTGCATCTATTGAGATGATCATATGGTTTTTCTCCTTCAATTTGTTAATATGGTTTATCACATTGATAGATTTGCGTATATTGAAGAATCCTTGCATTCCTGGAATAAACCCCACTTGATCATGGTGTATGATCCTTTTAATGTGCTGTTGGATTCTGTTTGCTAGTATTTTGTTGAGGATTTTTGCATCTATGTTCATCAGTGATATTGGCCTGTAGTTTTCTTTCTTTGTGACATCCTTGTCTGGTTTTGGTATCAAGGTGATGGTGGCCTCGTAGAAGGAGTTAGGGAGTGGTCCTCCCTCTGCTATATTTTGGAAGAGTTTGAGAAGGATAGGTGTTAGCTCTTCTCTAAATGTTTGATAGAATTCGCCTGTGAAGCCATCTGGTCCTGGGCTTTTCTTTGTTGGAAGATTTTTAATCACAGTTTCAATTTCAGTGCTTGTGATTGGTCTGTTCATATTTTCTATTTCTTCCTGATTCAGTCTTGGCAGGTTGTGCATTTCTAAGAATTTGTCCATTTCTTCCAGGTTGTCCATTTTATTGGCATAGAGTTGCTTGTAGTAATCTCTCATGATCTCTTTTATCTCTGCAGTGTCAGTTGTTACCTCTCCTTTTTCATTTCTAATTCTATTGATTTGAGTCTTCTCCCTTTTTTTCTTGATGAGTCTGGCTAGTGGTTTATCTATTTTGTTTATCTTCTCAAAGAACCAGCTTTTAGTTTTATTGATCTTTGCTATTGTTTCCTTCATTTCTTTTTCATTTATTTCTGATCTGATTTTTATGATTTCTTTCCTTCTGCTAGCTTTGGGGTTTTTTTTGTTCTTCTTTCTCTAATTGCTTGAGGTGCAAGGTTAGGTTGTTTATTTGAGATGTTTCCTGCTTCTTAAGGTGGGCTTGTATTGCTATAAACTTCCCCCTTAGAACTGCTTTTGCCGCATCCCACAGGTTTTGGGTCGTTGTGTCTCCATTGTCATTTGTTTCTAGGTATTTTTTGATTTCCTCTTTGATTTCTTCAGTGATCTCTTCATTATTAAGTAGTGTATTGTTTAGCCTCCATGTGTTTGTATTTTTTACAGATCTTTTCCTGTAATTGATATCTAGTCTCATGGCGTTGTGGTCAGAAAAGATACTTGATACAATTTCAATTTTCTTAAATTTCCCAAGGCTTGATTTGTGACCTAAGATATGATCTATCCTGGAGAATGTTCCATGAGCACTTGAGAAAAATGTGTATTCTGTTGTTTTTGGATGGAGTGTCCTATAAATATCAATTAAGTCCATCTTGTTTAATGTATCATTTAAAGCTTGTGTTTCCTTATTTATTTTCATTTTGGATGATCTGTCCATGGGTGAAAGTGGGGTGTTTAAGTCCCCTACTATGAATGTGTTACTGTCGATTTCCCCTTTTATGGCTGTTAGTATTTGCCTTATGTATTGAGGTGCTCCTGTGTTGGGTGCATAAATATTTACAATTGTTATATCTTCTTCTTGGATCGATCCCTTGATCATTATGTAGTGTCCTTCTTTGTCTCTTTTAATAGTCCTTATTTTAAAGTCTATTTTGTCTGATATGAGAATTGCTACTCCAGCTTTCTTTTGGCTTCCATTTGCATGGAATATCTTTTTCCATCCCCTTACTTTCAGTCTGTATGTGTCTCTAGGTCTGAAGTGGGTCTCTTGTAGACAGCATATATAAGGGTCTTGTTTTTGTATCCATTCAGCTAATCTGTGTCTTTTGGTGGGAGCATTTAGTCCATTTACATTTAAGGTAATTATCGATATGTATGTTCCTATTCCCATTTTCTAAATTGTTTTGGGTTCGTTATTATAGGTCTTTTCCTTCTCTTGTGTTTCTTGCCTAGAGAAGATCCTTTAGCATTTGTTGTAAAGCTGGTTTGGTGGTGCTGAACTCTCTCAGCTTTTGCTTGTCTGTAAAGGTTTTAATTTCTCCATCAAATCTGAATGAGATCCTTGCTGGGTAGAGTAGTCTTGGCTGCATGTTTTTCTCCTTCATCACTTTCAGTATGTCCTGCCACTCCCTTCTGGCTTGTAGGGTTTCTGCTGAGAGATCAGCTGTTAACCTTATGGGGATTCCCTTATGTGTTATTTGTTGTTTTTCCCTTGCTGCTTTTAATATGCTTTCTTTGTATTTAATTTTTGACAGTTTGATTAATATGTGTCTTGGCGTATTTCTCCTTGTATTTATCTTGTATGGGACTCTCTGTGCTTCCTGGACTTGATTAACTATTTCCTTTCCCATATTAGGGAAGTTTTCAACTATAATCTCTTCAAATATTTTCTCAGTCCCTTTCTTTTTCTCTTCTTCTTCTGGAACCCCTATAATTCGAATGTTGGTGCGTTTAATGTTGTCCCAGAGGTCTCTGAGACTGTCCTCAGTTCTTTTCATTCTTTTTTCTTTATTCTGCTCTGCAGTAGTTATTTCCACTATTTTATCTTCCAGGTCACTTATCCGTTCTTCTGCCTCAGTTATTCTGCTATTGATCCCATCTAGAGTACTTTTAATTTCATTTATTGTGTTGTTCATCGTTGCTTGTTTCATCTTTAGTTCTTCTAGGTCCTTGTTAACTGATTCTTGCATTTTGTCCAATCTATTGTCCATTCTATCTCCAAGATTTCGGATCAACCTTACTATCATTATTCTGAATTCTCTTTCAGGTAGACTGCCTATTTCCTCTTCATTTGTTAGGTCTGGTGCATTTTTATCTTGCTCCTTTACCTGCTGTGTGTTTTTCTGTCTTCTCATTTTGCTTATCTTACTGTGTTTGGGGTCTCCTTTTTGCAGGCTGCAGGTTTGTGGTTCCTCCTGTTTTTGATGTCTGTCTCTAGTGGCTAAGGTTGGTTCAGTGGGTTGTGTAGGCTTCCTGGTGGAGGGGGCTAGTGCCTGTGTTGTGGTGGATGAGGCTGGATCTTGTCTCTCTAGTGGGCAGGTTCACGTCTGGTGGTGTGTTTGGGGGTGTCTGTGGCCTTATTATGATTTTAGGCAGCCTCTCTGCTAATGGGTGGGGTTGTGTTCCTGTTTTGCTAGTTGTTTGGCATAGGTTTTCCAGCACTGTGGCTTGCTGGTCGTTGAGTGAAGCTGGGTGCTGGTGTTAAGATGGAGGTCTCTGGGAGATTTTCGCCGTTTGATATTATGTGGAGCTGGGAGGTCTCTTGTTGATCAGTGTCCTGAAGTTGGCTGTCCTACCTCAGAGGCAGAGCCCTGCCTCCTGGCTGGAGCACCAAAAGCTTTTCATCCACAGGCTCAGGATAAAAGGGAGAAAAAGTAGAGGGAATTAGTAGAAGTATGAGGAAAGAAAGAAGGAAAGGAGGGTAGGAAGGAAGGAAGAAAGAAAGAAAGAAGCAAAGAAGGAAAGAAGGCAAGAAGGAAAGAAAGGAGGGAGGGAGGGAGGGAGGAAGGAAGGAAGGAGGGAAAGAAGGAAAAAAGACAGAAAGAAAGAAGATACAGTAAAAATAAAATACAGTATAATAAAGTTATTGAATTAAAAACTTCTTATTTAGAAAAAAAAAAAAAAAGGGACGGAAAGAACCTAGGACAAATGTTGGAAGCAAAGCTATACAGACAAAATCTTACACAGGAGCATACACATACACCCTCACTAAAAGAGGTAAATGGGGAAAAATCCTAAATCTTGCTGTCAGAGACCACCTCCTCAATTTGGGATGATTCGTTGTCTAAAGGAGGGAAGGAAGGACGGAAAGAAAGAAAGAAAGAACGAAGGTAAAGTATAATAAGGTTATTAAAATTAATTATTAAGAAAAAAAATTTTAAAAAAAAACATGGACGGATAGAACCCTAGGACAAATGGTGGAAGCAAGACTATACAGACAAGATCTCACACAGAAGCATACACATACACATTCACAAAAAGAGGAAAGGGGAAAAAATCATAGATCTTGCTCCTAAAGTCCACTTCCTTAATTGGGGATGATTGGTTGTCTATTCAGGTATTCCACAGATGCAGGGTACATCAAGCTGATTGTGGAGCTTTAATCCGCTGCTTCTGAGGCTGCTGGGAGGGATTTCCCTTTCTCTTCTTTGTTCTCACAGCTCCCAGGGCTAAGCTTTGGATTTGGCCCTGCCACTGCGTGTAGATCGCTGGAGGGCGTCTGTTTTTTGCTCAGACAGGATGGGGTTAAAAGAGCCGCTGATTGGGGGCTCTGGCGCACTCAGGCCGGCGGGGACGGAGGGGCACAGAGTGCGGGGCGGGCCTGCGGTGGCAAAGGCCGGCGTGACTTTGCACCAGCCTGAGGCGCGCTGTGCGCTCTCCCGGGGAAGTTGTCCCTGGATCCCGGGAACCCGGCAGTGGCGGGCTGCACAGGCTCCGCGGAAGAGGGGTGTGGAGAGTGACCTGTGCTCGCACACAGGCCCCTTGGTGGCGGCAGCAGCAGCCTTAACGTCTCCCGCCCACCTCTGGGGTCCGCGCTTTTAGCCGCGGCTTGCGCCCGTCTCTGGAGTCCGCGCCCTCAGCCGCGGCTCGCGCCCGTCTCTGGATTCCGCGCTTTCAGCCGCGGCTCGCGCCCGTCTCTGGATTCCGCGCTTTCAGCCGCGGCTCGCGCCCGTCTCTGGATTCCGCGCTTTCAGCCGCGGCTCGCGCCCGTCTCTGGATTCCGCGCTTTCAGCCGCAGCTCGCGCCCGTCTCTGGGGTCCGCGCTTTCAGCCGCGGCTCGCGCCCGTCTCTGGGGTTCGCGCTTTTAGCCGCGGCTCGCGCCCGTCTCTGGAGTTCCTTTAAGCAGCGTTCTTAAACCCCTCTCCTCACGCCCCAGGAAACAAAGAGGGAAGGAAAAGTCTCCTGCCTCTTCTGCTGGTGCAGGCTTTTCCCTGACTCCCTCCCGGCTAGCTGTGGTGCACTAACCCCTTCAGGCTATGTTCAAGCCGCCAACCCCAGTCCTCTCCCTGCGCTCCGGCCTCAGCTCTCAGCCCCGCCCGCCCCGGCGGGTGAGCAGAGAAGCCTCTCGGGCTGGTGAGTGCCGGTCGGCACCGATCCTCTGTGCGGGAATCTCCCCGCTTTGCCCTCCGCACCCGTTGCTGTGCACTCCGCAGCTTCGAAGCTCCCCCCTCCGCCTCCCGCAGTCTCCGCCCGCGAAGGGGCTTCCTAGCGTGTGGAAACTTTTCCTCCTTCACAGCTCCCTCCCACTGGTGCAGGTGCCGTCCCTATTCTTTTGTCTCTGTTTTTTCTTTTGCCCTACCCAGGTACGTGGGGAGTTTCTTGCCTTTTGGGAGGTCTGAGGTCTTCTGCCAGGCTTCAGTAGGTGTTCTGTAGGAGTTGTTCCACGTGTAGATGTATTTCTGGTGTATCTGTGGGGAGGAGGGTGATCTCCGCGTCTTACTCTTCCGCCATCTTCCGCCTTCTCCACCATAACTTCTTTATCCATTTTTCACTTTCTGCGATGTTGAACTTGTACTGTAAACGAGGTTCTTGTAAACAGAGCCGTTCCAAACTTTGGGGTGGCTGTGTCTTTTTGATTTTAATTTCCCTAAGCTATAGGACCATAAGTGGAAGTGCCCTAGGCTCTGTTGCTTTGTTTTTTAGATGTTTCAGGAAACACCATACACTTCTCCCGAGTGTCTGTTGGCAATTTACATCCCGCCCATCAGCATAACAAGGCTCCCAGTTGTCCATGGCCTGTCCTGCCTTTCTGGATTTTACACTTTTTTCAGATGGCCCTTTTGACCAGGGGGAAGTGAGACTTCATTGTAGTGCAGATTTCCTTTGCAAGCTTGCTTGGTTGGCCAAAAAGGGCGTATGCGTTTTTTCCTGAATATATTCAGGAAAAAACGCATACGCCCTTTTTGGCCAAGTGCATCATTGTGGACGTTCTGCCTCTTTTCCTATGCTTTCAATGCAATTCCAGTCTACCTCCTGAAATCGGTTTCCTGCAATTCTGCCTCGCTTTCAAGTCCTCTTGGCAGCCTTACTTCAGTATATTTTTGGACGATAGCTGTCATTTATAACTCTGCAGGTTTGTGAATTACAGTGCCCCTGAGCTCCTTTCTTCAACTCGTTTTCTTTTGAGCTGGCCGCAACACCGCAGGATGGCTTCAGGCCCTAATCTGGTTCCGGGACGGTACGCTGAGCCTTTGGTTAATTCCTCTTCCTGGTGGGAAATGAGAGTTAAATTTGCCCGTCCAGATACCTATAGCTAGTCTCTCATTGGTTATCGCTATTCCTGTTCATCTTCCGCAGAAATTGCAAACTGGGCCAAACAGACGGTTAAAGGCGCTGACTCTCCAAGTGCGGAGAGTGTTAGTAAAGCGTCTGGAATGTTGCACCTCAGTACCAGGGGAGGAAAACTGAGACATATTTGAACACGTCTCCCGTTCACACGGTTGATCATACTCTGGGTTCCACATGCATGTTTTAGCTGAAGGAGGAATACCTTAAACCTGGGTAGTTGAAACCCGTGGAATGGGTACCATGCAATATGACGTCAAAGGGTCTTCATTTGCTCACCGAACCTCTCCAATCCTATCACTGCTGCGTTTATGCCCCTGTACACATGCTTGATTCTCTTTCGGAGACATAGCAATCCATAGGTTTTAAGATACTTACTAGACAGGTACATTTTTAGGCGTTTAATATGGGGTGTTGAGTCCATTCCGTTGAGCAAGGAGTAGCTCTTGTCTATTCCATATTTGGCTTAAGGAACTTTATCTGTGCTCATTTCAATCTCTGGTTTTATGCAGCACCCCAACTCACCTTTCCCCTTAAGCAAGCATAAGTTGGTTTTCTAAATTTGAGACCCTGTTCTGTATTGGAATTCAGTTCCTGTGTAGCCAAGTTTACATTCCGTGTATTAGTGATATCTTATGATGTTTCTTTTTCTGTGTGACTTATTTCAGTTAGAATCATCGTACCTGAATCCACTCATTATGCTGCTACGGGCCTGATGACATAGATTTCATTGCTGAGTGATACTGCATTGTACGTAAGTACCACAATTTCTTTATCCATTTTTCACTTTCTGTGATATTGAACTTGTTCGGTAAACGAGGTTCTTGTAAACAGAGAAGTCCCAAACTTTGGGGTGGCTGTGTCTTTTTGATTTTAATTTCCCTAAGCTATAGGACCATAAGTGGAATTGCCCTAGGCTCTGTTCCTTTGTTTCTTAGATGCTTCAGGAAACACCATACACTTCTCCCGAGTGTCTGTTGGCAATTTACATCCCGCCCATCAGCATAACAAGGCTCCCAGTTCTCCATGGCCTGTCCTGCCTTTCTGGATTTTACACTTTTTTCAGATGGCCCTTTTGACCGGGGGGAAGTGAGACTTCATTGTAGTGCAGATTTCCTTTGCAAGCTTGCTTGGTTGGCCAAAAAGGGCGTATGCGTTTTTTCCTGAATATATTCAGGAAAAAACGCATACGCCCTTTTTGGCCAAGTGCATCATTGTGGACGTTCTGCCTCTTTTCCTATGCTTTCAATGCAATTCCAGTCTACCTCCTGAAATCGGTTTCCTGCAATTCTGCCCCGCTTTCAAGTCCTCTTGGCAGCCTTACTTCAGTATATTTTTGGACGATAGCTGTCATTTATAACTCTGCAGGTTTGTGAATTACAGTGCCCCTGAGCTCCTTTCTTCAACTCGTTTTCTTTTGAGCTGGCCGCAACACCGCAGGATGGCTTCAGGCCCTAATCTGGTTCCGGGACGGTACGCTGAGCCTTTGGTTAATTCCTCTTCCTGGTGGGAAATGAGAGTTAAATTTGCCCGTCCAGATACCTATAGCTAGTCTCTCATTGGTTATCGCTATTCCTGTTCATCTTCCGCAGAAATTGCAAACTGGGCCAAACAGACGGTTAAAGGCGCTGACTCTCCAAGTGCGGAGAGTGTTAGTAAAGCGTCTGGAATGTTGCACCTGAGTACCAGGGTACGAAAACTGAGACATATTTGAACACGTCTCCCGATCACATGGTTGATCATACTCTACGTTCCACATGCATGTTTTAGCTGAAGGAAGAATACCTTAAAACTGGGTAGTTGAAACCCGTGGAATGGGTACCATGCAATATGACTTCAAAGGGTCTTCATTTGCTCACCGAACCTCTCCAATCCTATCACTGCTGCGTTTATGCCCCTGTACACACGCTTGATTCTCTTTTGGAGACATAGCAATCCATAGGTTTTAAGATACTTACTAGTCAGGTAGATTTTTACGCGTTTAATATGGGGTGTTGAGTCCATTTCGTTGAGCAAGGAGTAGCTCTTGTCTATTCCATATTTGGCTTAAGGAACTTTATGTGTGCTCATTTCAATCTCTGGTTTTATGCAGCACCCCAACTCACCTTTCCCCTTAAGCAAGCATAAGTTGGTTTTCTAAATTTGAGACCCTCTTCTGTTCTGTAATTCAGTTCCTGTGTAGCCCAGTTTACATTCCGTGTATTAGTGATATCTTATGATGTTTCTTTTTCTGTGTGACTTATTTCAGTTAGAATCATCGTACCTGAATCCACTCATTATGCTGCTACGGGCCTGATGACATAGATTTCATTGCTGAGTGATACTGCATTGTACGTAAGTACCACAAGTTCTTTATCCATTTTTCACTTTCTGTGATATTAAACTTGTACGGTAAACGAGGTTCTTGTAAACAGAGGCGTCCCAAACTTTGGGGTGGCTGTGTCTTTTTGATTTTAATTTCCCTAAGCTATAGGACCATAAGTGGAAGTGCCCTAGGCTCTGTTGCTTTGTTTTTTAGATGTTTCAGGAAACACCATACACTTCTCCCCAGTGGCTGTTGGCAATTTACATCCCGCCCATCAGCATAACAAGGCTCCCAGTTCTCCATGGCCTGTCCTGCCTTTCTGGATTTTACACTTTTTTCAGATGGCCCTTTTGACCGGGGGGAAGTGAGACTTCATTGTAGTGCAGATTTCCTTTGCAAGCTTGCTTGGTTGGCCAAAAAGGGCGTATGCGTTTTTTCCTGAATATATTCAGGAAAAAACGCATACGCCCTTTTTGGCCAAGTGCATCATTGTGGACGTTCTGCCTCTTTTCCTATGCTTTGAAAGCAATTCCAGTCTACCTCCTGAAATCGGTTTCCTGCAATTCTGCCCCGCTTTCAAGTCCTCTTGGCAGCCTTACTTCAGTATATTTTTGGACGATAGCTGTCATTTATAACTCTGCAGGTTTGTGAATTACGGTGCCCCTGAGCTCCTTTCTTCAACTCGCTTACTTGTGACCTGGCCGCAACACCGCAGGATGGCTTCAGGCCCTAATCTGTTTCCGGCACGGCACGCTGAGCCTTTGGTTAATTCCTCTTCCTGGTGGGAAATGAGAGTTAAATTTGCCCGTCCAGACACCTCCAGCTAGTCTCTCATTGGTTCTCGCTATTCCTGTTCATCTTCCGCCGAAATTGCAAACTGGGCCAAACAGGAGGTTAAAGGCGCTGACTCTCCAAGTGGGGAGAGTGTTAGTAAAGCGTCTGGAATGTTGCACCCGAGTACCAGAGGAGGAAAACTGAGACATATTTGAACACGTCTCCCGTTCACACGGTTGATCATACTCTGGGTTCCACATGCACGTTTTAGCTGAAGGAAGAATACCTTAAACCTGGGTAGTTGAAACCCGTGGAATGGGTACCATGCAATATGACTTCAAAGGGTCTTCATTTGCTCACCGAACCTCTCCAATCCTATCACTGCTGCGTTTATGCCCCTGTACACATGCTTGATTCTCTTTCGGAGACATAGCAATCCATAGGTTTTAAGATACTTACTAGTCAGGTATATTCTTAGGCGTTTAATATGCGGTGTTGAGTCCATTTCGTTGAGCAAGGAGTAGCTCTTGTCTATTCCATATTTGCCTTAAGAAACTTTATCTGTGCTCATTTCAATCTCTGGTTTTATGCAGCACCCCAACTCACCTTTCCCCTTAAGCAAGCATAAGTTGGTTTTCTAAATTTGAGACCCTGTTCTGTATTGGAATTCAGTTCCTGTGTAGCCAAGTTTACATTCCGTGTATTAGTGATATCTTATGATGTTTCTTTTTCTGTGTGACTTATTTCAGTTAGAATCATCGTACCTGAATCCACTCATTATGCTGCTACGGGCCTGATGACATAGATTTCATTGCTGAGTGATACTGCATTGTACATAAGTACCACAAGTTCTTTATCCATTTTTCACTTTCTGTGATATTGAACTTGTACGGTAAATGAGATTCTTGTAAACAGAGGCGTCCCAAACTTTGGGGTGGCTGTGTCTTTTTGATTTTAATTTCCCTAAGCTATAGGACCATAAGTGGAAGTGCCCTAGGCTCTGTTGCTTTGTTTTTTAAATGTTTCAGGAAACACCATACACTTCTCCCGAGTGTCTGTTGGCAATTTACATCCCGCCCATCAGCATAACAAGGCTCCCAGTTCTCCATGGCCTGTCCTGCCTTTCTGGATTTTACACTTTTTTCAGATGGCCCTTTTGACCGGGGGGAAGTGAGACTTCATTGTAGTGCAGATTTCCTTTGCAAGCTTGCTTGGTTGGCCAAAAAGGGCGTATGCGTTTTTTCCTGAATATATTCAGGAAAAAACGCATACGCCCTTTTTGGCCAAGTGCATCATTGTGGACGTTCTGCCTCTTTTCCTATGCTTTCAATGCAATTCCAGTCTACCTCCTGAAATCGGTTTCCTGCAATTCTGCCCCGCTTTCAAGTCCTCTTGGCAGCCTTACTTCAGTATATTTTTGGACGATAGCTGTCATTTATAACTCTGCAGGTTTGTGAATTACAGTTCCCCTGAGCTCCTTTCTTCAACTCGCTTACTTGTGACCTGGCCGCAACACCGCAGGATGGCTTCAGGCCCTAATCTGGTTCCGGCACGGCACGCTGAGCCTTTGGTTAATTCCTCTTCCTGGTGGGAAATGAGAGTTAAATTTGCCCGTCCAGACACCTCCAGCTAGTCTCTCATTGGTTCTCGCTATTCCTGTTCATCTTCCGCCGAAATTGCAAACTGGGCCAAACAGGAGGTTAAAGGCGCTGACTCTCCAAGTGGGGAGAGTGTTAGTAAAGCGTCTGGAATGTTGCACCCGAGTACCAGGGGAGGAAAACTGAGACATATTTGAACACGTCTCCCGTTCACACGGTTCATCATACTCTGGGTTCCACATGCACGTTTTAGCTGAAGGAAGAATACCTTAAACCTGGGTAGTTGAAACCCGTGGAATGGGTACCATGCAATATGACTTCAAAGGGTCTTCATTTGCTCACCGAACCTCTCCAATCCTATCACTGCTGCGTTTATGCCCCTGTACACATGCTTGATTCTCTTTCGGAGACATAGCAATCCATAGGTTTTAAGATACTTACTAGTCAGGTACATTCTTAGGCGTTTAATATGCGGTGTTGAGTCCATTTCGTTGAGCAAGGAGTAGCTCTTGTCTATTCCATATTTGCCTTAAGAAACTTTATCTGTGCTCATTTCAATCTCTGGTTTTATGCAGCACCCCAACTCACCTTTCCCCTTAAGCAAGCATAAGTTGGTTTTCTAAATTTGAGACCCTGTTCTGTATTGGAATTCAGTTCCTGTGTAGCCAAGTTTACATTCCGTGTATTAGTGATATCTTATGATGTTTCTTTTTCTGTGTGACTTATTTCAGTTAGAATCATCGTACCTGAATCCACTCATTATGCTGCTAAGGGCCTGATGACATAGATTTCATTGCTGAGTGATACTGCATTGTACATAAGTACCACAAGTTCTTTATCCATTTTTCACTTTCTGTGATATTGAACTTGTACGGTAAATGAGATTCTTGTAAACAGAGGCGTCCCAAACTTTGGCGTGGCTGTGTCTTTTTGATTTTAATTTCCCTAAGCTATAGGACCATAAGTGGAAGTGCCCTAGGCTCTGTTGCTTTGTTTTTTAAATGTTTCAGGAAACACCATACACTTCTCCCTAGTGTCTCTTGGCAATTTACATCCCGCCCATCAGCATAACAAGGCTCCCAGTTCTCCATGGCCTGTCCTGCCTTTCTGGATTTTACACTTTTTTCAGATGGCCCTTTTGACCGGGGGGAAGTGAGACTTCATTGTAGTGCAGATTTCCTTTGCAAGCTTGCTTGGTTGGCCAAAAAGGGCGTATGCGTTTTTTCCTGAATATATTCAGGAAAAAACGCATACGCCCTTTTTGGCTAAGTGCATCATTGTGGACGTTCTGCCTCTTTTCCTATGCTTTCAATGCAATTCCAGTCTACCTCCTGAAATCGGTTTCCTGCAATTCTGCCCCGCTTTCAAGTCCTCTTGGCAGCCTTACTTCAGTATATTTTTGGACGATAGCTGTCATTTATAACTCTGCAGGTTTGTGAATTACAGTGCCCCTGAGCTCCTTTCTTCAACTTGCTTTCTTGTGACCTGGCCGCAACACCGCAGGATGGCTTCAGGCCCTAATCTGGTTCCGGCACGGCACGCTGAGCCTTTGGTTAATTCCTCTTCCTGGTGGGAAATGAGAGTTAAATTTGCCCGTCCAGACACCTCCAGCTAGTCTCTCATTGGTTCTCGTTATTCCTGTTCATCTTCCGCCGAAATTGCAAACTGGGCCAAACAGGAAGTTAAAGGGACTGACTCTCCAAGTGGGGAGAGTGTTAGTAAAGCGTCTGGAATGTTGCACCTGAGTACCAGGGTACGAAAACTGAGACATATTTGAACACGTCTCCCGATCACATGGTTGATCATACTCTAGGTTCCACATGCATGTTTTAGCTGAAGGAAGAATACCTTAAAACTGGGTAGTTGAAACCCGTGGAATGGGTACCATGCAATATGACTTCAAAGGGTCTTCATTTGCTCACCGAACCTCTCCAATCCTATCACTGCTGCGTTTATGCCCCTGTACACACGCTTGATTCTCTTTTGGAGACATAGCAATCCATAGGTTTTAAGATACTTACTAGTCAGGTAGATTTTTACGCGTTTAATATGGGGTGTTGAGTCCATTTCGTTGAGCAAGGAGTAGCTCTTGTCTATTCCATATTTGGCTTAAGGAACTTTATGTGTGCTCATTTCAATCTCTGGTTTTATGCAGCACCCCAACTCACCTTTCCCCTTAAGCAAGCATAAGTTGGTTTTCTAAATTTGAGACCCTCTTCTGTTCTGTAATTCAGTTCCTGTGTAGCCCAGTTTACATTCCGTGTATTAGTGATATCTTATGATGTTTCTTTTTCTGTGTGACTTATTTCAGTTAGAATCATCGTACCTGAATCCACTCATTATGCTGCTACGGGCCTGATGACATAGATTTCATTGCTGAGTGATACTGCATTGTACGTAAGTACCACAAGTTCTTTATCCATTTTTCACTTTCTGTGATATTAAACTTGTACGGTAAACGAGGTTCTTGTAAACAGAGGCGTCCCAAACTTTGGGGTGGCTGTGTCTTTTTGATTTTAATTTCCCTAAGCTATAGGACCATAAGTGGAAGTGCCCTAGGCTCTGTTGCTTTGTTTTTTAGATGTTTCAGGAAACATCATACACTTCTCCCCAGTGGCTGTTGGCAATTTACATCCCGCCCATCAGCATAACAAGGCTCCCAGTTCTCCATGGCCTGTCCTGCCTTTCTGGATTTTACACCTTTTTCAGATGGCCCTTTTGACCGGGGGGAAGTGAGACTTCATTGTAGTGCAGATTTCCTTTGCAAGCTTGCTTGGTTGGCCAAAAAGGGCGTATGCGTTTTTTCCTGAATATATTCAGGAAAAAACGCATACGCCCTTTTTGGCCAAGTGCATCATTGTGGACGTTCTGCCTCTTTTCCTATGCTTTGAAAGCAATTCCAGTCTACCTCCTGAAATCGGTTTCCTGCAATTCTGCCCCGCTTTCAAGTCCTCTTGGCAGCCTTACTTCAGTATATTTTTGGACGATAGCTGTCATTTATAACTCTGCAGGTTTGTGAATTACGGTGCCCCTGAGCTCCTTTCTTCAACTCGCTTACTTGTGACCTGGCCGCAACACCGCAGGATGGCTTCAGGCCCTAATCTGGTTCCGGCACGGCACGCTGAGCCTTTGGTTAATTCATCTTCCTGGTGGGAAATGAGAGTTAAATTTGCCCGTCCAGACACCTCCAGCTAGTCTCTCATTGGTTCTCGCTATTCCTGTTCATCTTCCGCCGAAATTGCAAACTGGGCCAAACAGGAGGTTAAAGGCGCTGACTCTCCAAGTGGGGAGAGTGTTAGTAAAGCGTCTGGAATGTTGCACCCGAGTACCAGAGGAGGAAAACTGAGACATATTTGAACACGTCTCCCGTTCACACGGTTGATCATACTCTGGGTTCCACATGCACGTTTTAGCTGAAGGAAGAATACCTTAAACCTGGGTAGTTGAAACCCGTGGAATGGGTACCATGCAATATGACTTCAAAGGGTCTTCATTTGCTCACCGAACCTCTCCAATCCTATCACTGCTGCGTTTATGCCCCTGTACACATGCTTGATTCTCTTTCGGAGACATAGCAATCCATAGGTTTTAAGATACTTACTAGTCAGGTACATTCTTAGACGTTTAATATGCGGTGTTGAGTCCATTTCGTTGAGCAAGGAGTAGCTCTTGTCTATTCCATATTTGCCTTAAGAAACTTTATCTGTGCTCATTTCAATCTCTGGTTTTATGCAGCACCCCAACTCACCTTTCCCCTTAAGCAAGCATAAGTTGGTTTTCTAAATTTGAGACCCTGTTCTGTATTGGAATTCAGTTCCTGTGTAGCCAAGTTTACATTCCGTGTATTAGTGATATCTTATGATGTTTCTTTTTCTGTGTGACTTATTTCAGTTAGAATCATCGTACCTGAATCCACTCATTATGCTGCTACGGGCCTGATGACATAGATTTCATTGCTGAGTGATACTGCATTGTACATAAGTACCACAAGTTCTTTATCCATTTTTCACTTTCTGTGATATTGAACTTGTACGGTAAATGAGATTCTTGTAAACAGAGGCGTCCCAAACTTTGGCGTGGCTGTGTCTTTTTGATTTTAATTTCCCTAAGCTATAGGACCATAAGTGGAAGTGCCCTAGGCTCTGTTGCTTTGTTTTTTAAATGTTTCAGGAAACACCATACACTTCTCCCGAGTGTCTGTTGGCAATTTACATCCCGCCCATCAGCATAACAAGGCTCCCAGTTCTCCATGGCCTGTCCTGCCTTTCTGGATTTTACACTTTTTTCAGATGGCCCTTTTGACCGGGGGGAAGTGAGACTTCATTGTAGTGCAGATTTCCTTTGCAAGCTTGCTTGGTTGGCCAAAAAGGGCGTATGCGTTTTTTCCTGAATATATTCAGGAAAAAACGCATACGCCCTTTTTGGCCAAGTGCATCATTGTGGACGTTCTGCCTCTTTTCCTATGCTTTCAATGCAATTCCAGTCTACCTCCTGAAATCGGTTTCCTGCAATTCTGCCCCGCTTTCAAGTCCTCTTGGCAGCCTTACTTCAGTATATTTTTGGACGATAGCTGTCATTTATAACTCTGCAGGTTTGTGAATTACAGTGCCCCTGAGCTCCTTTCTTCAACTCGCTTTCTTGTGACCTGGCCGCAACACCGCAGGATGGCTTCAGGCCCTAATCTGGTTCCGGCACGGCACGCTGAGACTTTGGTTAATTCCTCTTCCTGGTGGGAAATGAGAGTTAAATTTGCCCGTCCAGACACCTCCAGCTAGTCTCTCATTGGTTCTCGCTATTCCTGTTCATCTTCCGCCGAAATTGCAAACTGGGCCAAACAGGAGGTTAAAGGCGCTGACTCTCCAAGTGGGGAGAGTGTTAGAAAAGCGTCTGGAATGTTGCACCCGAGTACCAGGGGGGAAAACTGAGACATATTTGAACACGTCTCCCGTTCACACGGTTGATCATACTCTGGGTTCCACATGCACGTTTTAGCTGAAGGAAGAATACCTTAAACCTGGGTAGTTGAAACCCGTGGAATGGGTACCATGCAATATGACTTCAAAGGGTCTTCATTTGCTCACCGAACCTCTCCAATCCTATCACTGCTGCGTTTATGCCCCTGTACACACGCTTGATTCTCTTTTGGAGACATAGCAATCCATAGGTTTTAAGATACTTACTAGTCAGGTACATTTTTAGGCATTTAATATGGGGTGTTCAGTCCATTTCGTTGAGCAAGGAGTAGCTCTTGTCTATTCCATATTTGGCTTAAGGAACTTTATGTGTGCTCATTTCAATCTCTGGTTTTATGCAGCACCCCAACTCACCTTTCCCCTTAAGCAAGCATAAATTGGTTTTCTAAATTTGAGACCCTGTTCTGTTCTGTAATTCAGTTCCTGTGTAGCCCAGTTTACATTCCGTGTATTAGTGATATCTTATGATGTTTCTTTTTCTGTGTGACTTATTTCAGTTAGAATCATCGTACCTGAATCCACTCATTATGCTGCTACGGGCCTGATGACATAGATTTCATTGCTGAGTGTTACTGCATTGTACGTAAGTACCACAAGTTCTTTATCCATTTTTCACTTTCTGTGATATTAAACTTGTACGGTAAACGAGGTTCTTGTAAACAGAGGCGTCCCAAACTTTGGGGTGGCTGTGTCTTTTTGATTTTAATTTCCCTAAGCTATAGGACCATAAGTGGAAGTGCCCTAGGCTCTGTTGCTTTGTTTTTTAGATGTTTCAGGAAACACCATACACTTCTCCCCAGTGGCTGTTGGCAATTTACATCCCGCCCATCAGCATAACAAGGCTCCCAGTTCTCCATGGCCTGTCCTGCCTTTCTGGATTTTACACTTTTTTCAGATGGCCCTTTTGACCGGGGGGAAGTGAGACTTCATTGTAGTGCAGATTTCCTTTGCAAGCTTGCTTGGTTGGCCAAAAAGGGCGTATGCGTTTTTTCCTGAATATATTCAGGAAAAAACGCATACGCCCTTTTTGGCCAAGTGCATCATTGTGGACGTTCTGCCTCTTTTCCTATGCTTTCAATGCAATTCCAGTCTACCTCCTGAAATCGGTTTCCTGCAATTCTGCCCCGCTTTCAAGTCCTCTTGGCAGCCTTACTTCAGTATATTTTTGGACGATAGCTGTCATTTATAACTCTGCCGGTTTGTGAATTACAGTTCCCCTGAGCTCCTTTCTTCAACTCGCTTACTTGTGACCTGGCCGCAACACCGCAGGATGGCTTCAGGCCCTAATCTGGTTCCGGCACGGCACGCTGAGCCTTTGGTTAATTCCTCTTCCTGGTGGGAAATGAGAGTTAAATTTGCCCGTCCAGACACCTCCAGCTAGTCTCTCATTGGTTCTCGCTATTCCTGTTCATCTTCCGCCGAAATTGCAAACTGGGCCAAACAGGAGGTTAAAGGCGCTGACTCTCCAAGTGGGGAGAGTGTTAGTAAAGCGTCTGGAATGTTGCACCCGAGTACCAGGGGAGGAAAACTGAGACATATTTGAACACGTCTCCCGTTCACACGGTTCATCATACTCTGGGTTCCACATGCACGTTTTAGCTGAAGGAAGAATACCTTAAACCTGGGTAGTTGAAACCCGTGGAATGGGTACCATGCAATATGACTTCAAAGGGTCTTCATTTGCTCACCGAACCTCTCCAATCCTATCACTGCTGCGTTTATGCCCCTGTACACATGCTTGATTCTCTTTCGGAGACATAGCAATCCATAGGTTTTAAGACACTTACTAGTCAGGTACATTCTTAGGCGTTTAATATGCGGTGTTGAGTCCATTTCGTTGAGCAAGGAGTAGCTCTTGTCTATTCCATATTTGCCTTAAGAAACTTTATGTGTGCTCATTTCAATCTCTGGTTTTATGCAGCACCCCAACTCACCTTTCCCCTTAAGCAAGCATAAGTTGGTTTTCTAAATTTGAGACCCTGTTCTGTATTGGAATTCAGTTCCTGTGTAGCCAAGTTTACATTCCGTGTATTAGTGATATCTTATGATGTTTCTTTTTCTGTGTGACTTATTTCAGTTAGAATCATCGTACCTGAATCCACTCATTATGCTGCTACGGGCCTGATGACATAGATTTCATTGCTGAGTGATACTGCATTGTACATAAGTACCACAAGTTCTTTATCCATTTTTCACTTTCTGTGATATTGAACTTGTACGGTAAATGAGATTCTTGTAAACAGAGGCGTCCCAAACTTTGGCGTGGCTGTGTCTTTTTGATTTTAATTTCCCTAAGCTATAGGACCATAAGTGGAAGTGCCCTAGGCTCTGTTGCTTTGTTTTTTAAATGTTTCAGGAAACACCATACACTTCTCCCTAGTGTCTCTTGGCAATTTACATCCCGCCCATCAGCATAACAAGGCTCCCAGTTCTCCATGGCCTGTCCTGCCTTTCTGGATTTTACACTTTTTTCAGATGGCCCTTTTGACCGGGGGGAAGTGAGACTTCATTGTAGTGCAGATTTCCTTTGCAAGCTTGCTTGGTTGGCCAAAAAGGGCGTATGCGTTTTTTCCTGAATATATTCAGGAAAAAACGCATACGCCCTTTTTGGCCAAGTGCATCATTGTGGACGTTCTGCCTCTTTTCCTATGCTTTCAATGCAATTCCAGTCTACCTCCTGAAATCGGTTTCCTGCAATTCTGCCCCGCTTTCAAGTCCTCTTGGCAGCCTTACTTCAGTATATTTTTGGACGATAGCTGTCATTTATAACTCTGCCGGTTTGTGAATTACAGTTCCCCTGAGCTCCTTTCTTCAACTCGCTTACTTGTGACCTGGCCGCAACACCGCAGGATGGCTTCAGGCCCTAATCTGGTTCCGGCACGGCACGCTGAGCCTTTGGTTAATTCCTCTTCCTGGTGGGAAATGAGAGTTAAATTTGCCCGTCCAGACACCTCCAGCTAGTCTCTCATTGGTTCTCGCTATTCCTGTTCATCTTCCGCCGAAATTGCAAACTGGGCCAAACAGGAGGTTAAAGGCGCTGACTCTCCAAGTGGGGAGAGTGTTAGTAAAGCGTCTGGAATGTTGCACCCGAGTACCAGGGGAGGAAAACTGAGACATATTTGAACACGTCTCCCGTTCACACGGTTCATCATACTCTGGGTTCCACATGCACGTTTTAGCTGAAGGAAGAATACCTTAAACCTGGGTAGTTGAAACCCGTGGAATGGGTACCATGCAATATGACTTCAAAGGGTCTTCATTTGCTCACCGAACCTCTCCAATCCTATCACTGCTGCGTTTATGCCCCTGTACACATGCTTGATTCTCTTTCGGAGACATAGCAATCCATAGGTTTTAAGACACTTACTAGTCAGGTACATTCTTAGGCGTTTAATATGCGGTGTTGAGTCCATTTCGTTGAGCAAGGAGTAGCTCTTGTCTATTCCATATTTGCCTTAAGAAACTTTATGTGTGCTCATTTCAATCTCTGGTTTTATGCAGCACCCCAACTCACCTTTCCCCTTAAGCAAGCATAAGTTGGTTTTCTAAATTTGAGACCCTGTTCTGTATTGGAATTCAGTTCCTGTGTAGCCAAGTTTACATTCCGTGTATTAGTGATATCTTATGATGTTTCTTTTTCTGTGTGACTTATTTCAGTTAGAATCATCGTACCTGAATCCACTCATTATGCTGCTACGGGCCTGATGACATAGATTTCATTGCTGAGTGATACTGCATTGTACATAAGTACCACAAGTTCTTTATCCATTTTTCACTTTCTGTGATATTGAACTTGTACGGTAAATGAGATTCTTGTAAACAGAGGCGTCCCAAACTTTGGCGTGGCTGTGTCTTTTTGATTTTAATTTCCCTAAGCTATAGGACCATAAGTGGAAGTGCCCTAGGCTCTGTTGCTTTGTTTTTTAAATGTTTCAGGAAACACCATACACTTCTCCCTAGTGTCTCTTGGCAATTTACATCCCGCCCATCAGCATAACAAGGCTCCCAGTTCTCCATGGCCTGTCCTGCCTTTCTGGATTTTACACTTTTTTCAGATGGCCCTTTTGACCGGGGGGAAGTGAGACTTCATTGTAGTGCAGATTTCCTTTGCAAGCTTGCTTGGTTGGCCAAAAAGGGCGTATGCGTTTTTTCCTGAATATATTCAGGAAAAAACGCATACGCCCTTTTTGGCCAAGTGCATCATTGTGGACGTTCTGCCTCTTTTCCTATGCTTTCAATGCAATTCCAGTCTACCTCCTGAAATCGGTTTCCTGCAATTCTGCCCCGCTTTCAAGTCCTCTTGGCAGCCTTACTTCAGTATATTTTTGGACGATAGCTGTCATTTATAACTCTGCAGGTTTGTGAATTACAGTGCCCCTGAGCTCCTTTCTTCAACTTGCTTTTTTGTGACCTGGCCGCAACACCGCAGGATGGCTTCAGGCCCTAATCTGGTTCCGGCACGGCACGCTGAGCCTTTGGTTAATTCCTCTTCCTGGTGGGAAATGAGAGTTAAATTTGCCCGTCCAGACACCTCCAGCTAGTCTCTCATTGGTTCTCGCTATTCCTGTTCATCTTCCGCCGAAATTGCAAAATGGGCCAAACAGGGGGTTAAAGGCGCTGACTCTCCAAGTGGGGAGAGTGTTAGTAAAGCGTCTGGAATGTTGCACCCGAGTACCAGGGGAGGAAAACTGAGACATATTTGAACACGTCTCCCGATCACATGGTTGATCATACTCTAGGTTCCACATGCATGTTTTACCTGAAGGAAGAATACCTTAAAACTGGGTAGTTGAAACCCGTGGAATGGGTACCATGCAATATGACTTCAAAGGGTCTTCATTTGCTCACCGAACCTCTCCAATCCTATCACTGCTGCGTTTATGCCCCTGTACACACGCTTGATTCTCTTTCGGAGACATAGCAATCCATAGGTTTTAAGATACTTACTAGTCAGGTACATTTTTAGGCATTTAATATGGGGTGTTGAGTCCATTTCGTTGAGCAAGGAGTAGCTCTTGTCTATTCCATATTTGGCTTAAGGAACTTTATGTGTGCTCATTTCAATCTCTGGTTTTATGCAGCACCCCAACTCACCTTTCCCCTTAAGCAAGCATAAGTTGGTTTTCTAAATTTGAGACCCTGTTCTGTTCTGTAATTCAGTTCCTGTGTAGCCCAGTTTACATTCCGTGTATTAGTGATATCTTATGATGTTTCTTTTTCTGTGTGACTTATTTCAGTTAGAATCATCGTACCTGAATCCACTCATTATGCTGCTACGGGCCTGATGACATAGATTTCATTGCTGAGTGATACTGCATTGTACGTAAGTACCACAAGTTCTTTATCCATTTTTCACTTTCTGTGATATTAAACTTGTACGGTAAACGAGGTTCTTGTAAACAGAGGCGTCCCAAACTTTGGGGTGGCTGTGTCTTTTTGATTTTAATTTCCCTAAGCTATAGGACCATAAGTGGAAGTGCCCTAGGCTCTTTTGCTTTGTTTTTTAGATGTTTCAGGAAACACCATACACTTCTCCCCAGTGGCTGTTGGCAATTTACATCCCGCCCATCAGCATAACAAGGCTCCCAGTTCTCCATGGCCTGTCCTGCCTTTCTGGATTTTACACTTTTTTCAGATGGCCCTTTTGACCGGGGGGAAGTGAGACTTCATTGTAGTGCAGATTTCCTTTGCAAGCTTGCTTGGTTGGCCAAAAAGGGCGTATGCGTTTTTTCCTGAATATATTCAGGAAAAAACGCATACGCCCTTTTTGGCCAAGTGCATCATTGTGGACATTCTGCCTCTTTTCCTATGCTTTCAATGCAATTCCAGTCTACCTCCTGAAATCGGTTTCCTGCAATTCTGCCCCGCTTTCAAGTCCTCTTGGCAGCCTTACTTCAGTATATTTTTGGACGATAGCTGTCATTTATAACTCTGCAGGTTTGTGAATTACAGTGCCCCTGAGCTCCTTTCTTCAACTCGCTTACTTGTGACCTGGCCGCAACACCGCAGGATGGCTTCAGGCCCTAATCTGGTTCCGGCACGGCACGCTGAGCCTTTGGTTAATTCCTCTTCCTGGTGGGAAATGAGAGTTAAATTTGCCCGTCCAGACACCTCCAGCTAGTCTCTCATTGGTTCTCGCTATTCCTGTTCATCTTCCGCCGAAATTGCAAACTGGGCCAAACAGGAGGTTAAAGGCGCTGACTCTCCAAGTGGGGAGAGTGTTAGTAAAGCGTCTGGAATGTTGCACCCGAGTACCAGGGGAGGAAAACTGAGACATATTTGAACACGTCTCCCGTTCACACGGTTGATCATACTCTGGGTTCCACATGCACGTTTTAGCTGAAGGAAGAATACCTTAAACCTGGGTAGTTGAAACCCGTGGAATGGGTACCATGCAATATGACTTCAAAGGGTCTTCATTTGCTCACCGAACCTCTCCAATCCTATCACTGCTGCGTTTATGCCCCTGTACACATGCTTGATTCTCTTTCGGAGACATAGCAATCCATAGGTTTTAAGATACTTACTACTCAGGTACATTCTTAGGCGTTTAATATGCGGTGTTGAGTCCATTTCGTTGAGCAAGGAGTAGCTCTTGTCTATTCCATATTTGCCTTAAGAAACTTTATCTGTGCTCATTTCAATCTCTGGTTTTATGCAGCACCCCAACTCACCTTTCCCCTTAAGCAAGCATAAGTTGGTTTTCTAAATTTGAGACCCTGTTCTGTATTGGAATTCAGTTCCTGTGTAGCCAAGTTTACATTCCGTGTATTAGTGATATCTTATGATGTTTCTTTTTCTGTGTGACTTATTTCAGTTAGAATCATCGTACCTGAATCCACTCATTATGCTGCTATGGGCCTGATGACATAGATTTCATTGCTGAGTGATACTGCATTGTACATAAGTACCACAAGTTCTTTATCCATTTTTCACTTTCTGTGATATTGATCTTGTACGGTAAATGAGATTCTTGTAAACAGAGGCGTCCCAAACTTTGGGGTGGCTGTGTCTTTTTGATTTTAATTTCCCTAAGCTATAGGACCATAAGTGGAAGTGCCCTAGGCTCTGTTGCTTTGTTTTTTAAATGTTTCAGGAAACACCATACACTTCTCCCGAGTGTCTCTTGGCAATTTACATCCCGCCCATCAGCATAACAAGGCTCCCAGTTCTCCATGGCCTGTCCTGCCTTTCTGGATTTTACACTTTTTTCAGATGGCCCTTTTGACCGGGGGGAAGTGAGACTTCATTGTAGTGCAGATTTCCTTTGCAAGCTTGCTTGGTTGGCCAAAAAGGGCGTATGCGTTTTTTCCTGAATATATTCAGGAAAAAACGCATACGCCCTTTTTGGCTAAGTGCATCATTGTGGACGTTCTGCCTCTTTTCCTATGCTTTCAATGCAATTCCAGTCTACCTCCTGAAATCGGTTTCCTGCAATTCTGCCCCGCTTTCAAGTCCTCTTGGCAGCCTTACTTCAGTATATTTTTGGACGATAGCTGTCATTTATAACTCTGCAGGTTTGTGAATTACAGTGCCCCTGAGCTCCTTTCTTCAACTTGCTTTCTTGTGACCTGGCCGCAACACCGCAGGATGGCTTCAGGCCCTAATCTGGTTCCGGCACGGCACGCTGAGCCTTTGGTTAATTCCTCTTCCTGGTGGGAAATGAGAGTTAAATTTGCCCGTCCAGACACCTCCAGCTAGTCTCTCATTGGTTCTCGCTATTCCTGTTCATCTTCCGCCGAAATTGCAAAATGGGCCAAACAGGGGGTTAAAGGCGCTGACTCTCCAAGTGGGGAGAGTGTTAGTAAAGCGTCTGGAATGTTGCACCCGAGTACCAGGGGAGGAAAACTGAGACATATTTGAACACGTCTCCCGATCACATGGTTGATCATACTCTAGGTTCCACATGCATGTTTTACCTGAAGGAAGAATACCTTAAAACTGGGTAGTTGAAACCCGTGGAATGGGTACCATGCAATATGACTTCAAAGGGTCTTCATTTGCTCACCGAACCTCTCCAATCCTATCACTGCTGCGTTTATGCCCCTGTACACACGCTTGATTCTCTTTCGGAGACATAGCAATCCATAGGTTTTAAGATACTTACTAGTCAGGTACATTTTTAGGCATTTAATATGGGGTGTTGAGTCCATTTCGTTGAGCAAGGAGTAGCTCTTGTCTATTCCATATTTGGCTTAAGGAACTTTATGTGTGCTCATTTCAATCTCTGGTTTTATGCAGCACCCCAACTCACCTTTCCCCTTAAGCAAGCATAAGTTGGTTTTCTAAATTTGAGACCCTGTTCTGTTCTGTAATTCAGTTCCTGTGTAGCCCAGTTTACATTCCGTGTATTAGTGATATCTTATGATGTTTCTTTTTCTGTGTGACTTATTTCAGTTAGAATCATCGTACCTGAATCCACTCATTATGCTGCTACGGGCCTGATGACATAGATTTCATTGCTGAGTGATACTGCATTGTACGTAAGTACCACAAGTTCTTTATCCATTTTTCACTTTCTGTGATATTAAACTTGTACGGTAAACGAGGTTCTTGTAAACAGAGGCGTCCCAAACTTTGGGGTGGCTGTGTCTTTTTGATTTTAATTTCCCTAAGCTATAGGACCATAAGTGGAAGTGCCCTAGGCTCTGTTGCTTTGTTTTTTAGATGTTTCAGGAAACACCATACACTTCTCCCCAGTGGCTGTTGGCAATTTACATCCCGCCCATCAGCATAACAAGGCTCCCAGTTCTCCATGGCCTGTCCTGCCTTTCTGGATTTTACACTTTTTTCAGATGGCCCTTTTGACCGGGGGGAAGTGAGACTTCATTGTAGTGCAGATTTCCTTTGCAAGCTTGCTTGGTTGGCCAAAAAGGGCGTATGCGTTTTTTCCTGAATATATTCAGGAAAAAACGCATACGCCCTTTTTGGCCAAGTGCATCATTGTGGACGTTCTGCCTCTTTTCCTATGCTTTCAATGCAATTCCAGTCTACCTCCTGAAATCGGTTTCCTGCAATTCTGCCCCGCTTTCAAGTCCTCTTGGCAGCCTTACTTCAGTATATTTTTGGACGATAGCTGTCATTTATAACTCTGCAGGTTTGTGAATTACAGTGCCCCTGAGCTCCTTTCTTCAACTCGCTTACTTGTGACCTGGCCGCAACACCGCAGGATGGCTTCAGGCCCTAATCTGGTTCCGGCACGGCACGCTGAGCCTTTGGTTAATTCCTCTTCCTGGTGGGAAATGAGAGTTAAATTTGCCCGTCCAGACACCTCCAGCTAGTCTCTCATTGGTTCTCGCTATTCCTGTTCATCTTCCGCCGAAATTGCAAACTGGGCCAAACAGGAGGTTAAAGGCGCTGACTCTCCAAGTGGGGAGAGTGTTAGTAAAGCGTCTGGAATGTTGCACCCGAGTACCAGGGGAGGAAAACTGAGACATATTTGAACACGTCTCCCGTTCACACGGTTGATCATACTCTGGGTTCCACATGCACGTTTTAGCTGAAGGAAGAATACCTTAAACCTGGGTAGTTGAAACCCGTGGAATGGGTACCATGCAATATGACTTCAAAGGGTCTTCATTTGCTCACCGAACCTCTCCAATCCTATCACTGCTGCGTTTATGCCCCTGTACACATGCTTGATTCTCTTTCGGAGACATAGCAATCCATAGGTTTTAAGATACTTACTACTCAGGTACATTCTTAGGCGTTTAATATGCGGTGTTGAGTCCATTTCGTTGAGCAAGGAGTAGCTCTTGTCTATTCCATATTTGCCTTAAGAAACTTTATGTGTGCTCATTTCAATCTCTGGTTTTATGCAGCACCCCAACTCACCTTTCCCCTTAAGCAAGCATAAGTTGGTTTTCTAAATTTGAGACCCTGTTCTGTATTGGAATTCAGTTCCTGTGTAGCCAAGTTTACATTCCGTGTATTAGTGATATCTTATGATGTTTCTTTTTCTGTGTGACTTATTTCAGTTAGAATCATCGTACCTGAATCCACTCATTATGCTGCTACGGGCCTGATGACATAGATTTCATTGCTGAGTGATACTGCATTGTACATAAGTACCACAAGTTCTTTATCCATTTTTCACTTTCTGTGATATTGATCTTGTACGGTAAATGAGATTCTTGTAAACAGAGGCGTCCCAAACTTTGGGGTGGCTGTGTCTTTTTGATTTTAATTTCCCTAAGCTATAGGACCATAAGTGGAAGTGCCCTAGGCTCTGTTGCTTTGTTTTTTAGATGTTTCAGGAAACACCATACACTTCTCCCTAGTGTCTCTTGGCAATTTACATCCCGCCCATCAGCATAACAAGGCTCCCAGTTCTCCATGGCCTGTCCTGCCTTTCTGGATTTTACACTTTTTTCAGATGGCCCTTTTGACCGGGGGGAAGTGAGACTTCATTGTAGTGCAGATTTCCTTTGCAAGCTTGCTTGGTTGGCCAAAAAGGGCGTATGCGTTTTTTCCTGAATATATTCAGGAAAAAACGCATACGCCCTTTTTGGCTAAGTGCATCATTGTGGACGTTCTGCCTCTTTTCCTATGCTTTCAATGCAATTCCAGTCTACCTCCTGAAATCGGTTTCCTGCAATTCTACCCCGCTTTCAAGTCCTCTTGGCAGCCTTACTTCAGTATATTTTTGGACGATAGCTGTCATTTATAACTCTGCAGGTTTGTGAATTACAGTGCCCCTGAGCTCCTTTCTTCAACTTGCTTTCTTGTGACCTGGCCGCAACACCGCAGGATGGCTTCAGGCCCTAATCTGGTTCCGGCACGGCACGCTGAGCCTTTGGTTAATTCCTCTTCCTGGTGGGAAATGAGAGTTAAATTTGCCCGTCCAGACACCTCCAGCTAGTCTCTCATTGGTTCTCGCTATTCCTGTTCATCTTCCGCCGAAATTGCAAAATGGGCCAAACAGGGGGTTAAAGGCGCTGACTCTCCAAGTGGGGAGAGTGTTAGTAAAGCGTCTGGAATGTTGCACCCGAGTACCAGGGGAGGAAAACTGAGACATATTTGAACACGTCTCCCGATCACATGGTTGATCATACTCTAGGTTCCACATGCATGTTTTACCTGAAGGAAGAATACCTTAAAACTGGGTAGTTGAAACCCGTGGAATGGGTACCATGCAATATGACTTCAAAGGGTCTTCATTTGCTCACCGAACCTCTCCAATCCTATCACTGCTGCGTTTATGCCCCTGTACACACGCTTGATTCTCTTTCGGAGACATAGCAATCCATAGGTTTTAAGATACTTACTAGTCAGGTACATTTTTAGGCATTTAATATGGGGTGTTGAGTCCATTTCGTTGAGCAAGGAGTAGCTCTTGTCTATTCCATATTTGGCTTAAGGAACTTTATGTGTGCTCATTTCAATCTCTGGTTTTATGCAGCACCCCAACTCACCTTTCCCCTTAAGCAAGCATAAGTTGGTTTTCTAAATTTGAGACCCTGTTCTGTTCTGTAATTCAGTTCCTGTGTAGCCCAGTTTACATTCCGTGTATTAGTGATATCTTATGATGTTTCTTTTTCTGTGTGACTTATTTCAGTTAGAATCATCGTACCTGAATCCACTCATTATGCTGCTACGGGCCTGATGACATAGATTTCATTGCTGAGTGATACTGCATTGTACGTAAGTACCACAAGTTCTTTATCCATTTTTCACTTTCTGTGATATTAAACTTGTACGGTAAACGAGGTTCTTGTAAACAGAGGCGTCCCAAACTTTGGGGTGGCTGTGTCTTTTTGATTTTAATTTCCCTAAGCTATAGGACCATAAGTGGAAGTGCCCTAGGCTCTGTTGCTTTGTTTTTTAGATGTTTCAGGAAACACCATACACTTCTCCCCAGTGGCTGTTGGCAATTTACATCCCGCCCATCAGCATAACAAGGCTCCCAGTTCTCCATGGCCTGTCCTGCCTTTCTGGATTTTACACTTTTTTCAGATGGCCCTTTTGACCGGGGGGAAGTGAGACTTCATTGTAGTGCAGATTTCCTTTGCAAGCTTGCTTGGTTGGCCAAAAAGGGCGTATGCGTTTTTTCCTGAATATATTCAGGAAAAAACGCATACGCCCTTTTTGGCCAAGTGCATCATTGTGGACGTTCTGCCTCTTTTCCTATGCTTTCAATGCAATTCCAGTCTACCTCCTGAAATCGGTTTCCTGCAATTCTGCCCCGCTTTCAAGTCCTCTTGGCAGCCTTACTTCAGTATATTTTTGGACGATAGCTGTCATTTATAACTCTGCAGGTTTGTGAATTACAGTGCCCCTGAGCTCCTTTCTTCAACTCGCTTACTTGTGACCTGGCCGCAACACCGCAGGATGGCTTCAGGCCCTAATCTGGTTCCGGCACGGCACGCTGAGCCTTTGGTTAATTCCTCTTCCTGGTGGGAAATGAGAGTTAAATTTGCCCGTCCAGACACCTCCAGCTAGTCTCTCATTGGTTCTCGCTATTCCTGTTCATCTTCCGCCGAAATTGCAAACTGGGCCAAACAGGAGGTTAAAGGCGCTGACTCTCCAAGTGGGGAGAGTGTTAGTAAAGCGTCTGGAATGTTGCACCCGAGTACCAGGGGAGGAAAACTGAGACATATTTGAACACGTCTCCCGTTCACACGGTTGATCATACTCTGGGTTCCACATGCACGTTTTAGCTGAAGGAAGAATACCTTAAACCTGGGTAGTTGAAACCCGTGGAATGGGTACCATGCAATATGACTTCAAAGGGTCTTCATTTGCTCACCGAACCTCTCCAATCCTATCACTGCTGCGTTTATGCCCCTGTACACATGCTTGATTCTCTTTCGGAGACATAGCAATCCATAGGTTTTAAGATACTTACTACTCAGGTACATTCTTAGGCGTTTAATATGCGGTGTTGAGTCCATTTCGTTGAGCAAGGAGTAGCTCTTGTCTATTCCATATTTGCCTTAAGAAACTTTATCTGTGCTCATTTCAATCTCTGGTTTTATGCAGCACCCCAACTCACCTTTCCCCTTAAGCAAGCATAAGTTGGTTTTCTAAATTTCAGACCCTGTTCTGTATTGGAATTCAGTTCCTGTGTAGCCAAGTTTACATTCCGTGTATTAGTGATATCTTATGATGTTTCTTTTTCTGTGTGACTTATTTCAGTTAGAATCATCGTACCTGAATCCACTCATTATGCTGCTACGGGCCTGATGACATAGATTTCATTGCTGAGTGATACTGCATTGTACATAAGTACCACAAGTTCTTTATCCATTTTTCACTTTCTGTGATATTGATCTTGTACGGTAAATGAGATTCTTGTAAACAGAGGCGTCCCAAACTTTGGGGTGGCTGTGTCTTTTTGATTTTAATTTCCCTAAGCTATAGGACCATAAGTGGAAGTGCCCTAGGCTCTGTTGCTTTGTTTTTTAAATGTTTCAGGAAACACCATACACTTCTCCCGAGTGTCTCTTGGCAATTTACATCCCGCCCATCAGCATAACAAGGCTCCCAGTTCTCCATGGCCTGTCCTGCCTTTCTGGATTTTACACTTTTTTCAGATGGCCCTTTTGACCGGGGGGAAGTGAGACTTCATTGTAGTGCAGATTTCCTTTGCAAGCTTGCTTGGTTGGCCAAAAAGGGCGTATGCGTTTTTTCCTGAATATATTCAGGAAAAAACGCATACGCCCTTTTTGGCCAAGTGCATCATTGTGGACGTTCTGCCCCTTTTCCTATGCTTTCAATGCAATTCCAGTCTACCTCCTGAAATCGGTTTCCTGCAATTCTGCCCCGCTTTCAAGTCCTCTTGGCAGCCTTACTTCAGTATATTTTTGGACGATAGCTGTCATTTATAACTCTGCAGGTTTGTGAATTACAGTGCCCCTGAGCTCCTTTCTTCAACTCGCTTTCTTGTGAGCTGGCCGCAACACCGCAGGATGGCTTCAGGACCTAATCTGGTTCTGGCACGGCACGCTGAGCCTTTGGTTATTTCCTCTTCCTGGTGGGAAATGAGAGTTAAATTTGCCCGTCCAGATACCTCCAGCTAGTCTCTCATTGGTTCTCGCTATTCCTGTTCATCTTCCGCAGAAATTGCAAACTGGGCCAAACAGGGGGTTAAAGGCGCTGACTCTCCAAGTGGGGAGAGTGTTAGTAAAGCGTCTGGAATGTTGCACCCGAGTACCAGGGGAGGAAAACTGAGACATATTTGAACACGTCTCCCGTTCACACGGTTGATCATACTCTGGGTTCCACATGCATGTTTTAGCTGAAAGAAGAATACCTTAAACCTGTGTACTTGAAACCCTTGGAATGGGTACCATGCAATATGACTTCAAAGGGTCTTCATTTGCTCACCGAACCTCTCCAATCCTATCACTGCTGCGTTTATGCCCCTGCACACATGCTTGATTCTCTTTCGCAGACATAGTAATCCATACGTTTTAAGATACTTACAAGTCAGGTACATTCTTAGGCGTTTAATATGGGGTGTTGAGTCCATTTCGTTGAGCAAGGAGTAGCTCTTGTCTATTCCATATTTGGCTTAAGGAACTTTATCTGTGCTCATTTCAATCTCTGGTTTTATGCAGCACCCCAACTCACCTTTCCCCTTAAGCAAGCATAAGTTGGTTTTCTAAATTTGAGACCCTGTTCTGTATTGGAATTCAGTTCCTGTGTAGCCAAGTTTACATTCCGTGTATTACTGATATCTTATGATGTTTCTTTTTCTGTGTGACTTATTTCAGTTAGAATCATCATACCTGAATCCACTCATTGTGCTGCTAAGGGCCTGATGACATAGATTTCATTGCTGAGTGATACTGCATTGTACATAAGTACCACAAGTTCTTTATCCATTTTTCACTTTCTGTGATATTGAACATGTACGGTAAATGAGGTTCTTGTAAACAGAGGCGCCCCAAACTTTGGGGTGGCTGTGTCTTTTTGATTTTAATTTCCCTAAGCTATAGGACCATAAGTGGAAGTGCCCTAGGCTCTGTTGCTTTGTTTTTCAGATGTTTCAGGAAACACCATACACTTCTCCCGAGTGTCTGTTGGCAATTTACATCCCGCCCATCAGCATAACAAGGCTCCCAGTTCTCCATGGCCTCTCCTGCCTTTCTGGATTTTACACGTTTTTCAGATGGCCCTTTTGACCGGGGGGAAGTGAGACTTCATTGTAGTGCAGATATCCTTTGCAAGCTTGCTTGGTTGGCCAAAAAGGGCGTATGCGTTTTTTCCTGAATATATTCAGGAAAAAACGCATACGCCCTTTTTGGCCAAGTGCATCATTATGGACGTTCTGCCTCTTTTCCTATGCTTTCAATGCAATTCCAGTCTACCTCCTGAAATCGGTTTCCTGCAATTCTGCCCCACATTCAAGTCCTCTTGGCAGCCTTTCTTCAGTATATTTTTGGACGATAGCTGTCATTTATAACTCTGCAGGTTTGTGAATTACAGTGTCCCTGAGCTCCTTTCTTCAACTCGCTTTCTTTTGAGCTGGCCGCAACACAGCAGGATGGCTTCAGGCCCTAATCTGGTTCCGGCACGGCATGCTGAGCCTTTGGTTATTTCCTCTTCCTGGTGGGAAATGAGAGTTAAATTTGCCCGTCCAGACACCTCCAGCTAGTCTCTCATTGGTTCTCGCTATTCCTGTTCATCTTCCGCCGAAATTGCAAAATGGGCCAAACAGGAGGTTAAAGACGCTGACTCTCCAAGTGGGGAGAGTGTTAGTAAAGCGTCTGGAATGTTGCACCCGAGTACCAGGGGAGGAAAACTGAGACATATTTGAACACGTCTCCCGTTCACACGGTTGATCATACTCTGGGTTCCACATGCACGTTTTAGCTGAAGGAAGAATACCTTAAAACTGTGTACTTGAAACCCTTGGAATGGGTACCATGCAATATGACTTCAAAGGGTCTTCATTTGCTCACCGAACCTCTCCAATCCTATCACTGCTGCGTTTATGCCCCTGCACACATGCTTGATTCTCTTTCGCAGACATAGTAATCCATAGGTTTTAAGATACTTACTAGTCAGGTACATTCTTAGGCGTTTAATATGCGGTGTTGAGTCCATTTCGTTGAGCAAGGAGTAGCTCTTGTCTATTCCATATTTGGCTTAAGGAACTTTATCTGTGCTCATTTCAATCTCTGGTTTTATGCAGCACCCCAACTCACCTTTCCCCTTAAGCAAGCATAAGTTGGTTTTCTAAATTTGAGACCCTGTTCTGTTCTGTAATTCAGTTCTTGTGTAGCCCAGTTTACATTCCGTGTATTAGTGATATCTTATGATGTTTCTTTTTCTGTGTGACTTATTTCAGTTAGAATCATCATACCTGAATCCACTCATTGTGCTGCTAAGGGCCTGATGACATAGATTTCATTGCTGAGTGATACTGCATTGTATGTAAGTACCACAAGTTCTTTATCCATTTTTCACTTTCTGTGATATTGAACTTGTACGGTAAACGAGGTTCTTGTAAACAGAGGCATCCCAAACTTTGGGGTGGCTGTGTCTTTTTGATTTTAATTTCCCTAAGCTATAGGACCATAAGTGGAAGTGCCCTAGGCTCTGTTGCTTTGTTTTCTGGATGTTTCAGGAAACACCATACACTTCTCCCCAGTGTCTGTTGGCAATTTACATCCCGCCCATCAGCATAACAAGGCTCCCAGTTCTCCATGGCCTGTCCTGCCTTTCTGGATTTTACACTTTTTTCAGATGGCCCTTTTGACCGGGGGGAAGTGAGACTTCATTGTAGTGCAGATTTCCTTTGCAAGCTTGCTTGGTTGGCCAAAAAGGGCGTATGCGTTTTTTCCTGAATATATTCAGGAAAAAACGCATACGCCCTTTTTTGGCCAAGTGCATCATTGTGGACGTTCTGCATCTTTTCCTATGCTTTGAATGCAATTCCAGTCTACCTCCTGAAATCGGTTTCCTGCAATTCTACCCCGCTTTCAAGTCCTCTTGGCAGCCTTACTTCAGTATATTTTTGGACGATAGCTGTCATTTATAACTCTGCAGGTTTGTGAATTACAGTGCCCCTGAGCTCCTTTCTTCAACTCGCTTACTTGTGACCTGGCCGCAACACCGCAGGATGGCTTCAGGCCCTAATCTGGTTCCGGCACGGCACGCTGAGCCTTTGGTTAATTCCTCTTCCTGGTGGGAAATGAGAGTTAAATTTGCCCGTCCAGACACCTCCAGCTAGTCTCTCATTGGTTCTCGCTATTCCTGTTCATCTTCCGCCGAAATTGCAAACTGGGCCAAACAGGAGGTTAAAGGCGCTGACTCTCCAAGTGGGGAGAGTGTTAGTAAAGCGTCTGGAATGTTGCACCCGAGTACCAGGGGAGGAAAACTGAGACATATTTGAACACGTCTCCCGTTCACACGGTTGATCATACTCTGGGTTCCACATGCACGTTTTAGCTGAAGGAAGAATACCTTAAACCTGGGTAGTTGAAACCCGTGGAATGGGTACCATGCAATATGACTTCAAAGGGTCTTCATTTGCTCACCGAACCTCTCCAATCCTATCACTGCTGCGTTTATGCCCCTGTACACATGCTTGATTCTCTTTCGGAGACATAGCAATCCATAGGTTTTAAGATACTTACTACTCAGGTACATTCTTAGGCGTTTAATATGCGGTGTTGAGTCCATTTCGTTGAGCAAGGAGTAGCTCTTGTCTATTCCATATTTGGCTTAAGGACCTTTATCTGTGCTCATTTCAATCTCTGGTTTTATGCAGCACCCCAACTCACCTTTCCCCTTAAGCAAGCATAAGTTGGTTTTCTAAATTTGAGACCCTGTTCTGTATTGGAATTCAGTTCCTGTGTAGCCAAGTTTACATTCCGTGTATTAGTGATATCTTATGATGTTTCTTTTTCTGTGTGACTTATTTCAGTTAGAATCATCGTACCTGAATCCACTCATTATGCTGCTACGGGCCTGATGACATAGATTTCATTGCTGAGTGATACTGCATTGTACATAAGTACCACAAGTTCTTTATCCATTTTTCACTTTCTGTGATATTGATCTTGTACGGTAAATGAGATTCTTGTAAACAGAGGCGTCCCAAACTTTGGGGTGGCTGTGTCTTTTTGATTTTAATTTCCCTAAGCTATAGGACCATAAGTGGAAGTGCCCTAGGCTCTGTTGCTTTGTTTTTTAAATGTTTCAGGAAACACCATACACTTCTCCCGAGTGTCTCTTGGCAATTTACATCCCGCCCATCAGCATAACAAGGCTCCCAGTTCTCCATGGCCTGTCCTGCCTTTCTGGATTTTACACTTTTTTCAGATGGCCCTTTTGACCGGGGGGAAGTGAGACTTCATTGTAGTGCAGATTTCCTTTGCAAGCTTGCTTGGTTGGCCAAAAAGGGCGTATGCGTTTTTTCCTGAATATATTCAGGAAAAAACGCATACGCCCTTTTTGGCCAAGTGCATCATTGTGGACGTTCTGCCTCTTTTCCTATGCTTTCAATGCAATTCCAGTCTACCTCCTGAAATCGGTTTCCTGCAATTCTGCCCCACTTTCAAGTCCTCTTGGCAGCCTTTCTTCAGTATATTTTTGAACGATAGCTGTCATTTATAACTCTGCAGGTTTGTGAATTACAGTGCCCCTGAGCTCCTTTCTTCAACTCGCTTTCTTGTGACCTGGCCGCAACACCGCAGGATGGCTTCAGGCCCTAATCTGGTTCCGGCACGGCACGCTGAGCCTTTGGTTAATTCCTCTTCCTGGTGGGAAATGAGAGTTAAATTTGCCCGTCCAGACACCTCCAGCTAGTCTCTCATTGGTTCTCGCTATTCCTGTTCATCTTCCGTAGAAATTGCAAACTGGGCGAAACAGGAGGTTAAAGGCGCTGACTCTCCAAGTGGGGAGAGTGTTAGTAAAGCGTCTGGAATGTTGCACCCGAGTACCAGGGGAGGAAAACTGAGACATATTTGAACACGTCTCCCGATCACATGGTTGATCATACTCTAGGTTCCACATGCATGTTTTAGCTGAAGGAAGAATACCTTAAAACTGGGTAGTTGAAACCCGTGGAATGGGTAGCATGCAATATGACTTCAAAGGGTCTTCATTTGCTCACCGAACCTCTCCAATCCTATCACTGCTGCGTTTATGCCCCTGTACACATGCTTGATTCTCTTTCGGAGACATAGCAATCCATAGGTTTTAAGATACTTACTAGTCAGTTACATTCTTAGGCGTTTAATATGGGGTGTTGAGTCCATTTAGTTGAGCAAGGAGTAGCTCTTGTCTATTCCATATTTGGCTTAAGGAACTTTATCTGTGCTCATTTCAATCTCTGGTTTTATGCAGCACCCCAACTCACCTTTCCCCTTAAGCAAGCATAAGTTGGTTTTCTAAATTTGAGACCCTGTTCTGTTCTGTAATTCAGTTCCTGTGTAGCCCAGTTTACATTCCGTGTATTAGTGATATCTTATGATGTTTCTTTTTCTGTGTGACTTATTGCAGTTAGAATCATCATACCTGAATCCACTCATTGTGCTGCTAAAAGCCTGATGACATAGATTTCATTGCTGAGTGATATTGCTTTGTAAGTAAATACCACAACTTCTTTATCCATTTTTCACTTTCTCCGATGTTGAACTTGTACTGTAAACGAGGTTCTTGTAAACAGAGCCGTTCCAAACTTCGGGGTGGCTGTGTCTTTTTGATTTTAATTTCCCTAAGCTATAGGACCATAAGTAGAAGTGCCCTAGGCTCTGTTGCTTTGTTTTTTAGATGTTTCAGGAAACACCATACATTTCTCCCGAGTGTCTGTTGGCAATTTACATCCCGCCCATCAGCATAACAAGGCTCCCAGTTCTCCATGGCCTGTCCTGCCTTTCTGGATTTTACACTTTTTTCAGATGGCCCTTTTGACCGGGGCGAAGTGAGACTTCATTGTAGTGCAGATTTCCTTTGCAAGCTTGCTTGGTTGGCCAAAAAGGGCGTATGCGTTTTTTCCTGAATATATTCAGGAAAAAACGCATACGCCCTTTTTGGCCAAGTGCATCATTGTGGACGTTCTGCCTCTTTTCCTATGCTTTCAATGCAATTCCAGTCTACCTCCTGAAATCGGTTTCCTGCAATTCTGCCCCGCTTTCAAGTCCTCTTGGCAGCCTTACTTCAGTATATTTTTGGACGATAGCTGTCATTTATAACTCTGCAGGTTTGTGAATTACAGTGCCCCTGAGCTCCTTTCTTCAACTCGCTTTCTTGTGAGCTGGCCGCAACACCGCAGGATGGCTTCAGGCCCTAATCTTGTTCCAGCACGGCATGCTGAGCCTTTGGTTATTTCCTCTTCCTGGTGGGAAATGAGAGTTAAATTTGCCCGTCCAGATACCTCCAGCTAGTCTCTCATTGGTTCTCGCTATTCCTGTTCATCTTCCGCAGAATTTGCAAACTGGGCCAAACAGGGGGTTAAAGGCGCTGACTCTCCAAGTGGGGAGAGTGTTAGTAAAGCGTCTGGAATGTTGCACCCGAGTACCAGGGGAAGAAAACTGAGACATATTTGAACACGTCTCCCGTTCACACGGTTGATCATACTCTGGGTACCACATGCATGTTTTAGCTGAAGGAAGAATACCTTAAACCTGGGTAGTTGAAACCCGTGGAATGGGTACCATGCAATATGACTTCAAAGGGTCTTCATTTGCTCACCGAACCTCTCCAATCCTATCACTGCTGCGTTTATGCCCCTGTACACATGCTTGATTCTCTTTCGCAGACATAGCAATCCATAGGTTTTAAGATACTTACTAGTCAGGTACATTCTTAGGCGTTTAATATGGGGTGTTGAGTCCATTTCGTTGAGCAAGGAGTAGCTCTTGTCTATTCCATATTTGGCTTAAGGAACTTTATCTGTGCTCATTTCAATCTCTGGTTTTATGCAGCACCCCAACTCACCTTTCCCCTTAAGCAAGCATAAGTTGGTTTTCTAAATTTGAGACCCTGTTCTGTTCTGTAATTCAGTTCTTGTGTAGCCCAGTTTACATTCCGTGTATTAGTGATATCTTATGATGTTTCTTTTTCTGTGTGACTTATTTCAGTTAGAAACATCGTACCTGAATCCACTCATTATGCTGCTACGGGCCTGATGACATAGATTTCATTGCTGAGTGATACTGCATTGTACGTAAGTACCACAAGTTCTTTTCCATTTTTCACTTTCTGTGATATTGAACTTGTACGGTAAACGAGGTTCTTGTAAACAGAGGCGTCCCAAACTTTGGGGTGGCTGTGTCTTTTTGATTTTAATTTCCCTAAGCTATAGGACCATAAGTGGAAGTGCCCTAGGCTCTGTTGGTTTGTTTTTTAGATGTTTCAGGAAACACCATACACTTCTCCCCAGTGTCTGTTGGCAATTTACATCCCACCCATCAGCATAACAAGGCTCCCAGTTCTCCATGGCCTGTCCTGCCTTTCTGGATTTTGCACTTTTTCATATGGCCCTTTTGACTGGGGGGAAGTGAGACTTCATTGTAGTGCAGATTTCCTTTGCAAGCTTGCTTGGTTGGCCAAAAAGGGCGTATGCGTTTTTTCCTGAATATATTCAGGAAAAATCGCATACGCCCTTTTTGGCCAAGTGCATCATTGTGGACGTTCTGCCTCTTTTCCTATGCTTTCAATGCAATTCCAGTCTACCTCCTGAAATCGGTTTCCTGCAATTCTGCCCCGCTTTCAAGTCCTCTTGGCAGCCTTACTTCAGTATATTTTTGGACGATAGCTGTCATTTATAACTCTGCAGGTTTGTGAATTACAGTGCCCCTGAGCTCCTTTCTTCAACTCACTTTCTTTTGAGCTGGCCACAACACCGCAGGATGGCTTCAGGCCCTAATCTGGTTCCGGCACGGCACGCGGAGCCTTTGGTTAGTTCCTCTTCCTGGTGGGAAATGAGAGTTAAATTTGCCCGTCCAGACACCTCCAGCTAGTCTCTCATTGGTTCTCGCTATTCCTGTTCATCTTCCGCAGAAATTGCAAACTGGGCTAAACAGGAGGTTAAAGGGACTGACTCTCCAAGTCGGGAGAGTGTTAGTAAAGCGTCTGGAATGTTGCACCCGAGTACCAGGGGAGGAAAACTGAGACATATTTGAACACCTCTCCCGTTCACATGGTTGATCATACTCTGGGTTCCACATGCATGTTTTAGCTGAAGGAAGAATACCTTAAAACTGGGTGGTTGAAACCCGTGGAATGGGTACCATGCAAAATGACTTCAAAGGGTCTTCATTTGCTCACCGAACCTCTCCAATCCTATCACTGCTGCGTTTATGCCCCTGTACACACGCTTGATTCTCTTTTGGAGACATAGCAATCCATAGGTTTTAAGATACTTACTAGTCAGGTACATTCTTAGGCGTTTAATATGGGGTGTTGAGTCCATTTCGTTGAGCAAGGAGTAGCTCTTGTCTATTCCATATTTGGCTTAAGGAACTTTATCTGTGCTCATTTCAATCTCTGGTTTTATGCAGCATCCCAACTCACCTTTCCCCTTAAGCAAGCATAAGATGGTTTTCTAAATTTGAGACCCTGTTCTGTTCTGTAATTCAGTTCCTGTGTAGCCCAGTTTACATTCCGTGTATTAGTGATATCTTATGATGTTTCTTTTTCTGTGTGACTTATTTCAGTTAGAAACATCGTACCTGAATCCACTCATCATGCTGCTACGGGCCTGATGACATAGATTTCATTGCTGAGTGATACTGCATTGTACGTAAGTACCACAAGTTCTTTATCCATTTTTCACTTTCTGTGATATTGAACTTGTACGGTAAACGAGGTTCTTGTAAACAGAGGCGTCCCAAACTTTGGGGTGGCTGTGTCTTTTTGATTTTAATTTCCCTAAACTATAGGACCATAAGTGGAAGTGCCCTAGGCTCTGTTGCTTTGTTTTATAGATGTTTCAGGAAACACCATACACTTCTCCCGAGTGGCTGTTGGCAATTTACATCCCGCCCATCAGCATAACAAGGCTCCCAGTTCTCCATGGCCTGTCCTGCCTTTCTGGATTTTACACTTTTTTCAGATGGCCCTTTTGACCAGGGGGAAGTGAGACTTCATTGTAGTGCAGATTTCCTTTGCAAGCTTGCTTGGTTGGCCAAAAAGGGCGTATGCGTTTTTTCCTGAATATATTCAGGAAAAAACGCATACGCCCTTTTTGGCCAAGTGCATCATTGTGGACATTCTGCCTCTTTTCCTATGCTTTCAGTGCAATTCCAGTCTACATCCTGAAATCGGTTTCCTGCAATTCGGCCCGCATTCAAGTCCTCTTGGCAGCCTTACTTCAGTATATTTTTGGACGATAGCTGTCATTTATAACTCTGCAGGTTTGTGAATTACAGTGCCCCTGAGCTCCTTTCTTCAACTCGCTTTCTTGTGACCTGGCCGCAACACCGCATCATGGCTTCAGGCCCTAATCTGGTTCCGGCACGGCACGCTGAGCCTTTGGTTAATTCCTCTTCCTGGTGGGAAATGAGAGTTAAATTTGCCCGTCCAGACACCTCCAGCTAGTCTCTCATTGGTTCTCCCTATTCCTGTTCATCTTCCGCAGAATTTGCAAACTGGGCCAAACAGGAGGTTAAAGGGACTGACTCTCCAAGTCGGGAGAGTGTTAGTAAAGCGTCTGGAATGTTGCACCCGAGTACCAGGGTACGAAAACTGAGACATATTTGAACACGTCTCCCGATCACACGGTTGATCATACTCTAGGTTCCACATGCATGTTTTAGCTGAAGGAAGAATACCTTAAAACTGGGTGGTTGAAACCCGTGGAATGGGTACCATGCAATATGACTTCAAAGGGTCTTCATTTGCTCACCGAACCTCTCCAATCCTATCACTGCTGCGTTTATGCCCCTGTACACACGCTTGATTCTCTTTTGGAGACATAGCAATCCATAGGTTTTAAGATACTTACTAGTCAGGTACATTCTTAGGCGTTTAATATGGGGTGTTGAGTCCATTTCGTTGAGCAAGGAGTAGCTCTTGTCTATTCCATATTTGGCTTAAGGAACATTATCTGTGCTCATTTTAATCTCTGGTTTTATGCAGCACCCCAACTCACCTTTCCCCTTAAGCAAGCATAAGATGGTTTTCTAAATTTGAGACCCTGTTATGTTTTGGAATTCAGTTCCTGTGTAGCCAAGTTTACATTCCGTGTATTAGTGATATCTTATGATGTTTCTTTTTCTGTGTGACTTATTTCAGTTAGAAACATCGTGCCTGAATCCACTCATTATGCTGCTACGGGCCTGATGACATAGATTTCATTGTTGAGTGATACTGCATTGTACGTAAGTACCACAAGTTCTTTATCCATTTTTCACTTTCTGTGATATTGAACTTGTACGGTAAACGAGGTTCTTGTAAACAGAGGCGTCCCAAACTTTGGGGTGGCTGTGTCTTTTTGATTTTAATTTCCCTAAGCTATAGGACCATAAGTGGAAGTGCCCTAGGCTCTGTTGCTTTGTTTTTTAGATGTTTCAGGAAACACCATACACTTCTCCCGAGTGTCTGTTGGCAATTTACATCCCGCCCATCAGCATAACAAGGCTCCCAGTTCTCCATGGCCTGTCCTGCCTTTCTGGATTTTGTACTTTTTTCAGATGGCCCTTTTGACCGGGGGGAAGTGAGACTTCATTGTAGTGCAGATTTCCTTTGCAAGCTTGCTTGGTTGGCCAAAAAGGGCGTATGCGTTTTTTCCTGAATATATTCAGGAAAAATCGCATACGCCCTTTTTGGCCAAGTGCATCATTGTGGACGTTCTGCCTCTTTTCCTATGCTTTCAATGCAATTCCAGTCTACCTCCTGAAATCGGTTTCCTGCAATTCTACCCCGCTTTCAAGTCCTCTTGGCAGCCTTACTTCAGTATATTTTTGGACGATAGCTGTCATTTATAACTCTGCAGGTTTGTGAATTACAGTGCCCCTGAGCTCCTTTCTTCAACTCGCTTTCTTGTGAGCTGGCCGCAACACCGCAGGATGGCTTCAGGCCCTAATCTGGTTCCGGCACGGCACGCTGAGCCTTTGGTTAATTCCTCTTCGTGGTGGGAAATGAGAGTTAAATTTGCCCCTCCAGACACCTCCAGCTAGTCTCTCATTGGTTCTCGCTATTCCTGTTCATCTTCTGCAGAAATTGCAAACTGGGCCAAACAGGAGGTTAAAGGGACTGACTCTCCAAGTGGGGAGAGTGTTAGTAAAGCGTCTGGAATGTTGCACCCGAGTACCAGGGTACGAAAACTGAGACATATTTGAACACGTCTCCCGATCACACGGTTGATCATACTCTAGGTTCCACATGCATGTTTTAGCTGAAGGAAGAATACATTAAAACTGGGTAGTTGAAACCCGTGGAATGGGTACCATGCAATATGACTTCAAAGGGTCTTCATTTGCTCACCGAACCTCTCCAATCCTATCACTGCTGCATTTATGCCCCTGTACACACGCTTGATTCTCTTTTGGAGACATAGCAATCCATAGGTTTTAAGATACTTACTAGTCAGGTACATTCTTAGGCGTTTAATATGGGGTGTTGAGTCCATTTCGTTGAGCAAGGAGTAGCTCTTCTCTATTCCATATTTGGCTTAAGGAACTTTATCTGTGCTCATTTTAATCTCTGGTTTTATGCAGCACCCCAACTCACCTTTCCCCTTAAGCAAGCATAAGATGGTTTTCTAAATTTGAGACCCTGTTCTGTTTTGGGATTCAGTTCCTGTGTAGCCCAGTTTACATTCCGTGTATTAGTGATATCTTATGATGTTTCTTTTTCTGTGTGACTTATTTCAGTTAGAAACATCGTACCTGAATCCACTCATTATGCTGCTATGGGCCTGTTGACATAGATTTCATTGCTGAGTGATACTGCATTGTACATAAGTACCACAAGTTCTTTATCCATTTTTCACTTTCTGTGATATTGAACTTGTACGGTAAATGAGGTTCTTGTAAACAGATGCGTCCCAAACTTTGGGGTGGCTGTGTCTTTTTGATTTTAATTTCCCTAAGCTATAGGACCATAAGTGGAAGTGCCCTAGGCTCTGTTGCTTTGTTTTCTGGATGTTTCAGGAAACACCATACACTTCTCCCGAATGTCTGTTGGCAATTTACATCCCGCCCATCAGCATAACAAGGCTCTCAGTTCTCCATGGCCTGTCCTGCCTTTCTGGATTTTGCACTTTTTTCAGATGGCCCTTTTGACCGGGGGGAATTGAGACTTCATTGTAGTGCAGATTTCCTTTGCAAGCTTGCTTGGTTGGCCAAAAAGGGCGTATGCGTTTTTTCCTGAATATATTCAGGAAAAATCGCATACGCCCTTTTTGGCCAAGTGCATCATTGTGGACGTTCTGCCTCTTTTCCTATGCTTTCAATGCAATTCCAGTCTACCTCCTGAAATCGGTTTCCTGCAATTCTACCCCGCTTTCAAGTCCTCTTGGCAGCCTTACTTCAGTATATTTTTGGACGATAGCTGTCATTTATAACTCTGCAGGTTTGTGAATTACAGTGCCCCTGAGCTCCTTTCTTCAACTCGCTTTCTTGTGACCTGGCCGCAACACCGCAGGATGGCTTCAGGCCCTAATCTGGTTCCAGCACGGCACGCTGAGCCTTTGGTTAATTCCTCTTCCTGGTGGGAAATGAGAGTTAAATTTGCCCGTCCAGACACCTCCAGCTAGTCTCTCATTGGTTCTCGCTATTCCTGTTCATCTTCCGCAGAAATTGCAAACTGGGCCAAACAGGAGGTTAAAGGGACTGACTCTCCAAGTGGGGAGAGTGTTAGTAAAGCGTCTGGAATGTTGCACCCGAGTACCAGGGTACGAAAACTGAGACATATTTGAACACGTCTCCCGATCACATGGTTGATCATACTCTAGGTTCCACATGCATGTTTTAGCTGAAGGAAGAATACCTTAAAACTGGGTATTTGAAACCCGTGGAATGGGTACCATGCAATATGACTTCAAAGGGTCTTCATTTGCTCACCGAACCTCTCCAATCCTATCACTGCTGCGTTTATGCCCCTGTACACACGCTTGATTCTCTTTTGGAGACATAGCAATCCATAGGTTTTAAGATACTTACTAGTCAGGTACATTCTGAGGCGTTTAATATGGGGTGTTGAGTCCATTTCGTTGAGCAAGGAGTAGCTCTTGTCTATTCCATATTTGGCTTAAGGAACTTTATCTGTGCTCATTGCAATCTCTGGTTTTATGCAGCACCCCAACTCACCTTTACCCTTAAGCAAGCATAAGTTGGTTTTCTAAATTTGAGACCCTGTTCTGTTCTGTAATTCAGTTCCTGTGTAGTCCAGTTTACATTCCGTGTATTAGTGATATCTTATGATGTTTCTTTTTCTGTGTGACTTATTTCAGTTAGAATCATCGTACCTGAATCCACTCATTATGCTGCTACGGGCCTGATGACATAGATTTCATTGCTGAGTGATACTGCATTGTACGTAAGTACCACAAGTTCTTTATCCATTTTTCACTTTCTGTGATATTGAACTTGTACGGTAAACGAGGTTCTTGTAAACAGAGGCGTCCCAAACTTTGGGGTGGCTGTGTCTTTTTGATTTTAATTTCCCTAAGCTATAGGACCATAAGTGGAAGTGCCCTAGGCTCTGTTGCTTTGTTTTCTGGATGTTTCAGGAAACACCATACACTTCTCCCGAGTGTCTGTTGGCAATTTACATCCCGCCCATCAGCATAACAAGGCTCCCAGTTCTCCATGGCCTGTCCTACCTTTCTGGATTTTACACTTTTTTCAGATGGCCCTTTTGACCGGGGGGAAGTGAGACTTCATTGTAGTGCAGATTTCCTTTGCAAGCTTGCTTGGTTGGCCAAAAAGGGCGTATGCGTTTTTTCCTGAATATATTCAGGAAAAAATGCATACGCCCTTTTTGGCCAAGTGCATCATTGTGGACGTTCTGCCTCTTTTCCTATGCTTTCAATGCAATTCCAGTCTACCTCCTGAAATCGGTTTCCTGCAATTCTGCCCCGCTTTCAAGTCCTCTTGGCAGCCTTACTTCAGTATATTTTTGGACGATAGCTGTCATTTATAACTCTGCAGGTTTGTGAATTACAGTGCCCCTGAGCTCCTTTCTTCAACTCGCTTTCTTGTGACCTGGCCGCAACACCGCAGGATGGCTTCAGGCCCTAATCTGGTTCCGGCACGGCACGCTGAGCCTTTGGTTAATTCCTCTTCCTGGTGGGAAATGAGAGTTAAATTTGCCCGTCCAGACACCTCCAGCTAGTCTCTCATTGGTTCTCGCTATTCCTGTTCATCTTCCACAGAATTTGCAAACTGGGCCAAACAGGAGGTTAAAGGGACTGACTCTCCAAGTCGGGAGAGTGTTAGTAAAGCGTCTGGAATGTTGCACCCGAGTACCAGGGTACGAAAACTGAGACATATTTGAACACGTCTCCCGATCACATGGTTGATCATACTCTAGGTTCCACATGCATGTTTTAGCTGAAGGAAGAATACCTTAAAACTGGGTGGTTGAAACCCGTGGAATGGGAACCATGCAATATGACTTCAAAGGGTCTTCATTTGCTCACCGAACCTCTCCAATCCTATCACTGCTGCGTTTATGCCCCTGTACACACGCTTGATTCTCTTTTGGAGACATAGCAATCCATAGGTTTTAAGATACTTACTAGTCAGGTACATTCTTAGGCGTTTAATATGGGGTGTTGAGTCCATTTCGTTGAGCAAGGAGTAGCTCTTGTCTATTCCATATTTGGCTTAAGGACCTTTATCTGTGCTCATTTCAATCTCTGGTTTTATGCAGCACCCCAACTCACCTTTCCCCTTAAGCAAGCATAAGATGGTTTTCTAAATTTGAGACCCTGTTCTGTTCTGTAATTCAGTTCCTGTGTAGCCCAGTTTACATTCCGTGTATTAGTGATATCTTATGATGTTTCTTTTTCTGTGTGACTTATTTCAGTTAGAAACATCGTACCTGAATCCACTCATTATGCTGCTACGGGCATGATGACATAGATTTCATTGCTGAGTGATACTGCATTGTACGTAAGTACCACAAGTTCTTTATCCATTTTTCACTTTCTGTGATATTGAACTCGTACGGTAAACGAAGTTCTTGTAAACAGAGGCGTCCCAAACTTTGGGGTGGCTGTGTCTTTTTGATTTTAATTTCCCTAAGCTATAGGACCATAAGTGGAAGTGCCCTAGGCTCTGTTGGTTTGTTTTTTAGATGTTTCAGGAAACACCATACACTTCTCCCGAGTGTCTGTTGGCAATTTACATCCCGCCCATCAGCATAACAAGGCTCCCAGTTCTCCATGGCCTGTCCTGCCTTTCTGGATTTTGCACTTTTTCAGATGGCCCTTTTGACCGGGGGGAAGTGAGACTTCATTGTAGTGCAGATATCCTTTGCAAGCTTGCTTGGTTGGCCAAAAAGGGCGTATGCGTTTTTTCCTGAATATATTCAGGAAAAAACGCATACGCCCTTTTTGGCCAAGTGCATCATTGTGGACGTTCTGCCTCTTTTCCTATGCTTTCAATGCAATTCCAGTCTACCTCCTGAAATCGGTTTCCTGCAATTCTGCCCCGCTTTCAAGTCCTCTTGGCAGCCTTACTTCAGTATATTTTTGGACGATAGCTGTCATTTATAACTCTGCAGGTTTGTGAATTACAGTGCCCCTGAGCTCCTTTCTTCAACTCGCTTTCTTGTGACCTGGCCGCAACACCGCAGGATGGCTTCAGGCCCTAATCTGGTTCCGGCACGGCACGCTGAGCCTTTGGTTATTTCCTCTTCCTGGTGGGAAATGAGAGTTAAATTTGCCCGTCCAGATACCTCCAGCTAGTCTCTCATTGGTTCTCGCTATTCCTGTTCATCTTCCGCAGAATTTGCAAACTGGGCCAAACAGGGGGTTAAAGGCGCTGACTCTCCAAGTGGGGAGAGTGTTAGTAAAGCGTCTGGAATGTTGCACCCGAGTACCAGGGGAGGAAAACTGAGACATATTTGAACACGTCTCCCGTTCACACGGTTGATCATACTCTGGGTACCACATGCATGTTTTAGCTGAAGGAAGAATACCTTAAACCTGGGTAGTTGAAACCCGTGGAATGGGTACCATGCAATATGACTTCAAAGGGTCTTCATTTGCTCACCGAACCTCTCCAATCCTATCACTGCTGCGTTTATGCCCCTGTACACATGCTTGATTCTCTTTCGGAGACATAGCAATCCATAGGTTTTAAGATACTTACTAGTCAGGTACATTCTTAGGCGTTTAATATGGGGTGTTGAGTCCATTTCGTTGAGCAAGGAGTAGCTCTTGTCTATTCCATATTTGGCTTAAGGAACTTTATCTGTGCTCATTGCAATCTCTGGTTTTATGCAGCACCCCAACTCACCTTTCCCCTTAAGCAAGCATAAGTTGGTTTTCTAAATTTGAGACCCTGTTCTGTTCTGTAATTCAGTTCTTGTGTAGCCCAGTTTACATTCCGTGTATTAGTGATATCTTATGATGTTTCTTTTTCTGTGTGACTTATTTCAGTTAGAAACATCGTACCTGAATCCACTCATTATGCTGCTACGGGCCTGATGACATAGATTTCATTGCTGAGTGATACTGCATTGTACGTAAGTACCACAAGTTCTTTATCCATTTTTCACTTTCTGTGATATTGAACTTGTACTGTAAACGAGGTTCTTGTAAACAGAGGCGTCCCAAACTTTGGGGTGGCTGTGTCTTTTTGATTTTAATTTCCCTAAGCTATAGGACCATAAGTGGAAGTGCCCTAGGCTCTGTTGCTTTGTTTTTTAGATGTTTCAGGAAACACCATACACTTCTCCCCAGTGTCTGTTGGCAATTTACATCCCACCCATCAGCATAACAAGGCTCCCAGTTCTCCATGGCCTGTCCTGCCTTTCTGGATTTTGCACTTTTTCATATGGCCCTTTTGACTGGGGGGAAGTGAGACTTCATTGTAGTGCAGATTTCCTTTGCAAGCTTGCTTGGTTGGCCAAAAAGGGCGTATGCGTTTTTTCCTGAATATATTCAGGAAAAATCGCATACGCCCTTTTTGGCCAAGTGCATCATTGTGGACATTCTGCCTCTTTTCCTATGCTTTCAATGCAATTCCAGTCTACCTCCTGAAATCGGTTTCCTGCAATTCTGCCCCGCTTTCAAGTCCTCTTGGCAGCCTTACTTCAGTATATTTTTGGACGATAGCTGTCATTTATAACTCTGCAGGTTTGTGAATTACAGTGCCCCTGAGCTCCTTTCTTCAACTCACTTTCTTTTGACCTGGCCACAACACCGCAGGATGGCTTCAGGCCCTAATCTGGTTCCGGCACGGCACGCTGAGCCTTTGGTTAGTTCCTCTTCCTGGTGGGAAATGAGAGTTAAATTTGCCCGTCCAGACACCTCCAGCTAGTCTCTCATTGGTTCTCGCTATTCCTGTTCATCTTCCGCAGAAATTGCAAACTGGGCCAAACAGGAGGTGAAAGGGACTGACTCTCCAAGTCGGGAGAGTGTTAGTAAAGCGTCTGGAATGTTGCACCCGAGTACCAGGGGAGGAAAACTGAGACATATTTGAACACGTCTCCCGTTCACATGGTTGATCATACTCTGGGTTCCACATGCATGTTTTAGCTGAAGGAAGAATACCTTAAACCTGGGTAGTTGAAACCCGTGGAATGGGTACCATGCAATATGACTTCAAAGGGTCTTCATTTGCTCACCGAACCTCTCCAATCCTATCACTGCTGCGTTTATGCCCCTGTACACATGCTTGATTCTCTTTCGCAGACATAGCAATCCATAGGTTTTAAGATACTTACTAGTCAGGTACATTCTTAGGCGTTTAATATGGGGTGTTGAGTCCATTTCGTTGAGCAAGGAGTAGCTCTTGTCTATTCCATATTTGGCTTAAGGAACTTTATCTGTGCTCATTGCAATCTCTGGTTTTATGCAGCACCCCAACTCACCTTTCCCCTTAAGCAAGCATAAGTTGGTTTTCAAATTTGAGACCCTGTTCTGTTCTGTAATTCAGTTCCTGTGTAGCCCAGTTTACATTCCGTGTATTAGTGATATCTTATGATGTTTCTTTTTCTGTGTGACTTATTTCAGTTAGAAACATCATACCTGAATCCACTCATTATGCTGCTACGGGCCTGATGACATAGATTTCATTGCTGAGTGATACTGCATTGTACGTAAGTCCCACAAGTTCTTTATACATTTTTCACTTTCTGTGATATTGAACTTGTACGGTAAACGAGGTTCTTGTAAACAGAGGCGTCCCAAACTTTGCGGTGGCTGTGTCTTTTTGATTTTAATTTCCCTAAGCTATAGGACCATAAGTGGAAGTGCCCTAGGCTCTGTTGCTTTGTTTTTTAGATGTTTCAGGAAACACCATACACTTCTCCTGAGTGTCTGTTGGCAATTTACATCCCGCCCATCAGCATAACAAGGCTCCCAGTTCTCCATGGCCTGTCCTGCCTTTCTGGATTTTACACTTTTTTCAGATGGCCCTTTTGACCGGGGGGAAGTGAGACTTCATTGTAGTGCAGATATCCTTTGCAAGCTTGCTTGGTTGGCCAAAAAGGGCGTATGTGTTTTTTCCTGAATATATTCAGGAAAAAACGCATACGCCCTTTTTGGCCAAGTGCATCATTGTGGACGTTCTGCCTCTTTTCCTATGCTTTCAATGCAATTCCAGTCTACCTCCTGAAATCGGTTTCCTGCAATTCTGACCCGCTTTCAAGTCCTCTTGGCAGCCTTACTTCAGTATATTTTTGGACGATAGCTGTCATTTATAACTCTGCAGGTTTGTGAATTACAGTGCCCCTGAGCTCCTTTCTTCAACTCGCTTTCTTGTGACCTGGCCGCAACACCGCAGGATGGCTTCAGGCCCTAATCTGGTTCCGGCACGGCACGCTGAGCCTTTGGTTAATTCCTCTTCCTGGTGGGAAATGAGAGTTAAATTTGCCCGTCCAGACACCTCCAGCTAGTCTCTCATTGGTTCTCGCTATTCCTGTTCATCTTCCGCAGAAATTGCAAATTGGGCCAAACAGGAGGTTAAAGGGACTGACTCTCCAAGTCGGGAGAGTGTTAGTAAAGCGTCTGGAATGTTGCACCCGAGTACCAGGGTACGAAAACTGAGACATATTTGAACACGTCTCCCGATCACACGGTTGATCATACTCTAGGTTCCACATGCATGTTTTAGCTGAAGGAAGAATACCTTAAAACTGGGTGGTTGGAACCCGTGGAATGGGTACCATGCAAAATGACTTCAAAGGGTCTTCATTTGCTCACCGAACCTCTCCAATCGTATCACTGCTGCGTTTATGCCCCTGTACACACGCTTGATTCTCTTTTGGAGACATAGCAATCCATAGGTTTTAAGATACTTACTAGTCAGGTACATTCTTAGGCGTTTAATATGGGGTGTTGAGTCCATTTCGTTGAGCAAGGAGTAGCTCTTGTCTATTCCATATTTGGCTTAAGGAACTTTATCTGTGCTCATTTCAATCTCTGGTTTTATGCAGCATCCCAACTCACCTTTCCCCTTAAGCAAGCATAAGATGGTTTTCTAAATTTGAGACCCTGTTCTGTTCTGTAATTCAGTTCCTGTGTAGCCCAGTTTACATTCCGTGTATTAGTGATATCTTATGATGTTTCTTTTTCTGTGTGACTTATTTCAGTTAGAAACATCGTACCTGAATCCACTCATCATGCTGCTACGGGCCTGATGACATAGATTTCATTGCTGAGTGATACTGCATTGTACGTAAGTACCACAAGTTCTTTATCCATTTTTCACTTTCTGTGATATTGAACTTGTACGGTAAACGAGGTTCTTGTAAACAGAGGCGTCCCAAACTTTGGGGTGGCTGTGTCTTTTTGATTTTAATTTCCCTAAGCTATAGGACCATAAGTGGAAGTGCCCTAGGCTCTGTTGCTTTGTTTTATAGATGTTTCAGGAAACACCATACACTTCTCCCGAGTGGCTGTTGGCAATTTACATCCCGCCCATCAGCATAACAAGGCTCCCAGTTCTCCATGGCCTGTCCTGCCTTTCTGGATTTTGTACTTTTTTCAGATGGCCCTTTTGACCGGGGGGAAGTGAGACTTCATTGTAGTGCAGATTTCCTTTGCAAGCTTGCTTGGTTGGCCAAAAAGGGCATATGCGTTTTTTCCTGAATATATTCAGGAAAAATCGCATACGCCCTTTTTGGCCAAGTGCATCATTGTGGACGTTCTGCCTCTTTTCCTATGCTTTCAATGCAATTCCAGTCTACCTCCTGAAATCGGTTTCCTGCAATTCTACCCCGCTTTCAAGTCCTCTTGGCAGCCTTACTTCAGTATATTTTTGGACGATAGCTGTCATTTATAACTCTGCAGGTTTGTGAATTACAGTGCCCCTGAGCTCCTTTCTTCAACTCGCTTTCTTGTGACCTGGCCGCAACACCGCAGGATGGCTTCAGGCCCTAATCTGGTTCCGGCACGGCACGCTGAGCCTTTGGTTAATTCCTCTTCGTGGTGGGAAATGAGAGTTAAATTTGCCCCTCCAGACACCTCCAGCTAGTCTCTCATTGGTTCTCGCTATTCCTGTTCATCTTCTGCAGAAATTGCACACTGGGCCAAACAGGAGGTTAAAGGGACTGACTCTCCAAGTGGGGAGAGTGTTAGTAAAGCGTCTGGAATGTTGCACCCGAGTACCAGGGTACGAAAACTGAGACATATTTGAACACGTCTCCCGATCACACGGTTGATCATACTCTAGGTTCCACATGCATGTTTTAGCTGAAGGAAGAATACCTTAAAACTGGGTAGTTGAAACCCGTGGAATGGGTACCATGCAATATGATTTCAAAGGGTCTTCATTTGCTCACCGAACCTCTCCAATCCTATCACTGCTGCATTTATGCCCCTGTACACACGCTTGATTCTCTTTTGGAGACATAGCAATCCATAGGTTTTAAGATACTTACTAGTCAGGTACATTCTTAGGCGTTTAATATGGGGTGTTGAGTCCATTTCGTTGAGCAAGGAGTAGCTCTTGTCTATTCCATATTTGGCTTAAGGAACTTTATCTGTGCTCATTGCAATCTCTGGTTTTATGCAGCACCCCAACTCACCTTTCCCCTTAAGCAAGCATAAGTTGGTTTTCTAAATTTGAGACCCTGTTCTGTTCTGTAATTCAGTTCTTGTGTAGCCCAGTTTACATTCCGTGTATTAGTGATATCTTATGATGTTTCTTTTTCTGTGTGACTTATTTCAGTTAGAATCATCGTACCTGAATCCACTCTTTATGCTGCTACGGGCCTGATGACATAGATTTCATTGCTGAGTGATACTGCATTGTACGTAAGTACCACAAGTTCTTTATCCATTTTTCACTTTCTGTGATATTGAACTTGTACTGTAAACGAGGTTCTTGTAAACAGAGCCGTTCCAAACTTCCGGGTGGCTGTGTCTTTTTGATTTTAATTTCCCTAAGCTATAGGACCATAAGTAGAAGTGCCCTAGGCTCTGTTGCTTTGTTTTTTAGATGTTTCAGGAAACACCATACATTTCTCCCGAGTGTCTGTTGGCAATTTACATCCCGCCCATCAGCATAACAAGGCTCCCAGTTCTCCATGGCCTGTCCTGCCTTTCTGGATTTTACACTTTTTTCAGATGGCCCTTTTGACCGGGGCGAAGTGAGACTTCATTGTAGTGCAGATTTCCTTTGCAAGCTTGCTTGGTTGGCCAAAAAGGGCGTATGCGTTTTTTCCTGAATATATTCAGGAAAAAACGCATACGCCCTTTTTGGCCAAGTGCATCATTGTGGACGTTCTGCCTCTTTTCCTATGCTTTCAATGCAATTCCAGTCTACCTCCTGAAATCGGTTTCCTGCAATTCTGCCCCGCTTTCAAGTCCTCTTGGCAGCCTTACTTCAGTATATTTTTGGACGATAGCTGTCATTTATAACTCTGCAGGTTTGTGAATTACAGTGCCCCTGAGCTCCTTTCTTCAACTCGCTTTCTTTTGAGCTGGCCACAACACCGCAGGATGGCTTCAGGCCCTAATCTGGTTCCGGCACGGCACGCTGAGCCTTTGGTTAGTTCCTCTTCCTGGTGGGAAATGAGAGTTAAATTTGCCCGTCCAGACACCTCCAGCTAGTCTCTCATTGGTTCTCGCTATTCCTGTTCATCTTCCGCAGAAATTGCAAACTGGGCTAAACAGGAGGTTAAAGGGACTGACTCTCCAAGTCGGGAGAGTGTTAGTAAAGCGTCTGGAATGTTGCACCCGAGTACCAGGGGAGGAAAACTGAGACATATTTGAACACGTCTCCCGTTCACATGGTTGATCATACTCTGGGTTCCACATGCATGTTTTAGCTGAAGGAAGAATACCTTAAACCTGGGTAGTTGAAACCCGTGGAATGGGTACCATGCAATATGACTTCAAAGGGTCTTCATTTGCTCATCGAACCTCTCCAATCCTATCACTGCTGCGTTTATGCCCCTGTACACATGCTTGATTCTCTTTCGGAGACATAGCAATCCATAGGTTTTAAGATACTTACTAGTCAGGTACATTCTTAGGCGTTTAATATGGGGTGTTGAGTCCATTTCGTTGAGCAAGGAGTAGCTCTTGTCTATTCCATATTTGGCTTAAGGAACTTTATCTGTGCTCATTGCAATCTCTGGTTTTATGCAGCACCCCAACTCACCTTTCCCCTTAAGCAAGCATAAGTTGGTTTTCAAATTTGAGACCCTGTTCTGTTCTGTAATTCAGTTCCTGTGTAGCCCAGTTTACATTCCGTGTATTAGTGATATCTTATGATGTTTCTTTTTCTGTGTGACTTATTTCAGTTAGAAACATCATACCTGAATCCACTCATTATGCTGCTACGGGCCTGATGACATAGATTTCATTGCTGAGTGATACTGCATTGTACGTAAGTACCACAAGTTCTTTATACATTTTTCACTTTCTGTGATATTGAACTTGTACGGTAAACGAGGTTCTTGTAAACAGAGGCGTCCCAAACTTTGCGGTGGCTGTGTCTTTTTGATTTTAATTTCCCTAAGCTATAGGACCATAAGTGGAAGTGCCCTAGGCTCTGTTGCTTTGTTTTCTGGATGTTTCAGGAAACACCATACACTTCTCCTGAGTGTCTGTTGGCAATTTACATCCCGCCCATCAGCATAACAAGGCTCCCAGTTCTCCATGGCCTGTCCTGCCTTTCTGGATTTTACACTTTTTTCAGATGGCCCTTTTGACCAGGGGGAAGTGAGACTTCATTGTAGTGCAGATATCCTTTGCAAGCTTGCTTGGTTGGCCAAAAAGGGCGTATGTGTTTTTTCCTGAATATATTCAGGAAAAAACGCATACGCCCTTTTTGGCCAAGTGCATCATTGTGGACGTTCTGCCTCTTTTCCTATGCTTTCAATGCAATTCCAGTCTACCTCCTGAAATCGGTTTCCTGCAATTCTGCCCCGCTTTCAAGTCCTCTTGGCAGCCTTACTTCAGTATATTTTTGGACGATAGCTGTCATTTATAACTCTGCAGGTTTGTGAATTACAGTGCCCCTGAGCTCCTTTCTTCAACTCACTTTCTTTTGAGCTGGCCACAACACCGCAGGATGGCTTCAGGCCCTAATCTGGTTCCGGCACGGCACGCTGAGCCTTTGGTTAGTTCCTCTTCCTGGTGGGAAATGAGAGTTAAATTTGCCCGTCCAGACACCTCCAGCTAGTCTCTCATTGGTTCTCGCTATTCCTGTTCATCTTCCGCAGAAATTGCAAACTGGGCCAAACAGGAGGTGAAAGGGACTGACTCTCCAAGTCGGGAGAGTGTTAGTAAAGCATCTGGAATGTTGCACCCGAGTACCAGGGGAGGAAAACTGAGACATATTTGAACACGTCTCCCGTTCACATGGTTGATCATACTCTGGGTTCCACATGCATGTTTTAGCTGAAGGAAGAATACCTTAAACCTGGGTAGTTGAAACCCGTGGAATGGGTACCATGCAATATGACTTCAAAGGGTCTTCATTTGCTCACCGAACCTCTCCAATCCTATCACTGCTGCGTTTATGCCCCTGTACACATGCTTGATTCTCTTTCGCAGACATAGCAATCCATAGGTTTTAAGATACTTACTAGTCAGGTACATTCTTAGGCGTTTAATATGGGGTGTTGAGTCCATTTCGTTGAGCAAGGAGTAGCTCTTGTCTATTCCATATTTGGCTTAAGGAACTTTATCTGTGCTCATTGCAATCTCTGGTTTTATGCAGCACCCCAACTCACCTTTCCCCTTAAGCAAGCATAAGTTGGTTTTCAAATTTGAGACCCTGTTCTGTTCTGTAATTCAGTTCCTGTGTAGCCCAGTTTACATTCCGTGTATTAGTGATATCTTATGATGTTTCTTTTTCTGTGTGACTTATTTCAGTTAGAAACATCATACCTGAATCCACTCATTATGCTGCTACGGGCCTGATGACATAGATTTCATTGCTGAGTGATACTGCATTGTACGTAAGTACCACAAGTTCTTTATACATTTTTCACTTTCTGTGATATTGAACTTGTACGGTAAACGAGGTTCTTGTAAACAGAGGCGTCCCAAACTTTGCGGTGGCTGTGTCTTTTTGATTTTAATTTCCCTAAGCTATAGGACCATAAGTGGAAGTGCCCTAGGCTCTGTTGCTTTGTTTTCTGGATGTTTTAGGAAACACCATACACTTCTCCTGAGTGTCTGTTGGCAATTTACATCCCGCCCATCAGCATAACAAGGCTCCCAGTTCTCCATGGCCTGTCCTGCCTTTCTGGATTTTACACTTTTTTCAGATGGCCCTTTTGACCGGGGGGAAGTGAGACTTCATTGTAGTGCAGATATCCTTTGCAAGCTTGCTTGGTTGGCCAAAAAGGGCGTATGTGTTTTTTCCTGAATATATTCAGGAAAAAACGCATACGCCCTTTTTGGCCAAGTGCATCATTGTGGACGTTCTGCCTCTTTTCCTATGCTTTCAATGCAATTCCAGTCTACCTCCTGAAATCGGTTTCCTGCAATTCTGACCCGCTTTCAAGTCCTCTTGGCAGCCTTACTTCAGTATATTTTTGGACGATAGCTGTCATTTATAACTCTGCAGGTTTGTGAATTACAGTGCCCCTGAGCTCCTTTCTTCAACTCGCTTTCTTGTGACCTGGCCGCAACACCGCAGGATGGCTTCAGGCCCTAATCTGGTTCCGGCACGGCACGCTGAGCCTTTGGTTAATTCCTCTTCCTGGTGGGAAATGAGAGTTAAATTTGCCCGTCCAGACACCTCCAGCTAGTCTCTCATTGGTTCTCGCTATTCCTGTTCATCTTCCGCAGAAATTGCAAATTGGGCCAAACAGGAGGTTAAAGGGACTGACTCTCCAAGTCGGGAGAGTGTTAGTTAAGCGTCTGGAATGTTGCACCTGAGTACCAGCGTACGAAAACTGAGACATATTTGAACACGTCTCCCGATCACACGGTTGATCATACTCTAGGTTCCACATGCATGTTTTAGCTGAAGGAAGAATACCTTAAAACTGGGTGGTTGGAACCCGTGGAATGGGTACCATGCAAAATGACTTCAAAGGGTCTTCATTTGCTCACCGAACCTCTCCAATAGTATCACTGCTGCGTTTATGCCCCTGTACACACGCTTGATTCTCTTTTGGAGACATAGCAATCCATAGGTTTTAAGATACTTACTAGTCAGGTACATTCTTAGGCGTTTAATATGGGGTGTTGAGTCCATTTCGTTGAGCAAGGAGTAGCTCTTGTCTATTCCATATTTGGCTTAAGGAACTTTATCTGTGCTCATTTCAATCTCTGGTTTTATGCAGCATCCCAACTCACCTTTCCCCTTAAGCAAGCATAAGATGGTTTTCTAAATTTGAGACCCTGTTCTGTTCTGTAATTCAGTTCCTGTGTAGCCCAGTTTACATTCCGTGTATTAGTGATATCTTATGATGTTTCTTTTTCTGTGTGACTTATTTCAGTTAGAAACATCGTACCTGAATCCACTCATCATGCTGCTACGGGCCTGATGACATAGATTTCATTGCTGAGTGATACTGCATTGTACGTAAGTACCACAAGTTCTTTATCCATTTTTCACTTTCTGTGATATTGAACTTGTACGGTAAACGAGGTTCTTGTAAACAGAGGCGTCCCAAACTTTGGGGTGGCTGTGTCTTTTTGATTTTAATTTCCCTAAGCTATAGGACCATAAGTGGAAGTGCCCTAGGCTCTGTTGCTTTGTTTTCTGGATGTTTCAGGAAACACCATACACTTCTCCTGAGTGTCTGTTGGCAATTTACATCCCGCCCATCAGCATAACAAGGCTCCCAGTTCTCCATGGCCTGTCCTGCCTTTCTGGATTTTACACTTTTTTCAGATGGCCCTTTTGACCGGGGGGAAGTGAGACTTCATTGTAGTGCAGATATCCTTTGCAAGCTTGCTTGGTTGGCCAAAAAGGGCGTATGTGTTTTTTCCTGAATATATTCAGGAAAAAACGCATACGCCCTTTTTGGCCAAGTGCATCATTGTGGACGTTCTGCCTCTTTTCCTATGCTTTCAATGCAATTCCAGTCTACCTCCTGAAATCGGTTTCCTGCAATTCTGCCCCGCTTTCAAGTCCTCTTGGCAGCCTTACTTCAGTATATTTTTGGACGATAGCTGTCATTTATAACTCTGCAGGTTTGTGAATTACAGTGCCCCTGAGCTCCTTTCTTCAACTCACTTTCTTTTGAGCTGGCCACAACACCGCAGGATGGCTTCAGGCCCTAATCTGGTTCCGGCACGGCACGCTGAGCCTTTGGTTAGTTCCTCTTCCTGGTGGGAAATGAGAGTTAAATTTGCCCGTCCAGACACCTCCAGCTAGTCTCTCATTGGTTCTCGCTATTCCTGTTCATCTTCCGCAGAAATTGCAAACTGGGCCAAACAGGAGGTGAAAGGGACTGACTCTCCAAGTCGGGAGAGTGTTAGTAAAGCGTCTGGAATGTTGCACCCGAGTACCAGGGGAGGAAAACTGAGACATATTTGAACACGTCTCCCGTTCACATGGTTGATCATACTCTGGGTTCCACATGCATGTTTTAGCTGAAGGAAGAATACCTTAAACCTGGGTAGTTGAAACCCGTGGAATGGGTACCATGCAATATGACTTCAAAGGGTCTTCATTTGCTCACCGAACCTCTCCAATCCTATCACTGCTGCGTTTATGCCCCTGTACACATGCTTGATTCTCTTTCGCAGACATAGCAATCCATAGGTTTTAAGATACTTACTAGTCAGGTACATTCTTAGGCGTTTAATATGGGGTGTTGAGTCCATTTCGTTGAGCAAGGAGTAGCTCTTGTCTATTCCATATTTGGCTTAAGGAACTTTATCTGTGCTCATTGCAATCTCTGGTTTTATGCAGCACCCCAACTCACCTTTCCCCTTAAGCAAGCATAAGTTGGTTTTCAAATTTGAGACCCTGTTCTGTTCTGTAATTCAGTTCCTGTGTAGCCCAGTTTACATTCCGTGTATTAGTGATATCTTATGATGTTTCTTTTTCTGTGTGACTTATTTCAGTTAGAAACATCATACCTGAATCCACTCATTATGCTGCTACGGGCCTGATGACATAGATTTCATTGCTGAGTGATACTGCATTGTACGTAAGTACCACAAGTTCTTTATACATTTTTCACTTTCTGTGATATTGAACTTGTACGGTAAACGAGGTTCTTGTAAACAGAGGCGTCCCAAACTTTGCGGTGGCTGTGTCTTTTTGATTTTAATTTCCCTAAGCTATAGGACCATAAGTGGAAGTGCCCTAGGCTCTGTTGCTTTGTTTTCTGGATGTTTTAGGAAACACCATACACTTCTCCTGAGTGTCTGTTGGCAATTTACATCCCGCCCATCAGCATAACAAGGCTCCCAGTTCTCCATGGCCTGTCCTGCCTTTCTGGATTTTACACTTTTTTCAGATGGCCCTTTTGACCGGGGGGAAGTGAGACTTCATTGTAGTGCAGATATCCTTTGCAAGCTTGCTTGGTTGGCCAAAAAGGGCGTATGTGTTTTTTCCTGAATATATTCAGGAAAAAACGCATACGCCCTTTTTGGCCAAGTGCATCATTGTGGACGTTCTGCCTCTTTTCCTATGCTTTCAATGCAATTCCAGTCTACCTCCTGAAATCGGTTTCCTGCAATTCTGACCCGCTTTCAAGTCCTCTTGGCAGCCTTACTTCAGTATATTTTTGGACGATAGCTGTCATTTATAACTCTGCAGGTTTGTGAATTACAGTGCCCCTGAGCTCCTTTCTTCAACTCGCTTTCTTGTGACCTGGCCGCAACACCGCAGGATGGCTTCAGGCCCTAATCTGGTTCCGGCACGGCACGCTGAGCCTTTGGTTAATTCCTCTTCCTGGTGGGAAATGAGAGTTAAATTTGCCCGTCCAGACACCTCCAGCTAGTCTCTCATTGGTTCTCGCTATTCCTGTTCATCTTCCGCAGAAATTGCAAATTGGGCCAAACAGGAGGTTAAAGGGACTGACTCTCCAAGTCGGGAGAGTGTTAGTTAAGCGTCTGGAATGTTGCACCCGAGTACCAGGGTACGAAAACTGAGACATATTTGAACACGTCTCCCGATCACACGGTTGATCATACTCTAGGTTCCACATGCATGTTTTAGCTGAAGGAAGAATACCTTAAAACTGGGTGGTTGGAACCCGTGGAATGGGTACCATGCAAAATGACTTCAAAGGGTCTTCATTTGCTCACCGAACCTCTCCAATCGTATCACTGCTGCGTTTATGCCCCTGTACACACGCTTGATTCTCTTTTGGAGACATAGCAATCCATAGGTTTTAAGATACTTACTAGTCAGGTACATTCTTAGGCGTTTAATATGGGGTGTTGAGTCCATTTCGTTGAGCAAGGAGTAGCTCTTGTCTATTCCATATTTGGCTTAAGGAACTTTATCTGTGCTCATTTCAATCTCTGGTTTTATGCAGCATCCCAACTCACCTTTCCCCTTAAGCAAGCATAAGATGGTTTTCTAAATTTGAGACCCTGTTCTGTTCTGTAATTCAGTTCCTGTGTAGCCCAGTTTACATTCCGTGTATTAGTGATATCTTATGATGTTTCTTTTTCTGTGTGACTTATTTCAGTTAGAAACATCGTACCTGAATCCACTCATCATGCTGCTACGGGCCTGATGACATAGATTTCATTGCTGAGTGATACTGCATTGTACGTAAGTACCACAAGTTCTTTATCCATTTTTCACTTTCTGTGATATTGAACTTGTACGGTAAACGAGGTTCTTGTAAACAGAGGCGTCCCAAACTTTGGGGTGGCTGTGTCTTTTTGATTTTAATTTCCCTAAGCTATAGGACCATAAGTGGAAGTGCCCTAGGCTCTGTTGCTTTGTTTTATAGATGTTTCAGGAAACACCATACACTTCTCCCGAGTGGCTGTTGGCAATTTACATCCCGCCCATCAGCATAACAAGGCTCCCAGTTCTCCATGGCCTGTCCTGCCTTTCTGGATTTTACACTTTTTTCAGATGGCCCTTTTGACCAGGGGGAAGTGAGACTTCATTGTAGTGCAGATTTCCTTTGCAAGCTTGCTTGGTTGGCCAAAAAGGGCGTATGCGTTTTTTCCTGAATATATTCAGGAAAAAACGCATACGCCCTTTTTGGCCAAGTGCATCATTGTGGACGTTCTGCCTCTTTTCCTATGCTTTCAGTGCAATTCCAGTCTACATCCTGAAATCGGTTTCCTGCAATTCTGCCCCGCTTTCAAGTCCTCTTGGCAGCCTTACTTCAGTATATTTTTGGACGATAGCTGTCATTTATAACTCTGCAGGTTTGTGAATTACAGTGCCCCTGAGCTCCTTTCTTCAACTCGCTTTCTTGTGACCTGGCCGCAACACCGCAGGATGGCTTCAGGCCCTAATCTGGTTCCGGCACGGCACGGTGAGCCTTTGGTTAATTCCTCTTCCTGGTGGGAAATGACAGTTAAATTTGCCCGTCCAGACACCTCCAGCTAGTCTCTCATTGGTTCTCCCTATTCCTGTTCATCTTCCGCAGAATTTGCAAACTGGGCCAAACAGGAGGTGAAAGGGACTGACTCTCCAAGTTGGGAGAGTGTTAGTAAAGCGTCTGGAATGTTGCACCCGAGTACCAGGGTACGAAAACTGAGACATATTTGAACACGTCTCCCGATCACACGGTTGATCATACTCTAGGTTCCACATGCATGTTTTAGCTGAAGGAAGAATACCTTAAAACTGGGTGGTTGAAACCCGTGGAATGGGTACCATGCAATATGACTTCAAAGGGTCTTCATTTGCTCACCGAACCTCTCCAATCCTATCACTGCTGCGTTTATGCCCCTGTACACACGCTTGATTCTCTTTTGGAGGCATAGCAATCCATAGGTTTTAAGATACTTACTAGTCAGGTACATTCTTAGGCGTTTAATATGGGGTGTTGAGTCCATTTCGTTGAGCAAGGAGTAGCTCTTGTCTATTCCATATTTGGCTTAAGGAACATTATCTGTGCTCATTTTAATCTCTGGTTTTATGCAGCACCCCAACTCACCTTTCCCCTTAAGCAAGCATAAGATGGTTTTCTAAATTTGAGACCCTGTTATGTTTTGGAATTCAGTTCCTGTGTAGCCCAGTTTACATTCCGTGTATTAGTGATATCTTATGATGTTTCTTTTTCTGTGTGACTTATTTCAGTTAGAAACATCGTACCTGAATCCACTCATTATGCTGCTACGGGCCTGATGACATAGATTTCATTGCTGAGTGATACTGCATTGTACGTAAGTACCACAAGTTCTTTATCCATTTTTCACTTTCTGTGATATTGAACTTGTACGGTAAACGAGGTTCTTGTAAACAGAGGCGTCCCAAACTTTGGGGTGGCTGTGTCTTTTTGATTTTAATTTCCCTAAGCTATAGGACCATAAGTGGAAGTGCCCTAGGCTCTGTTGCTTTGTTTTTTAGATGTTTCAGGAAACACCATACACTTCTCCTGAGTGTCTGTTGGCAATTTACATCCCGCCCATCAGCATAACAAGGCTCCCAGTTCTCCATGGCCTGTCCTGCCTTTCTGGATTTTGTACTTTTTTCAGATGGCCCTTTTGACCGGGGGGAAGTGAGACTTCATTGTAGTGCAGATTTCCTTTGCAAGCTTGCTTGGTTGGCCAAAAAGGGCATATGCGTTTTTTCCTGAATATATTCAGGAAAAATCGCATACGCCCTTTTTGGCCAAGTGCATCATTGTGGACGTTCTGCCTCTTTTCCTATGCTTTCAATGCAATTCCAGTCTACCTCCTGAAATCGGTTTCCTGCAATTCTACCCCGCTTTCAAGTCCTCTTGGCAGCCTTACTTCAGTATATTTTTGGACGATAGCTGTCATTTATAACTCTGCAGGTTTGTGAATTACAGTGCCCCTGAGCTCCTTTCTTCAACTCGCTTTCTTGTGACCTGGCCGCAACACCGCAGGATGGCTTCAGGCCCTAATCTGGTTCCGGCACGGCACGCTGAGCCTTTGGTTAATTCCTCTTCGTGGTGGGAAATGAGAGTTAAATTTGCCCCTCCAGACACCTCCAGCTAGTCTCTCATTGGTTCTCGCTATTCCTGTTCATCTTCTGCAGAAATTGCAAACTGGGCCAAACAGGAGGTTAAAGGGACTGACTCTCCAAGTGGGGAGAGTGTTAGTAAAGCGTCTGGAATGTTGCACCCGAGTACCAGGGTACGAAAACTGAGACATATTTGAACACGTCTCCCGATCACACGGTTGATCATACTCTAGGTTCCACATGCATGTTTTAGCTGAAGGAAGAATACCTTAAAACTGGGTAGTTGAAACCCGTGGAATGGGTACCATGCAATATGATTTCAAAGGGTCTTCATTTGCTCACCGAACCTCTCCAATCCTATCACTGCTGCATTTATGCCCCTGTACACACGCTTGATTCTCTTTTGGAGACATAGCAATCCATAGGTTTTAAGATACTTACTAGTCAGGTACATTCTTAGGCGTTTAATATGGGGTGTTGAGTCCATTTCGTTGAGCAAGGAGTAGCTCTTGTCTATTCCATATTTGGCTTAAGGAACTTTATCTGTGCTCATTGCAATCTCTGGTTTTATGCAGCACCCCAACTCACCTTTCCCCTTAAGCAAGCATAAGTTGGTTTTCTAAATTTGAGACCCTGTTCTGTTCTGTAATTCAGTTCTTGTGTAGCCCAGTTTACATTCCGTGTATTAGTGATATCTTATGATGTTTCTTTTTCTGTGTGACTTATTTCAGTTAGAATCATCGTACCTGAATCCACTCTTTATGCTGCTACGGGCCTGATGACATAGATTTCATTGCTGAGTGATACTGCATTGTACGTAAGTACCACAAGTTCTTTATCCATTTTTCACTTTCTGTGATATTGAACTTGTACTGTAAACGAGGTTCTTGTAAACAGAGCCGTTCCAAACTTCCGGGTGGCTGTGTCTTTTTGATTTTAATTTCCCTAAGCTATAGGACCATAAGTAGAAGTGCCCTAGGCTCTGTTGCTTTGTTTTTTAGATGTTTCAGGAAACACCATACATTTCTCCCGAGTGTCTGTTGGCAATTTACATCCCGCCCATCAGCATAACAAGGCTCCCAGTTCTCCATGGCCTGTCCTGCCTTTCTGGATTTTACACTTTTTTCAGATGGCCCTTTTGACCGGGGCGAAGTGAGACTTCATTGTAGTGCAGATTTCCTTTGCAAGCTTGCTTGGTTGGCCAAAAAGGGCGTATGCGTTTTTTCCTGAATATATTCAGGAAAAAACGCATACGCCCTTTTTGGCCAAGTGCATCATTGTGGACGTTCTGCCTCTTTTCCTATGCTTTGAATGCAATTCCAGTCTACCTCCTGAAATCGGTTTCCTGCAATTCTACCCCGCTTTCAAGTCCTCTTGGCAGCCTTACTTCAGTATATTTTTGGACGATAGCTGTCATTTATAACTCTGCAGGTTTGTGAATTACAGTGCCCCTGAGCTCCTTTCTTCAACTCGCTTTCTTTTGAGCTGGCCACAACACCGCAGGATGGCTTCAGGCCCTAATCTGGTTCCGGCACGGCACGCTGAGCCTTTGGTTAGTTCCTCTTCCTGGTGGGAAATGAGAGTTAAATTTGCCCGTCCAGACACCTCCAGCTAGTCTCTCATTGGTTCTCGCTATTCCTGTTCATCTTCCGCAGAAATTGCAAACTGGGCTAAACAGGAGGTTAAAGGGACTGACTCTCCAAGTCGGGAGAGTGTTAGTAAAGCGTCTGGAATGTTGCACCCGAGTACCAGGGGAGGAAAACTGAGACATATTTGAACACGTCTCCCGTTCACATGGTTGATCATACTCTGGGTTCCACATGCATGTTTTAGCTGAAGGAAGAATACCTTAAACCTGGGTAGTTGAAACCCGTGGAATGGGTACCATGCAATATGACTTCAAAGGGTCTTCATTTGCTCATCGAACCTCTCCAATCCTATCACTGCTGCGTTTATGCCCCTGTACACATGCTTGATTCTCTTTCGGAGACATAGCAATCCATAGGTTTTAAGATACTTACTAGTCAGGTACATTCTTAGGCGTTTAATATGGGGTGTTGAGTCCATTTCGTTGAGCAAGGAGTAGCTCTTGTCTATTCCATATTTGGCTTAAGGAACTTTATCTGTGCTCATTGCAATCTCTGGTTTTATGCAGCACCCCAACTCACCTTTCCCCTTCAGCAAGCATAAGTTGGTTTTCAAATTTGAGACCCTGTTCTGTTCTGTAATTCAGTTCCTGTGTAGCCCAGTTTACATTCCGTGTATTAGTGATATCTTATGATGTTTCTTTTTCTGTGTGACTTATTTCAGTTAGAAACATCATACCTGAATCCACTCATTATGCTGCTACGGGCCTGATGACATAGATTTCATTGCTGAGTGATACTGCATTGTACGTAAGTACCACAAGTTCTTTATACATTTTTCACTTTCTGTGATATTGAACTTGTACGGTAAATGAGGTTCTTGTAAACAGAGGCGTCCCAAACTTTGCGGTGGCTGTGTCTTTTTGATTTTAATTTCCCTAAGCTATAGGACCATAAGTGGAAGTGCCCTAGGCTCTGTTGCTTTGTTTTCTGGATGTTTCAGGAAACACCATACACTTCTCCTGAGTGTCTGTTGGCAATTTACATCCCGCCCATCAGCATAACAAGGCTCCCAGTTCTCCATGGCCTGTCCTGCCTTTCTGGATTTTACACTTTTTTCAGATGGCCCTTTTGACCGGGGGGAAGTGAGACTTCATTGTAGTGCAGATATCCTTTGCAAGCTTGCTTGGTTGGCCAAAAAGGGCGTATGTGTTTTTTCCTGAATATATTCAGGAAAAAACGCATACGCCCTTTTTGGCCAAGTGCATCATTGTGGACGTTCTGCCTCTTTTCCTATGCTTTCAATGCAATTCCAGTCTACCTCCTGAAATCGGTTTCCTGCAATTCTGCCCCGCTTTCAAGTCCTCTTGGCAGCCTAACTTCAGTATATTTTTGGACGATAGCTGTCATTTATAACTCTGCAGGTTTGTGAATTACAGTGCCCCTGAGCTCCTTTCTTCAACTCGCTTTCTTGTGACCTGGCCGCAACACCGCAGGATGGCTTCAGGCCCTAATCTGGTTCCGGCACGGCACGCTGAGCCTTTGGTTAGTTCCTCTTCCTGGTGGGAAATGAGAGTTAAATTTGCCCGTCCAGACACCTCCAGCTAGTCTCTCATTGGTTCTCGCTATTCCTGTTCATCTTCCGCAGAAATTGCAAATTGGGCCAAACAGGAGGTTAAAGGGACTGACTCTCCAAGTCGGGAGAGTGTTAGTAAAGCGTCTGGAATGTTGCACCCGAGTACCAGGGTACGAAAACTGAGACATATTTGAACACGTCTCCCGATCACATGGTTGATCATACTCTAGGTTCCACATGCATGTTTTAGCTGAAGGAAGAATACCTTAAAACTGGGTGGTTGAAACCCGTGGAATGGGTACCATGCAAAATGACTTCAAAGGGTCTTCATTTGCTCACCGAACCTCTCCAATCCTATCACTGCTGCGTTTATGCCCCTGTACACACGCTTGATTCTCTTTTGGAGACATAGCAATCCATAGGTTTTAAGATACTTACTAGTCAGGTACATTCTTAGGCGTTTAATATGGGGTGTTGAGTCCATTTCGTTGAGCAAGGAGTAGCTCTTGTCTATTCCATATTTGGCTTAAGGAACTTTATCTGTGCTCATTTCAATCTCTGGTTTTATGCAGCATCCCAACTCACCTTTCCCCTTAAGCAAGCATAAGATGGTTTTCTAAATTTGAGACCCTGTTCTGTTCTGTAATTCAGTTCCTGTGTAGCCCAGTTTACATTCCGTGTATTAGTGATATCTTATGATGTTTCTTTTTCTGTGTGACTTATTTCAGTTAGAAACATCGTACCTGAATCCACTCATCATGCTGCTACGGGCCTGATGACATAGATTTCATTGCTGAGTGATACTGCATTGTACGTAAGTACCACAAGTTCTTTATCCATTTTTCACTTTCTGTGATATTGAACTTGTACGGTAAACGAGGTTCTTGTAAACAGAGGCGTCCCAAACTTTGGGGTGGCTGTGTCTTTTTGATTTTAATTTCCCTAAGCTATAGGACCATAAGTGGAAGTGCCCTAGGCTCTGTTGCTTTGTTTTATAGATGTTTCAGGAAACACCATACACTTCTCCCGAGTGGCTGTTGGCAATTTACATCCCGCCCATCAGCATAACAAGGCTCCCAGTTCTCCATGGCCTGTCCTGCCTTTCTGGATTTTACACTTTTTTCAGATGGCCCTTTTGACCAGGGGGAAGTGAGACTTCATTGTAGTGCAGATTTCCTTTGCAAGCTTGCTTGGTTGGCCAAAAAGGGCGTATGCGTTTTTTCCTGAATATATTCAGGAAAAAACGCATACGCCCTTTTTGGCCAAGTGCATCATTGTGGACGTTCTGCCTCTTTTCCTATGCTTTCAGTGCAATTCCAGTCTACATCCTGAAATCGGTTTCCTGCAATTCTGCCCCGCTTTCAAGTCCTCTTGGCAGCCTTACTTCAGTATATTTTTGGACGATAGCTGTCATTTATAACTCTGCAGGTTTGTGAATTACAGTGCCCCTGAGCTCCTTTCTTCAACTCGCTTTCTTGTGACCTGGCCGCAACACCGCAGGATGGCTTCAGGCCCTAATCTGGTTCCGGCACGGCACGCTGAGCCTTTGGTTAATTCCTCTTCCTGGTGGGAAATGAGAGTTAAATTTGCCCGTCCAGACACCTCCAGCTAGTCTCTCATTGGTTCTCCCTATTCCTGTTCATCTTCCGCAGAATTTGCAAACTGGGCCAAACAGGAGGTGAAAGGGACTGACTCTCCAAGTTGGGAGAGTGTTAGTAAAGCGTCTGGAATGTTGCACCCGAGTACCAGGGTACGAAAACTGAGACATATTTGAACACGTCTCCCGATCACACGGTTGATCATACTCTAGGTTCCACATGCATGTTTTAGCTGAAGGAAGAATACCTTAAAACTGGGTGTTTGAAACCCGTGGAATGGGTACCATGCAATATGACTTCAAAGGGTCTTCATTTGCTCACCGAACCTCTCCAATCCTATCACTGCTGCGTTTATGCCCCTGTACACACGCTTGATTCTCTTTTGGAGACATAGCAATCCATAGGTTTTAAGATACTTACTAGTCAGGTACATTCTTAGGCGTTTAATATGGGGTGTTGAGTCCATTTCGTTGAGCAAGGAGTAGCTCTTGTCTATTCCATATTTGGCTTAAGGAACATTATCTGTGCTCATTTTAATCTCTGGTTTTATGCAGCACCCCAACTCACCTTTCCCCTTAAGCAAGCATAAGATGGTTTTCTAAATTTGAGACCCTGTTATGTTTTGGAATTCAGTTCCTGTGTAGCCCAGTTTACATTCCGTGTATTAGTGATATCTTATGATGTTTCTTTTTCTGTGTGACTTATTTCAGTTAGAAACATCGTACCTGAATCCACTCATTATGCTGCTACGGGCCTGATGACATAGATTTCATTGCTGAGTGATACTGCATTGTACGTAAGTACCACAAGTTCTTTATCCATTTTTCACTTTCTGTGATATTGAACTTGTACGGTAAACGAGGTTCTTGTAAACAGAGGCGTCCCAAACTTTGGGGTGGCTGTGTCTTTTTGATTTTAATTTCCCTAAGCTATAGGACCATAAGTGGAAGTGCCCTAGGCTCTGTTGCTTTGTTTTTTAGATGTTTCAGGAAACACCATACACTTCTCCCGAGTGTCTGTTGGCAATTTACATCCCGCCCATCAGCATAACAAGGCTCCCAGTTCTCCATGGCCTGTCCTGCCTTTCTGGATTTTGTACTTTTTTCAGATGGCCCTTTTGACCGGGGGGAAGTGAGACTTCATTGTAGTGCAGATTTCCTTTGCAAGCTTGCTTGGTTGGCCAAAAAGGGCATATGCGTTTTTTCCTGAATATATTCAGGAAAAATCGCATACGCCCTTTTTGGCCAAGTGCATCATTGTGGACGTTCTGCCTCTTTTCCTATGCTTTCAATGCAATTCCAGTCTACCTCCTGAAATCGGTTTCCTGCAATTCTACCCCGCTTTCAAGTCCTCTTGGCAGCCTTACTTCAGTATATTTTTGGACGATAGCTGTCATTTATAACTCTGCAGGTTTGTGAATTACAGTGCCCCTGAGCTCCTTTCTTCAACTTGCTTTCTTGTGAGCTGGCCGCAACACCTCAGGATGGCTTCAGGCCCTAATCTGGTTCCGGCACGGCACGCTGAGCCTTTGGTTAATTCCTCTTCGTGGTGGGAAATGAGAGTTAAATTTGCCCCTCCAGACACCTCCAGCTAGTCTCTCATTGGTTCTCGCTATTCCTGTTCATCTTCTGCAGAAATTGCAAACTGGGCCAAACAGGAGGTTAAAGGGACTGACTCTCCAAGTGGGGAGAGTGTTAGTAAAGCGTCTGGAATGTTGCACCCGAGTACCAGGGTACGAAAACTGAGACATATTTGAACACGTCTCCCGATCACACGGTTGATCATACTCTAGGTTCCACATGCATGTTTTAGCTGAAGGAAGAATACCTTAAAACTGGGTAGTTGAAACCCGTGGAATGGGTACCATGCAATATGACTTCAAAGGGTCTTCATTTGCTCACCGAACCTCTCCAATCCTATCACTGCTGCATTTATGCCCCTGTACACACGCTTGATTCTCTTTTGGAGACATAGCAATCCATAGGTTTTAAGATACTTACTAGTCAGGTACATTCTTAGGCGTTTAATATGGGGTGTTGAGTCCATTTCGTTGAGCAAGGAGTAGCTCTTGTCTATTCCATATTTGGCTTAAGGAACTTTATCTGTGCTCATTGCAATCTCTGGTTTTATGCAGCACCCCAACTCACCTTTCCCCTTAAGCAAGCATAAGTTGGTTTTCTAAATTTGAGACCCTGTTCTGTTCTGTAATTCAGTTCTTCTGTAGCCCAGTTTACATTCCGTGTATTAGTGATATCTTATGATGTTTCTTTTTCTGTGTGACTTATTTCAGTTAGAATCATCGTACCTGAATCCACTCTTTATGCTGCTACGGGCCTGATGACATAGATTTCATTGCTGAGTGATACTGCATTGTACGTAAGTACCACAAGTTCTTTATCCATTTTTCACTTTCTGTGATATTGAACTTGTACTGTAAACGAGGTTCTTGTAAACAGAGCCGTTCCAAACTTCGGGGTGGCTGTGTCTTTTTGATTTTAATTTCCCTAATCTATAGGACCATAAGTAGAAGTGCCCTAGGCTCTGTTGCTTTGTTTTTTAGATGTTTCAGGAAACACCATACATTTCTCCCGAGTGTCTGTTGGCAATTTACATCCCGCCCATCAGCATAACAAGGCTCCCAGTTCTCCATGGCCTGTCCTGCCTTTCTGGATTTTACACTTTTTTCAGATGGCCCTTTTGACCGGGGCGAAGTGAGACTTCATTGTAGTGCAGATTTCCTTTGCAAGCTTGCTTGGTTGGCCAAAAAGGGCGTATGCGTTTTTTCCTGAATATATTCAGGAAAAAACGCATACGCCCTTTTTGGCCAAGTGCATCATTGTGGACGTTCTGCCTCTTTTCCTATGCTTTCAATGCAATTCCAGTCTACCTCCTGAAATCGGTTTCCTGCAATTCTGCCCCGCTTTCAAGTCCTCTTGGCAGCCTTACTTCAGTATATTTTTGGACGATAGCTGTCATTTATAACTCTGCAGGTTTGTGAGTTACAGTGCCCCTGAGCTCCTTTCTTCAACTCGCTTTCTTGTGAGCTGGCCGCAACACCGCAGGATGGCTTCAGGCCCTAATCTGGTTCCGGCACGGCACGCTGAGCCTTTGGTTATTTCCTCTTCCTGGTGGGAAATGAGAGTTAAATTTGCCCGTCCAGATACCTCCAGCTAGTCTCTCATTGGTTCTCGCTATTCCTGTTCATCTTCCGCAGAATTTGCAAACTGGGCCAAACAGGGGGTTAAAGGCGCTGACTCTCCAAGTGGGGAGAGTGTTAGTAAAGCGTCTGGAATGTTGCACCCGAGTACCAGGGGAGGAAAACTGAGACATATTTGAACACGTCTCCCGTTCACACGGTTGATCATACTCTGGGTACCACATGCATGTTTTAGCTGAAGGAAGAATACCTTAAACCTGGGTAGTTGAAACCCGTGGAATGGGTACCATGCAATATGACTTCAAAGGGTCTTCATTTGCTCACCGAACCTCTCCAATCCTATCACTGCTGCGTTTATGCCCCTGTACACATGCTTGATTCTCTTTCGCAGACATAGCAATCCATAGGTTTTAAGATACTTACTAGTCAGGTACATTCTTAGGCATTTAATATGGGGTGTTGAGTCCATTTCGTTGAGCAAGGAGTAGCTCTTGTCTATTCCATATTTGGCTTAAGGAACTTTATCTGTGCTCATTTCAATCTCTGGTTTTATGCAGCACCCCAACTCACCTTTCCCCTTAAGCAAGCATAAGTTGGTTTTCTAAATTTGAGACCCTGTTCTGTTCTGTAATTCAGTTCTTGTGTAGCCCAGTTTACATTCCGTGTATTAGTGATATCTTATGATGTTTCTTTTTCTGTGTGACTTATTTCAGTTAGAAACATCGTACCTGAATCCACTCATTATGCTGCTACGGGCCTGATGACATAGATTTCATTGCTGAGTGATACTGCATTGTACGTAAGTACCACAAGTTCTTTATCCATTTTTCACTTTCTGTGATATTGAACTTGTACGGTAAACGAGGTTCTTGTAAACAGAGGCGTCCCAAACTTTGGGGTGGCTGTGTCTTTTTGATTTTAATTTCCCTAAGCTATAGGACCATAAGTGGAAGTGCCCTAGGCTCTGTTGCTTTGTTTTTTAGATGTTTCAGGAAACAACATACACTTCTCCCCAGTGTCTGTTGGCAATTTACATCCCACCCATCAGCATAACAAGGCTCCCAGTTCTCCATGGCCTGTCCTGCCTTTCTGGATTTTGCACTTTTTCATATGGCCCTTTTGACTGGGGGGAAGTGAGACTTCATTGTAGTGCAGATTTCCTTTGCAAGCTTGCTTGGTTGGCCAAAAAGGGCGTATGCGTTTTTTCCTGAATATATTCAGGAAAAATCGCATACGCCCTTTTTGGCCAAGTGCATCATTGTGGACATTCTGCCTCTTTTCCTATGCTTTCAATGCAATTCCAGTCTACCTCCTGAAATCGGTTTCCTGCAATTCTGCCCCGCTTTCAAGTCCTCTTGGCAGCCTTACTTCAGTATATTTTTGGACGATAGCTGTCATTTATAACTCTGCAGGTTTGTGAATTACAGTGCCCCTGAGCTCCTTTCTTCAACTCACTTTCTTTTGATCTGGCCACAACACCGCAGGATGGCTTCAGGCCCTAATCTGGTTCCAGCACGGCACGCTGAGCCTTTGGTTAGTTCCTCTTCCTGGTGGGAAATGAGAGTTAAATTTGCCCGTCCAGACACCTCCAGCTAGTCTCTCATTGGTTCTCGCTATTCCTGTTCATCTTCCGCAGAAATTGCAAATTGGGCCAAACAGGAGGTTAAAGGGACTGACTCTCCAAGTCGGGAGAGTGTTAGTAAAGCGTCTGGAATGTTGCACCCGAGTACCAGGGTACGAAAACTGAGACATATTTGAACACGTCTCCCGATCACACGGTTGATCATACTCTAGGTTCCACATGCATGTTTTAGCTGAAGGAAGAATACCTTAAAACTGGGTGGTTGAAACCCGTGGAATGGGTACCATGCAAAATGACTTCAAAGGGTCTTCATTTGCTCACCGAACCTCTCCAATCCTATCACTGCTGCGTTTATGCCCCTGTACACACGCTTGATTCTCTTTTGGAGACATAGCAATCCATAGGTTTTAAGATACTTACTAGTCAGGTACATTCTTAGGCGTTTAATATGGGGTGTTGAGTCCATTTCGTTGAGCAAGGAGTAGCTCTTGTCTATTCCATATTTGGCTTAAGGAACTTTATCTGTGCTCATTTCAATCTCTGGTTTTATGCAGCATCCCAACTCACCTTTCCCCTTAAGCAAGCATAAGATGGTTTTCTAAATTTGAGACCCTGTTCTGTTCTGTAATTCAGTTCCTGTGTAGCCCAGTTTACATTCCGTGTATTAGTGATATCTTATGATGTTTCTTTTTCTGTGTGACTTATTTCAGTTAGAAACATCGTACCTGAATCCACTCATCATGCTGCTACGGGCCTGATGACATAGATTTCATTGCTGAGTGATACTGCATTGTACGTAAGTACCACAAGTTCTTTATCCATTTTTCACTTTCTGTGATATTGAACTTGTACGGTAAACGAGGTTCTTGTAAACAGAGGCGTCCCAAACTTTGCGGTGGCTGTGTCTTTTTGATTTTAATTTCCCTAAGCTATAGGACCATAAGTGGAAGTGCCCTAGGCTCTGTTGCTTTGTTTTATAGATGTTTCAGGAAACACCATACACTTCTCCCGAGTGGCTGTTGGCAATTTACATCCCGCCCATCAGCATAACAAGGCTCCCAGTTCTCCATGGCCTGTCCTGCCTTTCTGGATTTTACACTTTTTTCAGATGGCCCTTTTGACCAGGGGGAAGTGAGACTTCATTGTAGTGCAGATTTCCTTTGCAAGCTTGCTTGGTTGGCCAAAAAGGGCGTATGCGTTTTTTCCTGAATATATTCAGGAAAAAACGCATACGCCCTTTTTGGCCAAGTGCATCATTGTGGACGTTCTGCCTCTTTTCCTATGCTTTCAGTGCAATTCCAGTCTACATCCTGAAATCGGTTTCCTGCAATTCTGCCACGCTTTCAAGTCCTCTTGGCAGCCTTACTTCAGTATATTTTTGGACGATAGCTGTCATTTATAACTCTGCAGGTTTGTGAATTACAGTGCCCCTGAGCTCCTTTCTTCAACTCGCTTTCTTGTGACCTGGCCGCAACACCGCAGGATGGCTTCAGGCCCTAATCTGGTTCCGGCACGGCACGCTGAGCCTTTGGTTAATTCCTCTTCCTGGTGGGAAATGAGAGTTAAATTTGCCCGTCCAGACACCTCCAGCTAGTCTCTCATTGGTTCTCCCTATTCCTGTTCATCTTCCGCAGAATTTGCAAACTGGGCCAAACAGGAGGTGAAAGGGACTGACTCTCCAAGTCGGGAGAGTGTTAGTAAAGCGTCTGGAATGTTGCACCCGAGTACCAGGGTACGAAAACTGAGACATATTTGAACACGTCTCCCGATCACACGGTTGATCATACTCTAGGTTCCACATGCATGTTTTAGCTGAAGGAAGAATACCTTAAAACTGGGTGGTTGAAACCCGTGGAATGGGTACCATGCAATATGACTTCAAAGGGTCTTCATTTGCTCACCGAACCTCTCCAATCCTATCACTGCTGCGTTTATGCCCCTGTACACACGCTTGATTCTCTTTTGGAGACATAGCAATCCATAGGTTTTAAGATACTTACTAGTCAGGTACATTCTTAGGCGTTTAATATGGGGTGTTGAGTCCATTTCGTTGAGCAAGGAGTAGCTCTTGTCTACTCCATATTTGGCTTAAGGAACATTATCTGTGCTCATTTTAATCTCTGGTTTTATGCAGCACCCCAACTCACCTTTCCCCTTAAGCAAGCATAAGATGGTTTTCTAAATTTGAGACCCTGTTATGTTTTGGAATTCAGTTCCTGTGTAGCCCAGTTTACATTCCGTGTATTAGTGATATCTTATGATGTTTCTTTTTCTGTGTGACTTATTTCAGTTAGAAACATCGTACCTGAATCCACTCATTATGCTGCTACGGGCCTGATGACATAGATTTCATTGCTGAGTGATACTGCATTGTACGTAAGTACCACAAGTTCTTTATCCATTTTTCACTTTCTGTGATATTGAACTTGTACGGTAAACGAGGTTCTTGTAAACAGAGGCGTCCCAAACTTTGGGGTGGCTGTGTCTTTTTGATTTTAATTTCCCTAAGCTATAGGACCATAAGTGGAAGTGCCCTAGGCTCTGTTGCTTTGTTTTTTAGATGTTTCAGGAAACACCATACACTTCTCCCGAGTGTCTGTTGGCAATTTACATCCCGCCCATCAGCATAACAAGGCTCCCAGTTCTCCATGGCCTGTCCTGCCTTTCTGGATTTTGTACTTTTTTCAGATGGCCCTTTTGACCGGGGGGAAGTGAGACTTCATTGTAGTGCAGATTTCCTTTGCAAGCTTGCTTGGTTGGCCAAAAAGGGCATATGCGTTTTTTCCTGAATATATTCAGGAAAAATCGCATACGCCCTTTTTGGCCAAGTGCATCATTGTGGACGTTCTGCCTCTTTTCCTATGCTTTCAATGCAATTCCAGTCTACCTCCTGAAATCGGTTTCCTGCAATTCTACCCCGCTTTCAAGTCCTCTTGGCAGCCTTACTTCAGTATATTTTTGGACGATAGCTGTCATTTATAACTCTGCAGGTTTGTGAATTACAGTGCCCCTGAGCTCCTTTCTTCAACTCGCTTTCTTGTGAGCTGGCCGCAACACCGCAGGATGGCTTCAGGCCCTAATCTGGTTCCGGCACGGCATGCTGAGCCTTTGGTTAATTCCTCTTTGTGGTGGGAAATGAGAGTTAAATTTGCCCCTTCAGACACCTCCAGCTAGTCTCTCATTGGTTCTCGCTATTCCTGTTCATCTTCTGCAGAAATTGCAAACTGGGCCAAACAGGAGGTTAAAGGGACTGACTCTCCAAGTGGGGAGAGTGTTAGTAAAGCGTCTGGAATGTTGCACCCGAGTACCAGGGTACGAAAACTGAGACATATTTGAACACGTCTCCCGATCACACGGTTGATCATACTCTAGGTTCCACATGCATGTTTTAGCTGAAGGAAGAATACCTTAAAACTGGGTAGTTGAAACCCGTGGAATGGGTACCATGCAATATGACTTCAAAGGGTCTTCATTTGCTCACCGAACCTCTCCAATCCTATCACTGCTGCATTTATGCCCCTGTACACACGCTTGATTCTCTTTTGGAGACATAGCAATCCATAGGTTTTAAGATACTTACTAGTCAGGTACATTCTTAGGCGTTTAATATGGGGTGTTGAGTCCATTTCGTTGAGCAAGGAGTAGCTCTTGTCTATTCCATATTTGGCTTAAGGAACTTTATCTGTGCTCATTGCAATCTCTGGTTTTATGCAGCACCCCAACTCACCTTTCCCCTTAAGCAAGCATAAGTTGGTTTTCTAAATTTGAGACCCTGTTCTGTTCTGTAATTCAGTTCTTGTGTAGCCCAGTTTACATTCCGTGTATTAGTGATATCTTATGATGTTTCTTTTTCTGTGTGACTTATTTCAGTTAGAATCATCGTACCTGAATCCACTCATTATGCTGCTATGGGCCTGATGACATAGATTTCATTGCTGAGTGATACTGCATTGTACGTAAGTACCACAAGTTCTTTATCCATTTTTCACTTTCTGTGATATTGAACTCGTACGGTAAACGAAGTTCTTGTAAACAGAGGCGTCCCAAACTTTGGGGTGGCTGTGTCTTTTTGATTTTAATTTCCCTAAGCTATAGGACCATAAGTGGAAGTGCCCTAGGCTCTGTTGGTTTGTTTTTTAGATGTTTCAGGAAACACCATACACTTCTCCCGAGTGTCTGTTGGCAATTTACATCCCGCCCATCAGCATAACAAGGCTCCCAGTTCTCCATGGCCTGTCCTGCCTTTCTGGATTTTGCACTTTTTCAGATGGCCCTTTTGACCGGGGGGAAGTGAGACTTCATTGTAGTGCAGATATCCTTTGCAAGCTTGCTTGGTTGGCCAAAAAGGGCGTATGCGTTTTTTCCTGAATATATTCAGGAAAAAACGCATACGCCCTTTTTGGCCAAGTGCATCATTGTGGACGTTCTGCCTCTTTTCCTATGCTTTCAATGCAATTCCAGTCTACCTCCTGAAATCGGTTTCCTGCAATTCTGCCCCGCTTTCAAGTCCTCTTGGCAGCCTTACTTCAGTATATTTTTGGACGATAGCTGTCATTTATAACTCTGCAGGTTTGTGAATTACAGTGCCCCTGAGCTCCTTTCTTCAACTCGCTTTCTTGTGAGCTGGCCGCAACACCGCAGGATGGCTTCAGGCCCTAATCTGGTTCCGGCACGGCACGCTGAGCCTTTGGTTATTTCCTCTTCCTGGTGGGAAATGAGAGTTAAATTTGCCCGTCCAGATACCTCCAGCTAGTCTCTCATTGGTTCTCGCTATTCCTGTTCATCTTCCGCAGAATTTGCAAACTGGGCCAAACAGGGGGTTAAAGGCGCTGACTCTCCAAGTGGGGAGAGTGTTAGTAAAGCGTCTGGAATGTTGCACCCGAGTACCAGGGGAGGAAAACTGAGACATATTTGAACACGTCTCCCGTTCACACGGTTGATCATACTCTGGGTACCACATGCATGTTTTAGCTGAAGGAAGAATACCTTAAACCTGGGTAGTTGAAACCCGTGGAATGGGTACCATGCAATATGACTTCAAAGGGTCTTCATTTGCTCACCGAACCTCTCCAATCCTATCACTGCTGCGTTTATGCCCCTGTACACATGCTTGATTCTCTTTCGGAGACATAGCAATCCATAGGTTTTAAGATACTTACTAGTCAGGTACATTCTTAGGCGTTTAATATGGGGTGTTGAGTCCATTTCGTTGAGCAAGGAGTAGCTCTTGTCTATTCCATATTTGGCTTAAGGAACTTTATCTGTGCTCATTGCAATCTCTGGTTTTATGCAGCACCCCAACTCACCTTTCCCCTTAAGCAAGCATAAGTTGGTTTTCAAATTTGAGACCCTGTTCTGTTCTGTAATTCAGTTCCTGTGTAGCCCAGTTTACATTCCGTGTATTAGTGATATCTTATGATGTTTCTTTTTCTGTGTGACTTATTTCAGTTAGAAACATCGTACCTGAATCCACTCTTTATGCCGCTATGGGCCTGTTGACATAGATTTCATTGCTGAGTGATACTGCATTGTACGTAAGTACCACAAGTTCTTTATCCATTTTTCACTTTCTGTGATATTGAACTTGTACGGTAAATGAGGTTCTTGTAAACAGATGCGTCCCAAACTTTGGGGTGGCTGTGTCTTTTTGATTTTAATTTCCCTAAGCTATAGGACCATAAGTGGAAGTGCCCTAGGCTCTGTTGCTTTGTTTTCTGGATGTTTCAGGAAACACCATACACTTCTCCCGAGTGTCTGTTGGCAATTTACATCCCGCCCATCAGCATAACAAAGCTCTCAATTCTCCATGGCCTGTCCTGCCTTTCTGGATTTTGCACATTTTTCAGATGGCCCTTTTGACCGGGGGGAATTGAGACTTCATTGTAGTGCAGATTTCCTTTGCAAGCTTGCTTGGTTGGCCAAAAAGTGCGTATGCGTTTTTTCCTGAATATATTCAGGAAAAATCGCATACGCCCTTTTTGGCCAAGTGCATCATTGTGGACGTTCTGCCTCTTTTCCTATGCTTTCAATGCAATTCCAGTCTACCTCCTGAAATCGGTTTCCTGCAATTCTACCCCGCTTTAAAGTCCTCTTGGCAACCTTACTTCAGTATATTTTTGGACGATAGCTGTCATTTATAACTCTGCAGGTTTGTGAATTACAGTGCCCCTGAGCTCCTTTCTTCAACTCGCTTTCTTGTGAGCTGGCCGCAACACCGCAGGATGGCTTCAGGCCCTAATCTGGTTCCGGCATGGCATGCTGAGCCTTTGGTTAATTCCTCTTCCTGGTGGGAAATGAGAGTTAAATTTGCCCGTCCAGACACCTCCAGCTAGTCTCTCATTGGTTCTCGCTATTCCTGTTCATCTTCCACAGAAATTGCAAACTGGGCCAAACAGGAGGTTAAAGGGACTGACTCTCCAAGTCGGGAGAGTGTTAGTAAAGCGTCTGGAATGTTGCACCCGAGTACCAGGGTACGAAAACTGAGACATATTTGAACACGTCTCCCGATCACATGGTTGATCATACTCTAGGTTCCACATGCATGTTTTAGCTGAAGGAAGAATACCTTAAAACTGGGTAGTTGAAACCCGTGGAATGGGTACCATGCAATATGACTTCAAAGGGTCTTCATTTGCTCACCGAACCTCTCCAGTCCTATCACTGCTGCGTTTATGCCCCTGTACACACGCTTGATTCTCTTTTGGAGACATAGCAATCCATAGGTTTTAAGATACTTACTAGTCAGTTACATTCTGAGGCGTTTAATATGGGGTGTTGAGTCCATTTCGTTGAGCAAGGAGTAGCTCTTGTCTATTCCATATTTGGCTTAAGGAACTTTATCTGTGCTCATTGCAATCTCTGGTTTTATGCAGCACCCCATCTCACCTTTACCCTTAAGCAAGCATAAGTTGGTTTTCTAAATTTGAGACCCTGTTCTGTTCTGTAATTCAGTTCTTGTGTAGCCCACTTTACATTCCGTGTATTAGTGATATCTTATGATGTTTCTTTTTCTGTGTGACTTATTTCAGTTAGAATCATCGTACCTGAATCCACTCATTATGCTGCTACGGGCCTGATGACATAGATTTCATTGCTGAGTGATACTGCATTGTACGTAAGTACCACAAGTTCTTTATCCATTTTTCACTTTCTGTGATATTGAACTTGTACGGTAAACGAGGTTCTTGTAAACAGAGGCGTCCCAAACTTTGGGGTGGCTGTGTCTTTTTGATTTTAATTTCCCTAAGCTATAGGACCATAAGTGGAAGTGCCCTAGGCTCTGTTGCTTTGTTTTCTGGATGTTTCAGGAAACACCATACACTTCTCCCGAGTGTCTGTTGGCAATTTACATCCCGCCCATCAGCATAACAAGGCTCCCAATTCTCCATGGCCTGTCCTGCTTTTCTGGATTTTGCACTTTTTTCAGATGGCCTTTTTGACCGGGGGGAAGTGAGACTTCATTGTAGTGCAGATTTCCTTTGCAAGCTTGCTTGGTTGGCCAAAAAGGGCGTATGCGTTTTTTCCTGAATATATTCAGGAAAAAACGCATACGCCCTTTTTGGCCAAGTGCATCATTGTGGACGTTCTGCCTCTTTTCCTATGCTTTGAATGCAATTCCAGTCTACCTCCTGAAATCGGTTTCCTGCAATTCTACCCCGCTTTCAAGTCCTCTTGGCAGCCTTACTTCAGTATATTTTTGGACGATAGCTGTCATTTATAACTCTGCAGGTTTGTGAATTACAGTGCCCCTGAGCTCCTTTCTTCAACTCGCTTTCTTGTGAGCTGGCCGCAACACCGCAGGATGGCTTCAGGCCCTAATCTGGTTCCGGCACGGCATGCTGAGCCTTTGGTTAATTCCTCTTCCTGGTGGGAAATGAGAGTTAAATTTGCCCGTCCAGACACCTCCAGCTAGTCTCTCATTGGTTCTCGCTATTCCTGTTGATCTTCCACAGAAATTGCAAACTGGGCCAAACAGGAGGTTAAAGGGACTGACTCTCCAAGTCGGGAGAGTGTTAGTAAAGCGTCTGGAATGTTGCACCCGAGTACCAGGGTACGAAAACTGAGACATATTTGAACACGTCTCCCGATCACATGGTTGATCATACTCTAGGTTCCACATGCATGTTTTAGCTGAAGGAAGAATACCTTAAAACTGGGTAGTTGAAACCCGTGGAATGGGTACCATGCAATATGACTTCAAAGGGTCTTCATTTGCTCACCGAACCTCTCCAGTCCTATCACTGCTGCGTTTATGCCCCTGTACACACGCTTGATTCTCTTTTGGAGACATAGCAATCCATAGGTTTTAAGATACTTACTAGTCAGGTACATTCTTAGGCGTTTAATATGGGGTGTTGAGTCCATTTCGTTGAGCAAGGAGTAGCTCTTGTCTATTCCATATTTGGCTTAAGGACCTTTATCTGTGCTCATTTCAATCTCTGGTTTTATGCAGCACCCCAACTCACCTTTACCCTTAAGCAAGCATAAGATGGTTTTCTAAATTTGAGACCCTGTTCTGTTCTGTAATTCAGTTCCTGTGTAGCCCAGTTTACATTCCGTGTATTAGTGATATCTTATGATGTTTCTTTTTCTGTGTGACTTATTTCAGTTAGAAACATCGTACCTGAATCCACTCATTATGCTGCTACGGGTCTGATGACATAGATTTCATTGCTGAGTGATACTGCATTGTACGTAAGTACCACAAGTTCTTTATCCATTTTTCACTTTCTGTGATATTGAACTCGTACGGTAAACGAAGTTCTTGTAAACAGAGGCGTCCCAAACTTTGGGGTGGCTGTGTCTTTTTGATTTTAATTTCCCTAAGCTATAGGACCATAAGTGGAAGTGCCCTAGGCTCTGTTGGTTTGTTTTTTAGATGTTTCAGGAAACACCATACACTTCTCCTGAGTGTCTGTTGGCAATTTACATCCCGCCCATCAGCATAACAAGGCTCCCAGTTCTCCATGGCCTGTCCTGCCTTTCTGGATTTTGCACTTTTTTCAGATGGCCCTTTTGACCGGGGGGAAGTGAGACTTCATTGTAGTGCAGATATCCTTTGCAAGCTTGCTTGGTTGGCCAAAAAGGGCGTATGCGTTTTTTCCTGAATATATTCAGGAAAAAACGCATACGCCCTTTTTGGCCAAGTGCATCATTGTGGACGTTCTGCCTCTTTTCCTATGCTTTGAATGCAATTCCAGTCTACCTCCTGAAATCGGTTTCCTGCAATTCTACCCCGCTTTCAAGTCCTCTTGGCAGCCTTACTTCAGTATATTTTTGGACGATAGCTGTCATTTATAACTCTGCAGGTTTGTGAATTACAGTGCCCCTGAGCTCCTTTCTTCAACTCGCTTTCTTGTGAGCTGGCCGCAACACCGCAGGATGGCTTCAGGCCCTAATCTGGTTCCGGCACGGCACGTGGAGCCTTTGGTTAATTCCTCTTCCTGGTGGGAAATGAGAGTTAAATTTGCCCGTCCAGACACCTCCAGCTAGTCTCTCATTGGTTCTCGCTATTCCTGTTCATCTTCCGCAGAAATTGCAAACTGGGCCAAACAGGAGGTTAAAGGGACTGACTCTCCAAGTCGGGAGAGTGTTAGTAAAGCGTCTGGAATGATGCACCCGAGTACCAGGGTACGAAAACTGAGACATATTTGAACACGTCTCCCGTTCACATGGTTGATCATACTCTGGGTTCCACATGCATGTTTTAGCTGAAGGAAGAATACCTTAAACCTGGGTAGTTGAAACCCGTGGAATGGGTACCATGCAATATGACTTCAAAGGGTCTTCATTTGCTCACCGAACCTCTCCAATCCTATCACTGCTGCGTTTATGCCCCTGTACACATGCTTGATTCTCTTTCGGAGACATAGCAATCCATAGGTTTTAAGATACTTACTAGTCAGGTACATTCTTAGGAGTTTAATATGGGGTGTTGAGTCCATTTCGTTGAGCAAGGAGTAGCTCTTGTCTATTCCATATTTGGCTTAAGGAACTTTATCTGTGCTCATTGCAATCTCTGGTTTTATGCAGCACCCCAACTCACCTTTCCCCTTAAGCAAGCATAAGTTGGTTTTCTAAATTTGAGACCCTGTTCTGTTCTGTAATTCAGTTCTTGTGTAGCCCAGTTTACATTCCGTGTATTAGTGATATCTTATGATGTTTCTTTTTCTGTGTGACTTATTTCAGTTAGAAACATCGTACCTGAATCCACTCATTATGCTGCTACGGGCCTGATGACATAGATTTCATTGCTGAGTGATACTGCATTGTACGTAAGTACCACAAGTTCTTTATCCATTTTTCACTTTCTGTGATATTGAACTTGTACGGTAAACGAGGTTCTTGTAAACAGAGGCGTCCCAAACTTTGGGGTGGCTGTGTCTTTTTGATTTTAATTTCCCTAAGCTATAGGACCATAAGTGGAAGTGCCCTAGGCTCTGTTGCTTTGTTTTCTGGATGTTTCAGGAAACACCATACACTTCTCCCGAGTGTCTGTTGGCAATTTACAAACCGCCCATCAGCATAACAAGGCTCCCAGTTCTCCATGGCCTGTCCTGCCTTTCTGGATTTTGCACTTTTTTCAGATGGCCCTTTTGACCAGGGGGAAGTGAGACTTCATTGTAGTGCAGATATCCTTTGCAAGCTTGCTTGGTTGGCCAAAAAGGGCGTATGCGTTTTTTCCTGAATATATTCAGGAAAAAACCCATACGCCCTTTTTGGCCAAGTGCATCATTGTGGACGTTCTGCCTCTTTTCCTATGCTTTGAATGCAATTCCAGTCTACCTCCTGAAATCGGTTTCCTGCAATTCTACCCCGCTTTCAAGTCCTCTTGGCAGCCTTACTTCAGTATATTTTTGGACGATAGCTGTCATTTATAACTCTGCAGGTTTGTGAATTACAGTGCCCCTGAGCTCCTTTCTTCAACTCGCTTTCTTGTGAGCTGGCCGCAACACCGCAGGATGGCTTCAGGCCCTAATCTGGTTCCGGCACGGCACGCGGAGCCTTTGGTTAATTCCTCTTCCTGGTGGGAAATGAGAGTTAAATTTGCCCGTCCAGACACCTCCAGCTAGTCTCTCATTGGTTCTCGCTATTCCTGTTCATCTTCCGCAGAAATTGCAAACTGGGCCAAACAGGAGGTGAAAGGGACTGACTCTCCAAGTCGGGAGAGTGTTAGTAAAGCGTCTGGAATGTTGCACCCGAGTACCATGGTACGAAAACTGAGACATATTTGAACACATCTCCCGTTCACATGGTTGATCATACTCTGGGTTCCACATGCATGTTTTAGCTGAAGGAAGAATACCTTAAACCTGGGTAGTTGAAACCCGTGGAATGGGTACCATGCAATATGACTTCAAAGGGTCTTCATTTGCTCACCGAACCTCTCCAATCCTATCACTGCTGCGTTTATGCCCCTGTACACATGCTTGATTCTCTTTCGGAGACATAGCAATCCATAGGTTTTAAGATACTTACTAGTCAGGTACATTCTTAGGCGTTTAATATGGGGTGTTGAGTCCATTTCGTTGAGCAAGGAGTAGCTCTTGTCTATTCCATATTTGGCTTAAGGAACTTTATCTGTGCTCATTGCAATCTCTGGTTTTATGCAGCACCCCAACTCACCTTTCCCCTTAAGCAAGCATAAGTTGGTTTTCTAAATTTGAGACCCTGTTCTGTTCTGTAATTCAGTTCCTGTGTAGCCCAGTTTACATTCCGTGTATTAGTGATATCTTATGATGTTTCTTTTTCTGTGTGACTTATTTCAGTTAGAAACATCGTACCTGAATCCACTCATCATGCTGCTACGGGCCTGATGACATAGATTTCATTGCTGAGTGATACTGCATTGTACGTAAGTACCACAAGTTCTTTATCCATTTTTCACTTTCTGTGATATTGAACTTGTACGGTAAACGAGGTTATTGTAAACAGAGGCATCCCAAACTTCGGGGTGGCTGTGTCTTTTTGATTTTAATTTCCCTAAGCTATAGGACCATAAGTAGAAGTGCCCTAGGCTCTGTTGCTTTGTTTTTTAGATGTTTCAGGAAACACCATACATTTCTCCCGAGTGTCTGTTGGCAATTTACATCCCGCCCATCAGCATAACAAGGCTCCCAGTTCTCCATGGCCTGTCCTGCCTTTCTGGATTTTACACTTTTTTCAGATGGCCCTTTTGACCGGGGCGAAGTGAGACTTCATTGTAGTGCAGATTTCCTTTGCAAGCTTGCTTGGTTGGCCAAAAAGGGCGTATGCGTTTTTTCCTGAATATATTCAGGAAAAAACGCATACGCCCTTTTTGGCCTAGTGCATCATTGTGGACGTTCTGCCTCTTTTCCTATGCTTTCAATGCAATTCCAGTCTACCTCCTGAAATCGGTTTCCTGCAATTCTGCCCCGCTTTCAAGTCCTCTTGGCAGCCTTACTTCAGTATATTTTTGGACGATAGCTGTCATTTATAACTCTGCAGGTTTGTGAATTACAGTGCCCCTGAGCTCCTTTCTTCAACTCGCTTTCTTGTGAGCTGGCCGCAACACCGCAGGATGGCTTCAGGCCCTAATCTGGTTCCGGCACGGCACGCTGAGCCTTTGGTTATTTCCTCTTCCTGGTGGGAAATGAGAGTTAAATTTGCCCGTCCAGATACCTCCAGCTAGTCTCTCATTGGTTCTCGCTATTCCTGTTCATCTTCCGCAGAATTTGCAAACTGGGCCAAACAGGGGGTTAAAGGCGCTGACTCTCCAAGTGGGGAGAGTGTTAGTAAAGCGTCTGGAATGTTGCACCCGAGTACCAGGGGAGGAAAACTGAGACATATTTGAACACGTCTCCCGTTCACACGGTTGATCATACTCTGGGTACCACATGCATGTTTTAGCTGAAGGAAGAATACCTTAAACCTGGGTAGTTGAAACCCGTGGAATGGGTACCATGCAATATGACTTCAAAGGGTCTTCATTTGCTCACCGAACCTCTCCAATCCTATCACTGCTGCGTTTATGCCCCTGTACACATGCTTGATTCTCTTTCGCAGACATAGCAATCCATAGGTTTTAAGATACTTACTAGTCAGGTACATTCTTAGGCGTTTAATATGGGGTGTTGAGTCCATTTCGTTGAGCAAGGAGTAGCTCTTGTCTATTCCATATTTGGCTTAAGGAACTTTATCTGTGCTCATTTCAATCTCTGGTTTTATGCAGCACCCCAACTCACCTTTCCCCTTAAGCAAGCATAAGTTGGTTTTCTAAATTTGAGACCCTGTTCTGTTCTGTAATTCAGTTCTTGTGTAGCCCAGTTTACATTCCGTGTATTAGTGATATCTTATGATGTTTCTTTTTCTGTGTGACTTATTTCAGTTAGAAACATCGTACCTGAATCCACTCATTATGCTGCTACGGGCCTGATGACATAGATTTCATTGCTGAGTGATACTGCATTGTACGTAAGTACCACAAGTTCTTTATCCATTTTTCACTTTCTGTGATATTGAACTTGTACGGTAAACGAGGTTCTTGTAAACAGAGGCGTCCCAAACTTTGGGGTGGCTGTGTCTTTTTGATTTTAATTTCCCTAAGCTATAGGACCATAAGTGGAAGTGCCCTAGGCTCTGTTGCTTTGTTTTTTAGATGTTTCAGGAAACACCATACACTTCTCCCCAGTGTCTGTTGGCAATTTACATCCCACCCATCAGAATAACAAGGCTCCCAGTTCTCCATGGCCTGTCCTGCCTTTCTGGATTTTGCACTTTTTCATATGGCCCTTTTGACTGGGGGGAAGTGAGACTTCATTGTAGTGCAGATTTCCTTTGCAAGCTTGCTTGGTTGGCCAAAAAGGGCGTATGCGTTTTTTCCTGAATATATTCAGGAAAAATCGCATACGCTCTTTTTGGCCAAGTGCATCATTGTGGACATTCTGCCTCTTTTCCTATGCTTTCAATGCAATTCCAGTCTACCTCCTGAAATCGGTTTCCTGCAATTCTGCCCCGCTTTCAAGTCCTCTTGGCAGCCTTACTTCAGTATATTTTTGGACGATAGCTGTCATTTATAACTCTGCAGGTTTGTGAATTACAGTGCCCCTGAGCTCCTTTCTTCAACTCATTTTCTTTTGAGCTGGCCACAACACCGCAGGATGGCTTCAGGCCCTAATCTGGTTCCGGCACGGCACGCTGAGCCTTTGGTTAGTTCCTCTTCCTGGTGGGAAATGAGAGTTAAATTTGCCCGTCCAGACACCTCCAGCTAGTCTCTCATTGGTTCTCGCTATTCCTGTTCATCTTCCGCAGAAATTGCAAACTGGGCTAAACAGGAGGTTAAAGGGACTGACTCTCCAAGTCGGGAGAGTGTTAGTAAAGCGTCTGGAATGTTGCACCCGAGTACCAGGGGAGGAAAACTGAGACATATTTGAACACGTCTCCCGATCACACGGTTGATCATACTCTAGGTTCCACATGCATGTTTTAGCTGAAGGAAGAATACCTTAAAACTGGGTGGTTGAAACCCGTGGAATGGGTACCATGCAAAATGACTTCAAAGGGTCTTCATTTGCTCACCGAACCTCTCCAATCCTATCACTGCTGCGTTTATGCCCCTGTACACACGCTTGATTCTCTTTTGGAGACATAGCAATCCATAGGTTTTAAGATACTTACTAGTCAGGTACATTCTTAGGCGTTTAATATGGGGTGTTGAGTCCATTTCGTTGAGCAAGGAGTAGCTCTTGTCTATTCCATATTTGGCTTAAGGAACTTTATCTGTGCTCATTTCAATCTCTGGTTTTATGCAGCATCCCAACTCACCTTTCCCCTTAAGCATGCATAAGATGGTTTTCTAAATTTGAGACCCTGTTCTGTTCTGTAATTCAGTTCCTGTGTAGCCCAGTTTACATTCCGTGTATTAGTGATATCTTATGATGTTTCTTTTTCTGTGTGACTTATTTCAGTTAGAAACATCGTACCTGAATCCACTCATCATGCTGCTACGGGCCTGATGACATAGATTTCATTGCTGAGTGATACTGCATTGTACGTAAGTACCACAAGTTCTTTATCCATTTTTCACTTTCTGTGATATTGAACTTGTACGGTAAACGAGGTTCTTGTAAACAGAGGCGTCCCAAACTTTGGGGTGGCTGTGTCTTTTTGATTTTAATTTCCCTAAGCTATAGGACCATAAGTGGAAGTGCCCTAGGCTCTGTTGCTTTGTTTTATAGATGTTTCAGGAAACACCATACACTTCTCCCGAGTGGCTGTTGGCAATTTACATCCCGCCCATCAGCATAACAAGGCTCCCAGTTCTCCATGGCCTGTCCTGCCTTTCTGGATTTTACACTTTTTTCAGATGGCCCTTTTGACCAGGGGGAAGTGAGACTTCATTGTAGTGCAGATTTCCTTTGCAAGCTTGCTTGGTTGGCCAAAAAGGGCGTATGCGTTTTTTCCTGAATATATTCAGGAAAAAACGCATACGCCCTTTTTGGCCAAGTGCATCATTGTGGACGTTCTGCCTCTTTTCCTATGCTTTCAGTGCAATTCCAGTCTACATCCTGAAATCGGTTTCCTGCAATTCTGCCCCGCTTTCAAGTCCTCTTGGCAGCCTTACTTCAGTATATTTTTGGACGATAGCTGTCATTTATAACTCTGCAGGTTTGTGAATTACAGTGCCCCTGAGCTCCTTTCTTCAACTCGCTTTCTTGTGACCTGGCCGCAACACCGCAGGATGGCTTCAGGCCCTAATCTGGTTCCGGCACGGCACGCGGAGCCTTTGGTTAATTCCTCTTCCTGGTGGGAAATGAGAGTTAAATTTGCCCGTCCAGACACCTCCAGCTAGTCTCTCATTGGTTCTCCCTATTCCTGTTCATCTTCCGCAGAATTTGCAAACTGGGCCAAACAGGAGGTTAAAGGGACTGACTCTCCAAGTCGGGAGAGTGTTAGTAAAGCGTCTGGAATGTTGCACCCGAGTACCAGGGTACGAAAACTGAGACATATTTGAACACGTCTCCCGATCACACGGTTGATCATACTCTAGGTTCCACATGCATGTTTTAGCTGAAGGAAGAATACCTTAAAACTGGGTGGTTGAAACCCGTGGAATGGGTACCATGCAAAATGACTTCAAAGGGTCTTCATTTGCTCACCGAACCTCTCCAATCCTATCACTGCTGCGTTTATGCCCCTGTACACACGCTTGATTCTCTTTTGGAGACATAGCAATCCATAGGTTTTAAGATACTTACTAGTCAGGTACATTCTTAGGCGTTTAATATGGGGTGTTGAGTCCATTTCGTTGAGCAAGGAGTAGCTCTTGTCTATTCCATATTTGGCTTAAGGAACTTTATCTGTGCTCATTTCAATCTCTGGTTTTATGCAGCATCCCAACTCACCTTTCCCCTTAAGCATGCATAAGATGGTTTTCTAAATTTGAGACCCTGTTCTGTTCTGTAATTCAGTTCCTGTGTAGCCCAGTTTACATTCCGTGTATTAGTGATATCTTATGATGTTTCTTTTTCTGTGTGACTTATTTCAGTTAGAAACATCGTACCTGAATCCACTCATCATGCTGCTACGGGCCTGATGACATAGATTTCATTGCTGAGTGATACTGCATTGTACGTAAGTACCACAAGTTCTTTATCCATTTTTCACTTTCTGTGATATTGAACTTGTACGGTAAACGAGGTTCTTGTAAACAGAGGCGTCCCAAACTTTGGGGTGGCTGTGTCTTTTTGATTTTAATTTCCCTAAGCTATAGGACCATAAGTGGAAGTGCCCTAGGCTCTGTTGCTTTGTTTTATAGATGTTTCAGGAAACACCATACACTTCTCCCGAGTGGCTGTTGGCAATTTACATCCCGCCCATCAGCATAACAAGGCTCCCAGTTCTCCATGGCCTGTCCTGCCTTTCTGGATTTTACACTTTTTTCAGATGGCCCTTTTGACCAGGGGGAAGTGAGACTTCATTGTAGTGCAGATTTCCTTTGCAAGCTTGCTTGGTTGGCCAAAAAGGGCGTATGCGTTTTTTCCTGAATATATTCAGGAAAAAACGCATACGCCCTTTTTGGCCAAGTGCATCATTGTGGACGTTCTGCCTCTTTTCCTATGCTTTCAGTGCAATTCCAGTCTACATCCTGAAATCGGTTTCCTGCAATTCTGCCCCGCTTTCAAGTCCTCTTGGCAGCCTTACTTCAGTATATTTTTGGACGATAGCTGTCATTTATAACTCTGCAGGTTTGTGAATTACAGTGCCCCTGAGCTCCTTTCTTCAACTCGCTTTCTTGTGACCTGGCCGCAACACCGCAGGATGGCTTCAGGCCCTAATCTGGTTCCGGCACGGCACGCGGAGCCTTTGGTTAATTCCTCTTCCTGGTGGGAAATGAGAGTTAAATTTGCCTGTCCAGACACCTCCAGCTAGTCTCTCATTGGTTCTCCCTATTCCTGTTCATCTTCCGCAGAATTTGCAAACTGGGCCAAACAGGAGGTTAAAGGGACTGACTCTCCAAGTCGGGAGAGTGTTAGTAAAGCGTCTGGAATGTTGCACCCGAGTACCAGGGTACGAAAACTGAGACATATTTGAACACGTCTCCCGATCACACGGTTGATCATACTCTAGGTTCCACATGCATGTTTTAGCTGAAGGAAGAATACCTTAAAACTGGGTGGTTGAAACCCGTGGAATGGGTACCATGCAATATGACTTCAAAGGGTCTTCATTTGCTCACCGAACCTCTCCAATCCTATCACTGCTGCGTTTATGCCCCTGTACACACGCTTGATTCTCTTTTGGAGACATAGCAATCCATAGGTTTTAAGATACTTACTAGTCAGGTACATTCTTAGGCGTTTAATATGGGGTGTTGAGTCCATTTCGTTGAGCAAGGAGTAGCTCTTGTCTATTCCATATTTGGCTTAAGGAACTTTATCTGTGCTCATTGCAATCTCTGGTTTTATGCAGCACCCCAAATCACCTTTCCCCTTAAGCAAGCATAAGTTGGTTTTCAAATTTGAGACCCTGTTCTGTTCTGTAATTCAGTTCCTGTGTAGCCCAGTTTACATTCCGTGTATTAGTGATATCTTATGATGTTTCTTTTTCTGTGTGACTTATTTCAGTTAGAAACATCATACCTGAATCCACTCATTATGCTGCTACGGGCCTGATGACATAGATTTCATTGCTGAGTGATACTGCATTGTACGTAAGTACCACAAGTTCTTTATACATTTTTCACTTTCTGTGATATTGAACTTGTACGGTAAACGAGGTTCTTGTAAACAGAGGCGTCCCAAACTTTGCGGTGGCTGTGTCTTTTTGATTTTAATTTCCCTAAGCTATAGGACCATAAGTGGAAGTGCCCTAGGCTCTGTTGCTTTGTTTTCTGGATGTTTCAGGAAACACCATACACTTCTCCTGAGTGTCTGTTGGCAATTTACATCCCGCCCATCAGCATAACAAGGCTCCCAGTTCTCCATGGCCTGTCCTGACTTTCTGGATTTTACACTTTTTTCAGATGGCCCTTTTGACCGGGGGGAAGTGAGACTTCATTGTAGTGCAGATATCCTTTGCAAGCTTGCTTGGTTGGCCAAAAAGGGCGTATGCGTTTTTTCCTGAATATATTCAGGAAAAAACGCATACGCCCTTTTTGGCCAAGTGCATCATTGTGGACGTTCTGCCTCTTTTCCTATGCTTTCAATGCACTTCCAGTCTACCTCCTGAAATCGGTTTCCTGCAATTCTGCCCCGCTTTCAAGTCCTCTTGGCAGCCTTACTTCAGTATATTTTTGGACGATAGCTGTCATTTATAACTCTGCAGGTTTGTGAATTACAGTGCCCCTGAGCTCCTTTCTTCAACTCGCTTTCTTGTGACCTGGCCGCAACACCGCAGGATGGCTTCAGGCCCTAATCTGGTTCCGGCACGGCACGCTGAGCCTTTGGTTAATTCCTCTTCCTGGTGGGAAATGAGAGTTAAATTTGCCCGTCCAGACACCTCCAGCTAGTCTCTCATTGGTTATCGCTATTCCTGTTCATCTTCCGCAGAAATTGCAAATTGGGCCAAACAGGAGGTTAAAGGGACTGACTCTCCAAGTCGGGAGAGTGTTAGTAAAGCGTCTGGAATGTTGCACCCGAGTACCAGGGTACGAAAACTGAGACATATTTGAACACGTCTCCCGATCACACGGTTGATCATACTCTAGGTTCCACATGCATGTTTTAGCTGAAGGAAGAATACCTTAAAACTGGGTGGTTGAAACCCGTGGAATGGGTACCATGCAAAATGACTTCAAAGGGTCTTCATTTGCTCACCGAACCTCTCCAATCCTATCACTGCTGCGTTTATGCCCCTGTACACACGCTTGATTCTCTTTTGGAGACATAGCAATCCATAGGTTTTAAGATACTTACTAGTCAGGTACATTCTTAGGCGTTTAATATGGGGTGTTGAGTCCATTTCGTTGAGCAAGGAGTAGCTCTTGTCTATTCCATATTTGGCTTAAGGAACTTTATCTGTGCTCATTTCAATCTCTGGTTTTATGCAGCATCCCAACTTACCTTTCCCCTTAAGCAAGCATAAGATGGTTTTCTAAATTTGAGACCCTGTTCTGTTCTGTAATTCAGTTCCTGTGTAGCCCAGTTTACATTCCGTGTATTAGTGATATCTTATGATGTTTCTTTTTCTGTGTGACTTATTTCAGTTAGAAACATCGTACCTGAATCCACTCATCATGCTGCTACGGGCCTGATGACATAGATTTCATTGCTGAGTGATACTGCATTGTACGTAAGTACCACAAGTTCTTTATCCATTTTTCACTTTCTGTGATATTGAACTTGTACGGTAAACGAGGTTATTGTAAACAGAGGCGTCCCAAACTTTGGGGTGGCTGTGTCTTTTTGATTTTAATTTCCCTAAGCTATAGGACCATAAGTGGAAGTGCCCTAGGCTCTGTTGCTTTGTTTTATAGATGTTTCAGGAAACACCATACACTTCTCCCGAGTGGCTGTTGGCAATTTACATCCCGCCCATCAGCATAACAAGGCTCCCAGTTCTCCATGGCCTGTCCTGCCTTTCTGAATTTTACACTTTTTTCAGATGGCCCTTTTGACCAGGGGGAAGTGAGACTTCATTGTAGTGCAGATTTCCTTTGCAAGCTTGCTTGGTTGGCCAAAAAGGGCGTATGCGTTTTTTCCTGAATATATTCAGGAAAAATCGCATACGCCCTTTTTGGCCAAGTGCATCATTGTGGACGTTCTGCCTCTTTTCCTATGCTTTCAATGCAATTCCAGTCTACCTCCTGAAATCGGTTTCCTGCAATTCTACCCCGCTTTCAAGTCCTCTTGGCAGCCTTACTTCAGTATATTTTTGGACGATAGCTGTCATTTATAACTCTGCAGGTTTGTGAATTACAGTGCCCCTGAGCTCCTTTCTTCAACTCGCTTTCTTGTGAGCTGGCCGCAACACCGCAGGATGGCTTCAGGCCCTAATCTGGTTCCGGCACGGCACGCTGAGCCTTTGGTTAATTCCTCTTCGTGGTGGGAAATGAGAGTTATATTTGCCCCTCCAGACACCTCCAGCTAGTCTCTCATTGGTTCTCGCTATTCCTGTTCATCTTCTGCAGAAATTGCAAACTGGGCCAAACAGGAGGTTAAAGGGACTGACTCTCCAAGTGGGGAGAGTGTTAGTAAAGCGTCTGGAATGTTGCACCCGAGTACCAGGGTACGAAAACTGAGACATATTTGAACACGTCTCCCGATCACACGGTTGATCATACTCTAGGTTCCACATGCATGTTTTAGCTGAAGGAAGAATACCTTAAAACTGGGTAGTTGAAACCCGTGGAATGGGTACCATGCAATATGACTTCAAAGGGTCTTCATTTGCTCACCGAACCTCTCCAATCCTATCACTGCTGCATTTATGCCCCTGTACACACGCTTGATTCTCTTTTGGAGACATAGCAATCCATAGGTTTTAAGATACTTACTAGTCAGGTACATTCTTAGGCGTTTAATATGGGGTGTTGAGTCCATTTCGTTGAGCAAGGAGTAGCTCTTCTCTATTCCATATTTGGCTTAAGGAACTTTATCTGTGCTCATTTTAATCTCTGGTTTTATGCAGCACCCCAACTCACCTTTCCCCTTAAGCAAGCATAAGATGGTTTTCTAAATTTGAGACCCTGTTCTGTTTCGGAATTCAGTTCCTGTGTAGCCCAGTTTACATTCCGTGTATTAGTGATATCTTATGATGTTTCTTTTTCTGTGTGACTTATTTCAGTTAGAAACATCGTACCTGAATCCACTCATTATGCTGCTATGGGCCTGTTGACATAGATTTCATTGCTGAGTGATACTGCATTGTACATAAGTACCACAAGTTCTTTATCCATTTTTCACTTTCTGTGATATTGAACTTGTACGGTAAATGAGGTTCTTGTAAACAGATGCGTCCCAAACTTTGGGGTGGCTGTGTCTTTTTGATTTTAATTTCCCTAAGCTATAGGACCATAAGTGGAAGTGCCCTAGGCTCTGTTGCTTTGTTTTCTGGATGTTTCAGGAAACACCATACACTTCTCCGGAGTGTCTGTTGGCAATTTACATCCCGCCCATCAGCATAACAAGGCTCTCAGTTCTCCATGGCCTGTCCTGCCTTTCTGGATTTTGCACTTTTTTCAGATGGCCCTTTTGACCGGGGGGAATTGAGACTTCATTGTAGTGCAGATTTCCTTTGCAAGCTTGCTTGGTTGGCCAAAAAGGGCGTATGCGTTTTTTCCTGAATATATTCAGGAAAAATCGCATACGCCCTTTTTGGCCAAGTGCATCATTGTGGACGTTCTGCCTCTTTTCCTATGCTTTCAATGCAATTCCAGTCTACCTCCTGAAATCGGTTTCCTGCAATTCTACCCCGCTTTCAAGTCCTCTTGGCAGCCTTACTTCAGTATATTTTTGGACGATAGCTGTCATTTATAACTCTGCAGGTTTGTGAATTACAGTGCCCCTGAGCTCCTTTCTTCAACTCGCTTTCTTGTGACCTGGCCGCAACACCGCAGGATGGCTTCAGGCCTTAATCTGGTTCCGGCACGGCACGCTGAGCCTTTGGTTAATTCCTCTTCCTGGTGGGAAATGAGAGTTAAATTTGCCCGTCCAGACACCTCCAGCTAGTCTCTCATTGGTTCTCGCTATTCCTGTTCATCTTCCGCAGAAATTGCAAACTGGGCCAAACAGGAGGTTAAAGGGACTGACTCTCCAAGTCGGGAGAGTGTTAGTAAAGCGTCTGGAATGTTGCACCCGAGTACCAGGGTACGAAAACTGAGACATATTTGAACACGTCTCCCGTTCACACGGTTGATCATACTCTGGGTTCCACATGCATGTTTTAGCTGAAGGAAGAATACCTTAAACCTGGGTAGTTGAAACCCGTGGAATGGGTACCATGCAATATGACTTCAAAGGGTCTTCATTTGCTCACCGAACCTCTCCAATCCTATCACTGCTGTGTTTATGCCCCTGTACACATGCTTGATTCTCTTTCGGAGACATAGCAATCCATAGGTTTTAAGATACTTACTAGTCAGGTACATTCTTAGGCGTTTAATATGCGGTGTTGAGTCCATTTCGTTGAGCAAGGAGTAGCTCTTGTCTATTCCATATTTGGCTTAAGGAACTTTATCTGTGCTCATTGCAATCTCTGGTTTTATGCAGCACCCCAACTCACCTTTCCCCTTAAGCAAGCATAAGTTGGTTTTCTAAATTTGAGACCCTGTTCTGTTCTGTAATTCAGTTCTTGTGTAGCCCAGTTTACATTCCGTGTATTAGTGATATCTTATGATGTTTCTTTTTCTGTGTGACTTATTTCAGTTAGAATCATCGTACCTGAATCCACTCATTATGCTGCTACGGGCCTGATGACATAGATTTCATTGCTGAGTGATACTGCATTGTACGTAAGTACCACAAGTTCTTTATCCATTTTTCACTTTCTGTGATATTGAACTTGTACGGTAAACGAGGTTCTTGTAAACAGAGGCGTCCCAAACTTTGGGGTGGCTGTGTCTTTTTGATTTTAATTTCCCTAAGCTATAGGACCATAAGTGGAAGTGCCCTAGGCTCTGTTGCTTTGTTTTCTGGATGTTTCAGGAAACACCATACACTTCTCCCGAGTGTCTGTTGGCAATTTACATCCCGCCCATCAGCATAACAAGGCTCCCGGTTCTCCATGGCCTGTCCTGCCTTTCTGGATTTTACACTTTTTTCAGATGGCCCTTTTGACCGGGGGGAAGTGAGACTTCATTGTAGTGCAGATTTCCTTTGCAAGCTTGCTTGGTTGGCCAAAAAGGGCGTATGCGTTTTTTCCTGAATATATTCAGGAAAAAACGCATACGCCCTTTTTGGCCAAGTGCATCATTGTGGACGTTCTGCCTCTTTTCCTATGCTTTCAATGCAATTCCAGTCTACTTCCTGAAATCGGTTTCCTGCAATTCTACCCCGCTTTCAAGTCCTCTTGGCAGCCTTACTTCAGTATATTTTTGGACGATAGCTGTCATTTATAACTCTGCAGGTTTGTGAATTACAGTGCCCCTGAGCTCCTTTCTTCAACTCGCTTTCTTGTGAGCTGGCCGCAACACCGCAGGATGGCTTCAGGCCCTAATCTGGTTCCGGCACGGCACGCTGAGCCTTTGGTTAATTCCTCTTCCTGGTGGGAAATGAGAGTTAAATTTGCCCGTCCAGACACCTCCAGCTAGTCTCTCATTGGTTCTCGCTATTCCTGTTCATCTTCCGCAGAAATTGCAAACTGGGCCAAACAGGAGGTGAAAGGGACTGACTCTCCAAGTCGGGAGAGTGTTAGTAAAGCGTCTGGAATGTTGCACCCGAGTACCAGGGGAGGAAAACTGAGACATATTTGAACACGTCTCCCGTTCACATGGTTGATCATACTCTGGATTCCACATGCATGTTTTAGCTGAAGGAAGAATACCTTAAACCTGGGTAGTTGAAACCCGTGGAATGGGTACCATGCAATATGACTTCAAAGGGTCTTCATTTGCTCACCGAACCTCTCCAATCCTATCACTGCTGCGTTTATGCCCCTGTACACATGCTTGATTCTCTTTCGGAGACATAGCAATCCATAGGTTTTAAGATACTTACTAGTCAGGTACATTCTTAGGCGTTTAATATGGGGTGTTCAGTCAATTTCGTTGAGCAAGGAGTAGCTCTTGTCTATTCCATATTTGGCTTAAGGAACTTTATCTGTGCTAATTTCAATCTCTGGTTTTATGCAGCACCCCAACTCACCTTTCCCCTTAAGCAAGCATAAGTTGGTTTTCTAAATTTGAGACCCTGTTCTGTTCTGTAATTCAGTTCTTGTGTAGCCCAGTTTACATTCCGTGTATTAGTGATATCTTATGATGTTTCTTTTTCTGTGTGACTTATTTCAGTTAGAATCATCGTACCTGAATCCACTCATTATGCTGCTACGGGCCTGATGACATAGATTTCATTGCTGAGTGATACTGCATTGTACGTAAGTACCACAAGTTCTTTATCCATTTTTCACTTTCTGTGATATTGAACTTGTACGGTAAACGAGGTTCTTGTAAACAGAGGCGTCCCAAACTTTGGGGTGGCTGTGTCTTTTTGATTTTAATTTCCCTAAGCTATAGGACCATAAGTGGAAGTGCCCAGGGCTCTGTTGCTTTGTTTTTTAGATGTTTCAGGAAACACCACACACTTCTCCTGAGTGTCTGTTGGCAATTTACATCCCGCCCATCAGCATAACAAGACTCCCAGTTCTCCATGGCCTGTCCTGCCTTTCTGGATTTTACACGTTTTTCAGATGGCCCTTTTGACCGGGGGGAAGTGAGACTTCATTGTAGTGCAGATTTCCTTTGCAAGCTTGCTTGGTTGGCCAAAAAGGGCGTATGCGTTTTTTCCTGAATATATTCAGGAAAAAACGCATACGCCCTTTTTGGCCAAGTGCATCATTGTGGACGTTCTGCCTCTTTTCCTATGCTTTGAATGCAATTCCAGTCTACCTCCTGAAATCGGTTTCCTGCAATTCTACCCCGCTTTCAAGTCCTCTTGGCAGCCTTACTTCAGTATATTTTTGGACGATAGCTGTCATTTATAACTCTGCAGGTTTGTGAATTACAGTGCCCCTGAGCTCCTTTCTTCAACTCGCTTTCTTGTGACCTGGCCGCAACACCGCAGGATGGCTTCAGGCCCTAATCTGTTTCCGGCACGGCACGCTGAGCCTTTGGTTAATTCCTCTTCCTGGTGGGAAATGAGAGTTAAATTTGCCCGTCCAGACACCTCCAGCTAGTCTCTCATTGGTTCTCGCTATTCCTGTTCATCTTCCGCAGAAATTGCAAACTGGGCCAAACAGGAGGTTAAAGGGACTGACTCTCCAAGTGGGGAGAGTGTTAGTAAAGCGTCTGGAATGTTGCACCCGAGTACCAGGGTACGAAAACTGAGACATATTTGAACACGTCTCCCGATCACATGGTTGATCATACTCTAGGTTCCACATGCATGTTTTAGCTGAAGGAAGAATACCTTAAAACTGGGTATTTGAAACCCGTGGAATGGGTACCATGCAATATGACTTCAAAGGGTCTTCATTTGCTCACCGAACCTCTCCAATCCTATCACTGCTGCGTTTATGCCCCTGTACACACGCTTGATTCTCTTTTGGAGACATAGCAATCCATAGGTTTTAAGATACTTACTAGTCAGGTACATTCTTAGGCGTTTAATATGGGGTGTTGAGTCCATTTCGTTGAGCAAGGAGTAGCTCTTGTCTATTCCATATTTGGCTTAAGGAACTTTATCTGTGCTCATTGCAATCTCTGGTTGTATGCAGCACCCCAACTCACCTTTACCCTTAAGCAAGCATAAGTTTGTTTTCTAAATTTGAGACCCTGTTCTGTTCTGTAATTCAGTTCCTGTGTAGTCCAGTTTACATTCCGTGTATTAGTGATATCTTATGCTGTTTCTTTTTCTGTGTGACTTATTTCAGTTAGAATCATCGTACCTGAATCCACTCATTATGCTGCTACGGGCCTGATGACATAGATTTCATTGCTGAGTGATACTGCATTGTACGTAAGTACCACAAGTTCTTTATCCATTTTTCACTTTCTGTGATATTGAACTTGTACAGTAAACGAGGTTCTTGTAAACAGAGGCGTCCCAAACTTTGGGGTGGCTGTGTCTTTTTGATTTTAATTTCCCTAAGCTATAGGACCATAAGTGGAAGTGCCCTAGGCTCTGTTGCTTTGTTTTCTGGATGTTTCAGGAAACACCATACACTTCTCCCGAGTGTCTGTTGGCAATTTACATCCCGCCCATCAGCATAACAAGGCTCCCAATTCTCCATGGCCTGTCCTGCTTTTCTGGATTTTACACGTTTTTAAGATGGCCCTTTTGACCGGGGGGAAGTGAGACTTCATTGTAGTGCAGATTTCCTTTGCAAGCTTGCTTGGTTGGCCAAAAAGGGCGTATGCGTTTTTTCCTGAATATATTCAGGAAAAAACGCATACGCCCTTTTTGGCCAAGTGCATCATTGTGGACGTTCTGCCTCTTTTCCTATGCTTTGAATGCAATTCCAGTCTACCTCCTGAAATCGGTTTCCTGCAATTCTACCCCGCTTTCAAGTCCTCTTGGCAGCCTTACTTCAGTATATTTTTGGACGATAGCTGTCATTTATAACTCTGCAGGTTTGTGAATTACAGTGCCCCTGAGCTCCTTTCTTCAACTCGCTTTCTTGTGAGCTGGCCGCGACACCGCAGGATGGCTTCAGGCCCTAATCTGGTTCCGGCACGGCATGCTGAGCCTTTGGTTAATTCCTCTTCCTGGTGGGAAATGAGAGTTAAATTTGCCCGTCCAGACACCTCCAGCTAGTCTCTCATTGGTTCTCGCTATTCCTGTTCATCTTCCACAGAAATTGCAAACTGGGCCAAACAGGAGGTTAAAGGGACTGACTCTCCAAGTCGGGAGAGTGTTAGTAAAGCGTCTGGAATGTTGCACCCGAGTACCAGGGTACGAAAACTGAGACATATTTGAACACGTCTCCCGATCACATGGTTGATCATACTCTAGGTTCCACATGCATGTTTTAGCTGAAGGAAGAATACCTTAAAACTGGGTAGTTGAAACCCGTGGAATGGATACCATGCAATATGACTTCAAAGGGTCTTCATTTGCTCACCGAACCTCTCCAGTCCTATCACTGCTGCGTTTATGCCCCTGTACACACGCTTGATTCTCTTTTGGAGACATAGCAATCCATAGGTTTTAAGATACTTACTAGTCAGGTACATTCTTAGGCGTTTAATATGGGGTGTTGAGTCCATTTCGTTGAGCAAGGAGTAGCTCTTGTCTATTCCATATTTGGCTTAAGGACCTTTATCTGTGCTCATTTCAATCTCTGGTTTTATGCAGCACCCCAACTCACCTTTACCCTTAAGCAAGCATAAGATGGTTTTCTAAATTTGAGACCCTGTTCTGTTCTGTAATTCAGTTCCTGTGTAGCCCAGTTTACATTCCGTGTATTAGTGATATCTTATGATGTTTCTTTTTCTGTGTGACTTATTTCAGTTAGAAACATCGTACCTGAATCCACTCATTATGCTGCTACGTGTCTGATGACATAGATTTCATTGCTGAGTGATACTGCATTGTACGTAAGTACCACAAGTTCTTTATCCATTTTTCACTTTCTGTGATATTGAACTCGTACGGTAAACGAAGTTCTTGTAAACAGAGGCGTCCCAAACTTTGGGGTGGCTGTGTCTTTTTGATTTTAATTTCCCTAAGCTATAGGACCATAAGTGGAAGTGCCCTAGGCTCTGTTGGTTTGTTTTTTAGATGTTTCAGGAAACATCATACACTTCTCCCGAGTGTCTGTTGGCAATTTACATCCCGCCCATCAGCATAACAAGGCTCCCAGTTCTCCATGGCCTGTCCTGCCTTTCTGGATTTTGCACTTTTTTCAGATGGCCCTTTTGACCGGGGGGAAGTGAGACTTCATTGTAGTGCAGATATCCTTTGCAAGCTTGCTTGGTTGGCCAAAAAGGGCGTATGCGTTTTTTCCTGAATATATTCAGGAAAAAACGCATACGCCCTTTTTGGCCAAGTGCATCATTGTGGACGTTCTGCCTCTTTTCCTATGGTTTGAATGCAATTCCAGTCTACCTCCTGAAATCGGTTTCCTGCAATTCTACCCCGCTTTCAAGTCCTCTTGGCAGCCTTACTTCAGTATATTTTTGGACGATAGCTGTCATTTATAACTCTGCAGGTTTGTGAATTACAGTGCCCCTGAGCTCCTTTCTTCAACTCGCTTTCTTGTGAGCTGGCCGCAACACCGCAGGATGGCTTCAGGCCCTAATCTGGTTCCGGCACGGCACGCGGAGCCTTTGGTTAATTCCTCTTCCTGGTGGGAAATGAGAGTTAAATTTGCCCGTCCAGACACCTCCAGCTAGTCTCTCATTGGTTCTCGCTATTCCTGTTCATCTTCCGCAGAAATTGCAAACTGGGCCAAACAGGAGGTTAAAGGGACTGACTCTCCAAGTCGGGAGAGTGTTAGTAAAGCGTCTGGAATGTTGCACCCGAGTACAAGGGTACGAAAACTGAGACATATTTGAACACGTCTCCCGTTCACACGGTTGATCATACTCTGGGTTCCACATGCATGTTTTAGCTGAAGGAAGAATACCTTAAACCTGGGTAGTTGAAACCCGTGGAATGGGTACCATGCAATATGACTTCAAAGGGTCTTCATTTGCTCACCGAACCTCTCCAATCCTATCACTGCTGCGTTTATGCCCCTGTACACATGCTTGATTCTCTTTCGGAGACATAGCAATCCATAGGTTTTAAGATACTTACTAGTCAGGTACATTCTTAGGCGTTTAATATGGGGTGTTGAGTCCATTTCGTTGAGCAAGGAGTAGCTCTTGTCTATTCCATATTTGGCTTAAGGAACTTTATCTGTGCTCATTGCAATCTCTGGTTTTATGCAGCACCCCAACTCACCTTTCCCCTTAAGCAAGCATAAGTTGGTTTTCTAAATTTGAGACCCTGTTCTGTTTTGGAATTCAGTTCCTGGGTAGCCAAGTTTACATTCCGTGTATTAGTGATATCTTATGATGTTTCTTTTTCTGTGTGACTTATTTCAGTTAGAATCATCGTACCTGAATCCACTCATTATGCTGCTACGGGCCTGATGACATAGATTTCAATGCTGAGTGATACTGCATTGTACGTAAGTACCACAAGTTCTTTATCCATTTTTCACTTTCTGTGATATTGAACTTGTACGGTAAACGAGGTTCTTGTAAACAGAGGCGTCCCAAACTTTGGGGTGGCTGTGTCTTTTTGATTTTAATTTCCCTAAGCTATAGGACCATAAGTGGAAGTGCCCAGGGCTCTGTTGCTTTGTTTTTTAGATGTTTCAGGAAACACCACACACTTCTCCTGAGTGTCTGTTGGCAATTTACATCCCGCCCATCAGCATAACAAGACTCCCAGTTCTCCATGGCCTGTCCTGCCTTTCTGGATTTTACACGTTTTTCAGATGGCCCTTTTGACCGGGGGGAAGTGAGACTTCATTGTAGTGCAGATTTCCTTTGCAAGCTTGCTTGGTTGGCCAAAAAGTGCGTATGCGTTTTTTCCTGAATATATTCAGGAAAAAACGCATACGCCCTTTTTGGCCAAGTGCATCATTGTGGACGTTCTGCCTCTTTTCCTATGCTTTGAATGCAATTCCAGTCTACCTCCTGAAATCGGTTTCCTGCAATTCTACCCCGCTTTCAAGTCCTCTTGGCAGCCTTACTTCAGTATATTTTTGGACGATAGCTGTCATTTATAACTCTGCAGGTTTGTGAATTACAGTGCCCCTGAGCTCCTTTCTTCAACTCGCTTTCTTGTGACCTGGCCGCAACACCGCAGGATGGCTTCAGGCCCTAATCTGTTTCCGGCACGGCACGCTGAGCCTTTGGTTAATTCCTCTTCCTGGTGGGAAATGAGAGTTAAATTTGCCCGTCCAGACACCTCCAGCTAGTCTCTCATTGGTTCTCGCTATTCCTGTTCATCTTCCGCAGAAATTGCAAACTGGGCCAAACAGGAGGTTAAAGGGACTGACTCTCCAAGTGGGGAGAGTGTTAGTAAAGCGTCTGGAATGTTGCACCCGAGTACCAGGGTACGAAAACTGAGACATATTTGAACACGTCTCCCGATCACATGGTTGATCATACTCTAGGTTCCACATGCATGTTTTAGCTGAAGGAAGAATACCTTAAAACTGGGTATTTGAAACCCGTGGAATGGGTACCATGCAATATGACTTCAAAGGGTCTTCATTTGCTCACCGAACCTCTCCAATCCTATCACTGCTGCGTTTATGCCCCTGTACACACGCTTGATTCTCTTTTGGAGACATAGCAATCCATAGGTTTTAAGATACTTACTAGTCAGGTACATTCTTAGGCGTTTAATATGGGGTGTTGAGTCCATTTCGTTGAGCAAGGAGTAGCTCTTGTCTATTCCATATTTGGCTTAAGGAACTTTATCTGTGCTCATTGCAATCTCTGGTTTTATGCAGCACCCCAACTCACCTTTACCCTTAAGCAAGCATAAGTTTGTTTTCTAAATTTGAGACCCTGTTCTGTTCTGTAATTCAGTTCCTGTGTAGTCCAGTTTACATTCCGTGTATTAGTGATATCTTATGACGTTTCTTTTTCTGTGTGACTTATTTCAGTTAGAATCATCGTACCTGAATCCACTCATTATGCTGCTACGGGCCTGATGACATAGATTTCATTGCTGAGTGATACTGCATTGTACGTAAGTACCACAAGTTCTTTATCCATTTTTCACTTTCTGTGATATTGAACTTGTACGGTAAACGAGGTTCTTGTAAACAGAGGCGTCCCAAACTTTGGGGTGGCTGTGTCTTTTTGATTTTAATTTCCCTAAGCTATAGGACCATAAGTGGAAGTGCCCTAGGCTCTGTTGCTTTGTTTTCTGGATGTTTCAGGAAACACCATACACTTCTCCCTAGTGTCTGTTGGCAATTTACATCCCGCCCATCAGCATAACAAGGCTCCCAATTCTCCATGGCCTGTCCTGCTTTTCTGGATTTTACACGTTTTTAAGATGGCCCTTTTGACCGGGGGGAAGTGAGACTTCATTGTAGTGCAGATTTCCTTTGCAAGCTTGCTTGGTTGGCCAAAAAGGGCGTATGCGTTTTTTCCTGAATATATTCAGGAAAAAACGCATACGCCCTTTTTGGCCAAGTGCATCATTGTGGACGTTCTGCCTCTTTTCCTATGCTTTGAATGCAATTCCAGTCTACCTCCTGAAATCGGTTTCCTGCAATTCTACCCCGCTTTCAAGTCCTCTTGGCAGCCTTACTTCAGTATATTTTTGGACGATAGCTGTCATTTATAACTCTGCAGGTTTGTGAATTACAGTGCCCCTGAGCTCCTTTCTTCAACTCGCTTTCTTGTGAGCTGGCCGCAACACCGCAGGATGGCTTCAGGCCCTAATCTGGTTCCGGCACGGCATGCTGAGCCTTTGGTTAATTCCTCTTCCTGGTGGGAAATGAGAGTTAAATTTGCCCGTCCAGACACCTCCAGCTAGTCTCTCATTGGTTCTCGCTATTCCTGTTCATCTTCCACAGAAATTGCAAACTGGGCCAAACAGGAGGTTAAAGGGACTGACTCTCCAAGTCGGGAGAGTGTTAGTAAAGCGTCTGGAATGTTGCACCCGAGTACCAGGGTACGAAAACTGAGACATATTTGAACACGTCTCCCGATCACATGGTTGATCATACTCTAGGTTCCACATGCATGTTTTAGCTGAAGGAAGAATACCTTAAAACTGGGTAGTTGAAACCCGTGGAATGGATACCATGCAATATGACTTCAAAGGGTCTTCATTTGCTCACCGAACCTCTCCAGTCCTATCACTGCTGCGTTTATGCCCCTGTACACACGCTTGATTCTCTTTTGGAGACATAGCAATCCATAGGTTTTAAGATACTTACTAGTCAGGTACATTCTTAGGCGTTTAATATGGGGTGTTGAGTCCATTTCGTTGAGCAAGGAGTAGCTCTTGTCTATTCCATATTTGGCTTAAGGACCTTTATCTGTGCTCATTTCAATCTCTGGTTTTATGCAGCACCCCAACTCACCTTTACCCTTAAGCAAGCATAAGATGGTTTTCTAAATTTGAGACCCTGTTCTGTTCTGTAATTCAGTTCCTGTGTAGCCCAGTTTACATTCCGTGTATTAGTGATATCTTATGATGTTTCTTTTTCTGTGTGACTTATTTCAGTTAGAAACATCGTACCTGAATCCACTCATTATGCTGCTACGTGTCTGATGACATAGATTTCATTGCTGAGTGATACTGCATTGTACGTAAGTACCACAAGTTCTTTATCCATTTTTCACTTTCTGTGATATTGAACTCGTACGGTAAACGAAGTTCTTGTAAACAGAGGCGTCCCAAACTTTGGGGTGGCTGTGTCTTTTTGATTTTAATTTCCCTAAGCTATAGGACCATAAGTGGAAGTGCCCTAGGCTCTGTTGGTTTGTTTTTTAGATGTTTCAGGAAACACCATACACTTCTCCCGAGTGTCTGTTGGCAATTTACATCCCGCCCATCAGCATAACAAGGCTCCCAGTTCTCCATGGCCTGTCCTGCCTTTCTGGATTTTGCACTTTTTTCAGATGGCCCTTTTGACCGGGGGGAAGTGAGACTTCATTGTAGTGCAGATATCCTTTGCAAGCTTGCTTGGTTGGCCAAAAAGGGCGTATGCGTTTTTTCCTGAATATATTCAGGAAAAAACGCATACGCCCTTTTTGGCCAAGTGCATCATTGTGGACGTTCTGCCTCTTTTCCTATGGTTTGAATGCAATTCCAGTCTACCTCCTGAAATCGGTTTCCTGCAATTCTACCCCGCTTTCAAGTCCTCTTGGCAGCCTTACTTCAGTATATTTTTGGACGATAGCTGTCATTTATAACTCTGCAGGTTTGTGAATTACAGTGCCCCTGAGCTCCTTTCTTCAACTCGCTTTCTTGTGAGCTGGCCGCAACACCGCAGGATGGCTTCAGGCCCTAATCTGGTTCCGGCACGGCACGCGGAGCCTTTGGTTAATTCCTCTTCCTGGTGGGAAATGAGAGTTAAATTTGCCCGTCCAGACACCTCCAGCTAGTCTCTCATTGGTTCTCCCTATTCCTGTTCATCTTCCGCAGAAATTGCAAACTGGGCCAAACAGGAGGTTAAAGGGACTGACTCTCCAAGTCGGGAGAGTGTTAGTAAAGCGTCTGGAATGTTGCACCCGAGTACCAGGGTACGAAAACTGAGACATATTTGAACACGTCTCCCGTTCACACGGTTGATCATACTCTGGGTTCCACATGCATGTTTTAGCTGAAGGAAGAATACCTTAAACCTGGGTAGTTGAAACCCGTGGAATGGGTACCATGCAATATGACTTCAAAGGGTCTTCATTTGCTCACCGAACCTCTCCAATCCTATCACTGCTGCGTTTATGCCCCTGTACACATGCTTGATTCTCTTTTGGAGACATAGCAATCCATAGGTTTTAAGATACTTACTAGTCAGGTACATTCTTAGGCGTTTAATATGGGGTGTTGAGTCCATTTCGTTGAGCAAGGAGTAGCTCTTGTCTATTCCATATTTGGCTTAAGGAACTTTATCTGTGCTCATTGCAATCTCTGGTTTTATGCAGCACCCCAACTCACCTTTCCCCTTAAGCAAGCATAAGTTGGTTTTCTAAATTTGAGACCCTGTTCTGTTCTGTAATTCAGTTCTTGTGTAGCCCAGTTTACATTCCGTGTATTAGTGATATCTTATGATGTTTCTTTTTCTGTGTGACTTATTTCAGTTAGAATCATCGTACCTGAATCCACTCATTATGCTGCTACGGGCCTGATGACATAGATTTCATTGCTGAGTGATACTGCATTGTACGTAAGTACCACAAGTTCTTTATCCATTTTTCACTTTCTGTGATATTGAACTTGTACGGTAAACGAGGTTCTTGTAAACAGAGGCGTCCCAAACTTTGGGGTGGCTGTGTCTTTTTGATTTTAATTTCCCTAAGCTATAGGACCATAAGTGGAAGTGCCCTAGGCTCTGTTGCTTTGTTTTCTGGATGTTTCAGGAAACACCATACACTTCTCCCGAGTGTCTGTTGGCAATTTACATCCCGCCCATCAGCATAACAAGGCTCCCAGTTCTCCATGGCCTGTCCTGCCTTTCTGGATTTTACACTTTTTTCAGATGGCCCTTTTGACCGGGGGGAAGTGAGACTTCATTGTAGTGCAGATATCCTTTGCAAGCTTGCTTGGTTGGCCAAAAAGGGCGTATGCGTTTTTTCCTGAATATATTCAGGAAAAAACGCATACGCCCTTTTTGGCCAAGTGCATCATTGTGGACGTTCTGCCTCTTTTCCTATGCTTTGAATGCAATTCCAGTCTACTTCCTGAAATCGGTTTCCTGCAATTCTACCCCGCTTTCAAGTCCTCTTGGCAGCCTTACTTCAGTATATTTTTGGACGATAGCTGTCATTTATAACTCTGCAGGTTTGTGAATTACAGTGCCCCTGAGCTCCTTTCTTCAACTCGCTTTCTTGTGAGCTGGCCGCAACACCGCAGGATGGCTTCAGGCCCTAATCTGGTTCCGGCACGGCACGCTGAGCCTTTGGTTAATTCCTCTTCCTGGTGGGAAATGAGAGTTAAATTTGCCCGTCCAGACACCTCCAGCTAGTCTCTCATTGGTTCTCGCTATTCCTATTCATCTTCCGCAGAAATTGCAAACTGGGCCAAACAGGAGGTGAAAGGGACTGACTCTCCAAGTCGGGAGAGTGTTAGTAAAGCGTCTGGAATGTTGCACCCGAGTACCAGGGGAGGAAAACTGAGACATATTTGAACACGTCTCCCGTTCACATGGTTGATCATACTCTGGGTTCCACATGCATGTTTTAGCTGAAGGAAGAATACCTTAAACCTGGGTAGTTGAAACCCGTGGAATGGGTACCATGCAATATGACTTCAAAGGGTCTTCATTTGCTCACCGAACCTCTCCAATCCTATCACTGCTGCGTTTATGCCCCTGTACACATGCTTGATTCTCTTTCGGAGACATAGCAATCCATAGGTTTTAAGATACTTACTAGTCAGGTACATTCTTAGGCGTTTAATATGGGGTGTTCAGTCAATTTCGTTGAGCAAGGAGTAGCTCTTGTCTATTCCATATTTGGCTTAAGGAACTTTATCTGTGCTAATTTCAATCTCTGGTTTTATGCAGCACCCCAACTCACCTTTCCCCTTAAGCAAGCATAAGTTGGTTTTCTAAATTTGAGACCCTGTTCTGTTCTGTAATTCAGTTCTTGTGTAGCCCAGTTTACATTCCGTGTATTAGTGATATCTTATGATGTTTCTTTTTCTGTGTGACTTATTTCAGTTAGAATCATCGTACCTGAATCCACTCATTATGCTGCTACGGGCCTGATGACATAGATTTCATTGCTGAGTGATACTGCATTGTACGTAAGTACCACAAGTTCTTTATCCATTTTTCACTTTCTGTGATATTGAACTTGTACGGTAAACGAGGTTCTTGTAAACAGAGGCGTCCCAAACTTTGGGGTGGCTGTGTCTTTTTGATTTTAATTTCCCTAAGCTATAGGACCATAAGTGGAAGTGCCCAGGGCTCTGTTGCTTTGTTTTTTAGATGTTTCAGGAAACACCACACACTTCTCCTGAGTGTCTGTTGGCAATTTACATCCCGCCCATCAGCATAACAAGACTCCCAGTTCTCCATGGCCTGTCCTGCCTTTCTGGATTTTACACGTTTTTCAGATGGCACTTTTGACCGGGGGGAAGTGAGACTTCATTGTAGTGCAGATTTCCTTTGCAAGCTTGCTTGGTTGGCCAAAAAGTGCGTATGCGTTTTTTCCTGAATATATTCAGGAAAAAACACATACGCCCTTTTTGGCCAAGTGCATCATTGTGGACGTTCTGCCTCTTTTCCTATGCTTTGAATGCAATTCCAGTCTACCTCCTGAAATCGGTTTCCTGCAATTCTACCCCGCTTTCAAGTCCTCTTGGCAGCCTTACTTCAGTATATTTTTGGACGATAGCTGTCATTTATAACTCTGCAGGTTTGTGAATTACAGTGCCCCTGAGCTCCTTTCTTCAACTCGCTTTCTTGTGACCTTGCCGCAACACCGCAGGATGGCTTCAGGCCCTAATCTGTTTCCGGCACGGCACGCTGAGCCTTTGGTTAATTCCTCTTCCTGGTGGGAAATGAGAGTTAAATTTGCCCGTCCAGACACCTCCAGCTAGTCTCTCATTGGTTCTCGCTATTCCTGTTCATCTTCCGCAGAAATTGCAAACTGGGCCAAACAGGAGGTTAAAGGGACTGACTCTCCAAGTGGGGAGAGTGTTAGTAAAGCGTCTGGAATGTTGCACCCGAGTACCAGGGTACGAAAACTGAGACATATTTGAACACGTCTCCCGATCACATGGTTGATCATACTCTAGGTTCCACATGCATGTTTTAGCTGAAGGAAGAATACCTTAAAACTGGGTATTTGAAACCCGTGGAATGGGTACCATGCAATATGACTTCAAAGGGTCTTCATTTGCTCACCGAACCTCTCCAATCCTATCACTGCTGCGTTTATGCCCCTGTACACACGCTTGATTCTCTTTTGGAGACATAGCAATCCATAGGTTTTAAGATACTTACTAGTCAGGTACATTCTTAGGCGTTTAATATGGGGTGTTGAGTCCATTTCGTTGAGCAAGGAGTAGCTCTTGTCTATTCCATATTTGGCTTAAGGAACTTTATCTGTGCTCATTGCAATCTCTGGTTTTATGCAGCACCCCAACTCACCTTTACCCTTAAGCAAGCATAAGTTTGTTTTCTAAATTTGAGACCCTGTTCTGTTCTGTAATTCAGTTCCTGTGTAGTCCAGTTTACATTCCGTGTATTAGTGATATCTTATGATGTTTCTTTTTCTGTGTGACTTATTTCAGTTAGAATCATCGTACCTGAATCCACTCATTATGCTGCTACGGGCCTGATGACATAGATTTCATTGCTGAGTGATACTGCATTGTACGTAAGTACCACAAGTTCTTTATCCATTTTTCACTTTCTGTGATATTGAACTCGTACGGTAAACGAAGTTCTTGTAAACAGAGGCGTCCCAAACTTTGGGGTGGCTGTGTCTTTTTGATTTTAATTTCCCTAAGCTATAGGACCATAAGTGGAAGTGCCCTAGGCTCTGTTGGTTTGTTTTTTAGATGTTTCAGGAAACACCATACACTTCTCCCGAGTGTCTGTTGGCAATTTACATCCCGCCCATCAGCATAACAAGGCTCCCAGTTCTCCATGGCCTGTCCTGCCTTTCTGGATTTTGCACTTTTTTCAGATGGCCCTTTTGACCGGGGGGAAGTGAGACTTCATTGTAGTGCAGATATCCTTTGCAAGCTTGCTTGGTTGGCCAAAAAGGGCGTATGCGTTTTTTCCTGAATATATTCAGGAAAAAACGCATACGCCCTTTTTGGCCAAGTGCATCATTGTGGACGTTCTGCCTCTTTTCCTATGGTTTGAATGCAATTCCAGTCTACCTCCTGAAATCGGTTTCCTGCAATTCTACCCCGCTTTCAAGTCCTCTTGGCAGCCTTACTTCAGTATATTTTTGGACGATAGCTGTCATTTATAACTCTGCAGGTTTGTGAATTACAGTGCCCCTGAGCTCCTTTCTTCAACTCGCTTTCTTGTGAGCTGGCCGCAACACCGCAGGATGGCTTCAGGCCCTAATCTGGTTCCGGCACGGCACGCGGAGCCTTTGGTTAATTCCTCTTCCTGGTGGGAAATGAGAGTTAAATTTGCCCGTCCAGACACCTCCAGCTAGTCTCTCATTGGTTCTCGCTATTCCTGTTCATCTTCCGCAGAAATTGCAAACTGGGCCAAACAGGAGGTTAAAGGGACTGACTCTCCAAGTCGGGAGAGTGTTAGTAAAGCGTCTGGAATGTTGCACCCGAGTACCAGGGTACGAAAACTGAGACATATTTGAACACGTCTCCCGTTCACACGGTTGATCATACTCTGGGTTCCACATGCATGTTTTAGCTGAAGGAAGAATACCTTAAACCTGGGTAGTTGAAACCCGTGGAATGGGTACCATGCAATATGACTTCAAAGGGTCTTCATTTGCTCACCGAACCTCTCCAATCCTATCACTGCTGCGTTTATGCCCTTGTACACATGCTTGATTCTCTTTCGGAGACATAGCTATCCATAGGTTTTAAGATACTTACTAGTCAGGTACATTCTTAGGCGTTTAATATGGGGTGTTGAGTCCATTTCGTTGAGCAAGGAGTAGCTCTTGTCTATTCCATATTTGGCTTAAGGAACTTTATCTGTGCTCATTGCAATCTCTGGTTTTATGCAGCACCCCAACTCACCTTTCCCCTTAAGCAAGCATAAGTTGGTTTTCTAAATTTGAGACCCTGTTCTGTTCTGTAATTCAGTTCTTGTGTAGCCCAGTTTACATTCCGTGTATTAGTGATATCTTATGATGTTTCTTTTTCTGTGTGACTTATTTCAGTTAGAATCATCGTACCTGAATCCACTCATTATGCTGCTACGGGCCTGATGACATAGATTTCATTGCTGAGTGATACTGCATTGTACGTAAGTACCACAAGTTCTTTATCCATTTTTCACTTTCTGTGATATTGAACTTGTACGGTAAACGAGGTTCTTGTAAACAGAGGCGTCCCAAACTTTGGGGTGGCTGTGTCTTTTTGATTTTAATTTCCCTAAGCTATAGGACCATAAGTGGAAGTGCCCAGGGCTCTGTTGCTTTGTTTTTTAGATGTTTCAGGAAACACCACACACTTCTCCTGAGTGTCTGTTGGCAATTTACATCCCGCCCATCAGCATAACAAGACTCCCAGTTCTCCATGGCCTGTCCTGCCTTTCTGGATTTTACACGTTTTTCAGATGGCACTTTTGACCGGGGGGAAGTGAGACTTCATTGTAGTGCAGATTTCCTTTGCAAGCTTGCTTGGTTGGCCAAAAAGTGCGTATGCGTTTTTTCCTGAATATATTCAGGAAAAAACACATACGCCCTTTTTGGCCAAGTGCATCATTGTGGACGTTCTGCCTCTTTTCCTATGCTTTGAATGCAATTCCAGTCTACCTCCTGAAATCGGTTTCCTGCAATTCTACCCCGCTTTCAAGTCCTCTTGGCAGCCTTACTTCAGTATATTTTTGGACGATAGCTGTCATTTATAACTCTGCAGGTTTGTGAATTACAGTGCCCCTGAGCTCCTTTCTTCAACTCGCTTTCTTGTGACCTGGCCGCAACACCGCAGGATGGCTTCAGGCCCTAATCTGTTTCCGGCACGGCACGCTGAGCCTTTGGTTAATTCCTCTTCCTGGTGGGAAATGAGAGTTAAATTTGCCCGTCCAGACACCTCCAGCTAGTCTCTCATTGGTTCTCGCTATTCCTGTTCATCTTCCGCAGAAATTGGAAACTGGGCCAAACAGGAGGTTAAAGGGACTGACTCTCCAAGTGGGGAGAGTGTTAGTAAAGCGTCTGGAATGTTGCACCCGAGTACCAGGGTACGAAAACTGAGACATATTTGAACACGTCTCCCGATCACATGGTTGATCATACTCTAGGTTCCACATGCATGTTTTAGCTGAAGGAAGAATACATTAAAACTGGGTATTTGAAACCCGTGGAATGGGTACCATGCAATATGACTTCAAAGGGTCTTCATTTGCTCACCGAACCTCTCCAATCCTATCACTGCTGCGTTTATGCCCCTGTACACACGCTTGATTCTCTTTTGGAGACATAGCAATCCATAGGTTTTAAGATACTTACTAGTCAGGTACATTCTTAGGCGTTTAATATGGGGTGTTGAGTCCATTTCGTTGAGCAAGGAGTAGCTCTTGTCTATTCCATATTTGGCTTAAGGAACTTTATCTGTGCTCATTGCAATCTCTGGTTTTATGCAGCACCCCAACTCACCTTTACCCTTAAGCAAGCATAAGTTTGTTTTCTAAATTTGAGACCCTGTTCTGTTCTGTAATTCAGTTCCTGTGTAGTCCAGTTTACATTCCGTGTATTAGTGATATCTTATGATGTTTCTTTTTCTGTGTGACTTATTTCAGTTAGAATCATCGTACCTGAATCCACTCATTATGCTGCTACGGGCCTGATGACATAGATTTCATTGCTGAGTGATACTGCATTGTACGTAAGTACCACAAGTTCTTTATCCATTTTTCACTTTCTGTGATATTGAACTCGTACGGTAAACGAGGTTCTTGTAAACAGAGGCGTCCCAAACTTTGGGGTGGCTGTGTCTTTTTGATTTTAATTTCCCTAAGCTATAGGACCATAAGTGGAAGTGCCCTAGGCTCTGTTGGTTTGTTTTTTAGATGTTTCAGGAAACACCATACACTTCTCCCGAGTGTCTGTTGGCAATTTACATCCCGCCCATCAGCATAACAAGGCTCCCAGTTCTCCATGGCCTGTCCTGCCTTTCTGGATTTTGCACTTTTTTCAGATGGCCCTTTTGACCGGGGGGAAGTGAGACTTCATTGTAGTGCAGATATCCTTTGCAAGCTTGCTTGGTTGGCCAAAAAGGGCGTATGCGTTTTTTCCTGAATATATTCAGGAAAAAACGCATACGCCCTTTTTGGCCAAGTGCATCATTGTGGACGTTCTGCCTCTTTTCCTATGGTTTGAATGCAATTCCAGTCTACCTCCTGAAATCGGTTTCCTGCAATTCTACCCCGCTTTCAAGTCCTCTTGGCAGCCTTACTTCAGTATATTTTTGGACGATAGCTGTCATTTATAACTCTGCAGGTTTGTGAATTACAGTGCCCCTGAGCTCCTTTCTTCAACTCGCTTTCTTGTGAGCTGGCCGCAACACCGCAGGATGGCTTCAGGCCCTAATCTGGTTCCGGCACGGCACGCGGAGCCTTTGGTTAATTCCTCTTCCTGGTGGGAAATGAGAGTTAAATTTGCCCGTCCAGACACCTCCAGCTAGTCTCTCATTGGTTCTCGCTATTCCTGTTCATCTTCCGCAGAAATTGCAAACTGGGCCAAACAGGAGGTTAAAGGGACTGACTCTCCAAGTCGGGAGAGTGTTAGTAAAGCGTCTGGAATGTTGCACCCGAGTACCAGGGTACGAAAACTGAGACATATTTGAACACGTCTCCCGTTCACACGGTTGATCATACTCTGGGTTCCACATGCATGTTTTAGCTGAAGGAAGAATACCTTAAACCTGGGTAGTTGAAACCCGTGGAATGGGTACCATGCAATATGACTTCAAAGGGTCTTCATTTGCTCACCGAACCTCTCCAATCCTATCACTGCTGCGTTTATGCCCCTGTACACATGCTTGATTCTCTTTCGGAGACATAGCAATCCATAGGTTTTAAGATACTTACTAGTCAGGTACATTCTTAGGCGTTTAATATGGGGTGTTGAGTCCATTTCGTTGAGCAAGGAGTAGCTCTTGTCTATTCCATATTTGGCTTAAGGAACTTTATCTGTGCTCATTGCAATCTCTGGTTTTATGCAGCACCCCAACTCACCTTTCCCCTTAAGCAAGCATAAGTTGGTTTTCTAAATTTGAGACCCTGTTCTGTTCTGTAATTCAGTTCTTGTGTAGCCCAGTTTACATTCCGTGTATTAGTGATATCTTATGATGTTTCTTTTTCTGTGTGACTTATTTCAGTTAGAATCATCGTACCTGAATCCACTCATTATGCTGCTACGGGCCTGATGACATAGATTTCATTGCTGAGTGATACTGCATTGTACGTAAGTACCACAAGTTCTTTATCCATTTTTCACTTTCTGTGATATTGAACTTGTACGGTAAACGAGGTTCTTGTAAACAGAGGCGTCCCAAACTTTGGGGTGGCTGTGTCTTTTTGATTTTAATTTCCCTAAGCTATAGGACCATAAGTGGAAGTGCCCAGGGCTCTGTTGCTTTGTTTTTTAGATGTTTCAGGAAACACCACACACTTCTCCTGAGTGTCTGTTGGCAATTTACATCCCGCCCATCAGCATAACAAGACTCCCAGTTCTCCATGGCCTGTCCTGCCTTTCTGGATTTTACACGTTTTTCAGATGGCCCTTTTGACCGGGGGGAAGTGAGACTTCATTGTAGTGCAGATTTCCTTTGCAAGCTTGCTTGGTTGGCCAAAAAGTGCGTATGCGTTTTTTCCTGAATATATTCAGGAAAAAACGCATACGCCCTTTTTGGCCAAGTGCATCATTGTGGATGTTCTGCCTCTTTTCCTATGCTTTGAATGCAATTCCAGTCTACCTCCTGAAATCGGTTTCCTGCAATTCTACCCCGCTTTCAAGTCCTCTTGGCAGCCTTACTTCAGTATATTTTTGGACGATAGCTGTCATTTATAACTCTGCAGGTTTGTGAATTACAGTGGCCCTGAGCTCCTTTCTTCAACTCGCTATCTTGTGAGCTGGCCGCAACACCACAGGATGGCTTCAGGCCCTAATCTGGTTCCGGCACGGCACGCTGAGCCTTTGGTTAATTCCTCTTCCTGGTGGGAAATGAGAGTTAAATTTGCCCGTCCAGACACCTCTGGCTAGTCTCTCATTGGTTCTCGCTATTCCTGTTCATCTTCCGCAGAAATTGCAAACTGGGCCAAACAGGAGGTTAAAGGGACTGACTCTCCAAGTCGGGAGAGTGTTAGTAAAGCATCTGGAATGTTGCACCCGAGTACCAGGGGAGGAAAACTGAAACATATTTGAACACGTCTCCCGTTCACACGGTTGATCATACTCTGGGTTCCACATGCATGTTTTAGCTGAAGGAAGAATACCTTAAACCTGGAGAGTTGAGGCCCGTGGAATGGGTACAATGCAATATGACTTCAAAGGGTCTTCATTTGCTCACCGAAACTCTCCAATCCTATCACTGCTGCGTTTATGCCCCTGTACACACGCTTGATTCTCTTTCGGAGACATAGCAATCCATAGGTTTTAAGATACTTACTAGTCAGGTACATTCTTAGGCGTTTAATATGGGGTGTTGAGTCCATTTCGTTGAGCAAGGAGTAGCTCTTGTCTATTCCATATTTGGCTTAAGGAACTTTATCTGTGCTCATTTCAATCTCTGGTTTTATGCAGCATCCCAACTCACCTTTACCCTTAAGCAAGCATAAGTTGGTTTTCTAAATTTGAGACCCTGTTCTGTTCTGTAATTCAGTTCCTGTGTAGTCCAGTTTACATTCCGTGTATTAGTGATATCTTATGATGTTTCTTTTTCTGTGTGACTTATTTCAGTTAGAATCATCGTACCTGAATCCACTCATTATTCTGCTACGGGCCTGATGACATAGATTTCATTGCTGAGTGATACTGCATTGTACGTAAGTACCACAAGTTCTTTATCCATTTTTCACTTTCTGTGATATTGAACTTGTACGGTAAACGAGGTTCTTGTAAACAGAGGCGTCCCAAACTTTGGGGTGGCTGTGTCTTTTTGATTTTAATTTCCCTAAGCTATAGGACCATAAGTGGAAGTGCCCTAGGCTCTGTTGCTTTGTTTTTTAGATGTTTCAGTAAACACCATACACTTCTCCCGAGTGTCTGTTGGCAATTTACATCCCGCCCATCAGCATAACAAGGCTCCCAGTTCTCCATGGCCTGTCCTGCCTTTCTGGATTTTACACTTTTTACAGATGGCCCTTTTGACTGGGGGGAAGTGAGACTTCATTGTAGTGCAGATTTCCTTTGCAAGCTTGCTTGGTTGGCCAAAAAGGGCGTATGCGTTTTTTCCTGAATATATTCAGGAAAAATCGCATACGCCCTTTTTGGCCAAGTGCATCATTGTGGACGTTCTGCCTCTTTTCCTGTGCTTTCAATGCAATTCCAGTCTACCTCCTGAAATCGTTTTCCTGCAATTCTGCCCCGCTTTCAAGTCCTCTTGGCAGCCTTACTTCAGTATATTTTTGGACGATAGCTGTCATTTATAACTCTGCAGGTTTGTGAATTACAGTGCCCCTGAGCTCCTTTCTTCAACTCGCTTTCTTTTGAGCTGGCCACAACACCGCAGGATGGCTTCAGGCCCTAATCTGGTTCCGGCACGGCACGCTGAGCCTTTGGTTAGTTCCTCTTCCTGGTGGGAAATGAGAGTTAAATTTGCCCGTCCAGATACCTCCAGCTAGTCTCTCATTGGTTCTCCCTATTCCTGTTCATCTTCCGCAGAAATTGCAAACTGGGCCAAACAGGAGGTTAAAGGCGCTGACTCTACAAGTGGGGAGAGTGTTAGTAAAGCGTCTGGAATGTTGAACCCGAGTACCAGGGGAGGAAAACTGAGACATATTTGAACACGTCTCCCGTTCACATGGTTGATCATACTCTGGGTTCCACATGCATGTTTTAGCTGAAGGAAGAATACCTTAATCCTGGGTAGTTGAAACCCGTGGAATGGGTACCATGCAATATGATTTCAAAGGGTCTTCATTTGCTCACCGAACCTCTCCAATCCTATCACTGCTGCGTTTATGCCCCTGTACACATGCTTGATTCTCTTTCGGAGACATAGCAATCCATAGGTTTTAAGATACTTACTAGTCAGGTACATTCTTAGGCGTTTAATATGGGGTGTTGAGTCCATTTCGTTGAGCAAGGAGTAGCTCTTGTCTATTCCATATTTGGCTTAAGGAACTTTATCTGTGCTAATTTCAATCTCTGGTTTTATGCAGCACCCCAACTCACCTTTCCCCTTAAGCAAGCATAAGTTGGTTTTCTAAATTTGAGACCCTGTTCTGTTCTGTAATTCAGTTCTTGTGTAGCCCAGTTTACATTCCGTGTATTAGTGATATCTTATGATGTTTCTTTTTCTGTGTGACTTATTTCAGTTAGAATCATCGTACCTGAATCCACTCATTATGCTGCTACGGGCCTGATGACATAGATTTCATTGCTGAGTGATACTGCATTGTACGTAAGTACCACAAGTTCTTTATCCATTTTTCACTTTCTGTGATATTGAACTTGTACGGTAAACGAGGTTCTTGTAAACAGAGGCGTCCCAAACTTTGGGGTGGCTGTGTCTTTTTGATTTTAATTTCCCTAAGCTATAGGACCATAAGTGGAAGTGCCCTAGGCTCTGTTGCTTTGTTTTCTGGATGTTTCAGGAAACACCATACACTTCTCCTGAGTGTCTGTTGGCAATTTACATCCCGCCCATCAGCATAACAAGGCTCCCGGTTCTCCATGGCCTGTCCTGCCTTTCTGGATTTTACACTTTTTTCAGATGGCCCTTTTGACCGGGGGGATGTGAGACTTCATTGTAGTGCAGATTCCCTTTGCAAGCTTGCTTGGTTGGCCAAAAAGGGCGTATGCGTTTTTTCCTGAATATATTCAGGAAAAAACGCATACGCCCTTTTTGGCCAAGTGCATCATTGTGGACGTTCTGCCTCTTTTCCTATGCTTTGAATGCAATTCCAGTCTACCTCCTGAAATCGGTTTCCTGCAATTCTACCCCGCTTTCAAGTCCTCTTGGCAGCCTTACTTCAGTATATTTTTGGACGATAGCTGTCATTTATAACTCTGCAGGTTTGTGAATTACAGTGCCCCTGAGCTCCTTTCTTCAACTCGCTATCTTGTGAGCTGGCCGCAACACCGCAGGATGGCTTCAGGCCCTAATCTGGTTCCGGCACGGCACGCTGAGCCTTTGGTTAATTCCTCTTCGTGGTGGGAAATGAGAGTTATATTTGCCCCTCCAGACACCTCCAGCTAGTCTCTCATTGGTTCTCGCTATTCCTGTTCATCTTCTGCAGAAATTGCAAACTGGGCCAAACAGGAGGTTAAAGGGACTGACTCTCCAAGTGGGGAGAGTGTTAGTAAAGCGTCTGGAATGTTGCACCCGAGTACCAGGGTACGAAAACTGAGACATATTTGAACACGTCTCCCGATCACACGGTTGATCATACTCTAGGTTCCACATGCATGTTTTAGCTGAAGGAAGAATACCTTAAAACTGGGTAGTTGAAACCCGTGGAATGGGTACCATGCAATATGACTTCAAAGGGTCTTCATTTGCTCACCGAACCTCTCCAATCCTATCACTGCTGCATTTATGCCCCTGTACACACGCTTGATTCTCTTTTGGAGACATAGCAATCCATAGGTTTTAAGATACTTACTAGTCAGGTACATTCTTAGGCGTTTAATATGGGGTGTTGAGTCCATTTCGTTGAGCAAGGAGTAGCTCTTCTCTATTCCATATTTGGCTTAAGGAACTTTATCTGTGCTCATTTTAATCTCTGGTTTTATGCAGCACCCCAACTCACCTTTCCCCTTAAGCAAGCATAAGATGGTTTTCTAAATTTGAGACCCTGTTCTGTTTTGGAATTCAGTTCCTGTGTAGCCCAGTTTACATTCCGTGTATTAGTGATATCTTATGATGTTTCTTTTTCTGTGTGACTTATTTCAGTTAGAAACATCGTACCTGAATCCACTCATTATGCTGCTATGGGCCTGTTGACATAGATTTCATTGCTGAGTGATACTGCATTGTACATAAGTACCACAAGTTCTTTATCCATTTTTCACTTTCTGTGATATTGAACTTGTACGGTAAATGAGGTTCTTGTAAACAGATGCGTCCCAAACTTTGGGGTGGCTGTGTCTTTTTGATTTTAATTTCCCTAAGCTATAGGACCATAAGTGGAAGTGCCCTAGGCTCTGTTGCTTTGTTTTCTGGATGTTTCAGGAAACACCATACACTTCTCCCGAGTGTCTGTTGGCAATTTACATCCCGCCCATCAGCATAACAAGGCTCTCAGTTCTCCATGGCCTGTCCTGCCTTTCTGGGTTTTGCACTTTTTTCAGATGGCCCTTTTGACCGGGGGGAATTGAGACTTCATTGTAGTGCAGATTTCCTTTGCAAGCTTGCTTGGTTGGCCAAAAAGGGCGTATGCGTTTTTTCCTGAATATATTCAGGAAAAATCGCATACGCCCTTTTTGGCCAAGTGCATCATTGTGGACGTTCTGCCTCTTTTCCTATGCTTTGAATGCAATTCCAGTCTACCTCCTGAAATCGGTTTCCTGCAATTCTACCCCGCTTTCAAGTCCTCTTGGCAGCCTTACTTCAGTATATTTTTGGACGATAGCTGTCATTTATAACTCTGCAGGTTTGTGAATTACAGTGCCCCTGAGCTCCTTTCTTCAACTCGCTTTCTTGTGACCTGGCCGCAACACCGCAGGATGGCTTCAGGCCCTAATCTGTTTCCGGCACGGCACGCTGAGCCTTTGGTTAATTCCTCTTCCTGGTGGGAAATGAGAGTTAAATTTGCCCGTCCAGACACCTCCAGCTAGTCTCTCATTGGTTCTCGCTATTCCTGTTCATCTTCCGCAGAAATTGCAAACTGGGCCAAACAGGAGGTTAAAGGGACTGACTCTCCAAGTGGGGAGAGTGTTAGTAAAGCGTCTAGAATGTTGCACCCGAGTACCAGGGTACGAAAACTGAGACTTATTTGAACACGTCTCCCGATCACATGGTTGATCATACTCTAGGTTCCACATGCATGTTTTAGCTGAAGGAAGAATACCTTAAAACTGGGTATTTGAAACCCGTGGAATGGGTACCATGCAATATGACTTCAAAGGGTCTTCATTTGCTCACCGAACCTCTCCAATCCTATCACTGCTGCGTTTATGCCCCTGTACACACGCTTGATTCTCTTTTGGAGACATAGCAATCCATAGGTTTTAAGATACTTACTAGTCAGGTACATTCTGAGGCGTTTAATATGGGGTGTTGAGTCCATTTCGTTGAGCAAGGAGTAGCTCTTGTCTATTCCATATTTGGCTTAAGGAACTTTATCTGTGCTCATTGCAATCTCTGGTTTTATGCAGCACCCCAACTCACCTTTCCCCTTAAGCAAGCATAAGTTGGTTTTCTAAATTTGAGACCCTGTTCTGTTCTGTAATTCAGTTCCTGTGTAGTCCAGTTTACATTCCGTGTATTAGTGATATCTTATGATGTTTCTTTTTCTGTGTGACTTATTTCAGTTAGAATCATCGTACCTGAATCCACTCATTATGCTGCTACGGGCCTGATGACATAGATTTCATTGCTGAGTGATACTGCATTGTACGTAAGTACCACAAGTTCTTTATCCATTTTTCACTTTCTGTGATATTGAACTTGTACGGTAAACGAGGTTCTTGTAAACAGAGGCGTCCCAAACTTTGGGGTGGCTGTGTCTTTTTGATTTTAATTTCCCTAAGCTATAGGACCATAAGTGGAAGTGCCCTAGGCTCTGTTGCTTTGTTTTCTGGATGTTTCAGGAAACACCATACACTTCTCCCGAGTGTCTGTTGGCAATTTACATCCCGCCCATCAGCATAACAAGGCTCCCAATTCTCCATGGCCTGTCCTGCTTTTCTGGATTTTACACGTTTTTAAGATGGCCCTTTTGACCGGGGGGAAGTGAGACTTCATTGTAGTGCAGATTTCCTTTGCAAGCTTGCTTGGTTGGCCAAAAAGGGCGTATGCGTTTTTTCCTGAATATATTCAGGAAAAAACGCATACGCCCTTTTTGGCCAAGTGCATCATTGTGGACGTTCTGCCTCTTTTCCTATGGTTTGAATGCAATTCCAGTCTACCTCCTGAAATCGGTTTCCTGCAATTCTACCCCGCTTTCAAGTCCTCTTGGCAGCCTTACTTCAGTATATTTTTGGACGATAGCTGTCATTTATAACTCTGCAGGTTTGTGAATTACAGTGCCCCTGAGCTCCTTTCTTCAACTCGCTTTCTTGTGAGCTGGCCGCAACACCGCAGGATGGCTTCAGGCCCTAATCTGGTTCCGGCACGGCACGCGGAGCCTTTGGTTAATTCCTCTTCCTGGTGGGAAATGAGAGTTAAATTTGCCCGTCCAGACACCTCCAGCTAGTCTCTCATTGGTTCTCGCTATTCCTGTTCATCTTCCGCAGAAATTGCAAACTGGGCCAAACAGGAGGTTAAAGGGACTGACTCTCCAAGTCGGGAGAGTGTTAGTAAAGCGTCTGGAATGTTGCACCCGAGTACCAGGGTACGAAAACTGAGACATATTTGAACACGTCTCCCGTTCACACGGTTGATCATACTCTGGGTTCCACATGCATGTTTTAGCTGAAGGAAGAATACCTTAAACCTGGGTAGTTGAAACCCGTGGAATGGGTACCATGCAATATGACTTCAAAGGGTCTTCATTTGCTCACCGAACCTCTCCAATCCTATCACTGCTGCGTTTATGCCCCTGTACACATGCTTGATTCTCTTTCGGAGACATAGCAATCCATAGGTTTTAAGATACTTACTAGTCAGGTACATTCTTAGGCGTTTAATATGGGGTGTTCAGTCAATTTCGTTGAGCAAGGAGTAGCTCTTGTCTATTCCATATTTGGCTTAAGGAACTTTATCTGTGCTCATTGCAATCTCTGGTTTTATGCAGCACCCCAACTCACCTTTCCCCTTAAGCAAGCATAAGTTGGTTTTCTAAATTTGAGACCCTGTTCTGTTCTGTAATTCAGTTCTTGTGTAGCCCAGTTTACATTCCGTGTATTAGTGATATCTTATGATGTTTCTTTTTCTGTGTGACTTATTTCAGTTAGAATCATCGTACCTGAATCCACTCATTATGCTGCTACGGGCCTGATGACATAGATTTCATTGCTGAGTGATACTGCATTGTACGTAAGTACCACAAGTTCTTTATCCATTTTTCACTTTCTGTGATATTGAACTTGTACGGTAAACGAGGTTCTTGTAAACAGAGGCGTCCCAAACTTTGGGGTGGCTGTGTCTTTTTGATTTTAATTTCCCTAAGCTATAGGACCATAAGTGGAAGTGCCCTAGGCTCTGTTGCTTTGTTTTCTGGATGTTTCAGGAAACACCATACACTTCTCCTGAGTGTCTGTTGGCAATTTACATCCCGCCCATCAGCATAACAAGGCTCCCGGTTCTCCATGGCCTGTCCTGCCTTTCTGGATTTTACACTTTTTTCAGATGGCCCTTTTGACCGGGGGGAAGTGAGACTTCATTGTAGTGCAGATTTCCTTTGCAAGCTTGCTTGGTTGGCCAAAAAGGGCGTATGCGTTTTTTCCTGAATATATTCAGGAAAAAACGCATACGCCCTTTTTGGCCAAGTGCATCATTGTGGACGTTCTGCCTCTTTTCCTATGCTTTCAATGCAATTCCAGTCTACTTCCTGAAATCGGTTTCCTGCAATTCTACCCCGCTTTCAAGTCCTCTTGGCAGCCTTACTTCAGTATATTTTTGGACGATAGCTGTCATTTATAACTCTGCAGGTTTGTGAATTACAGTGCCCCTGAGCTCCTTTCTTCAACTCGCTTTCCTGTGAGCTGGCCGCAACACCGCAGGATGGCTTCAGGCCCTAATCTGGTTCCGGCACGGCACGCTGAGCCTTTGGTTAATTCCTCTTCCTGGTGGGAAATGAGAGTTAAATTTGCCCGTCCAGACACCTCCAGCTAGTCTCTCATTGGTTCTCGCTATTCCTGTTCATCTTCCGCAGAAATTGCAAACTGGGCCAAACAGGAGGTGAAAGGGACTGACTCTCCAAGTCGGGAGAGTGTTAGTAAAGCGTCTGGAATGTTGCACCCGAGTACCAGGGGAGGAAAACTGAGACATATTTGAACACGTCTCCCGTTCACATGGTTGATCATACTCTGGGTTCCACATGCATGTTTTAGCTGAAGGAAGAATACCTTAAACCTGGGTAGTTGAAACCCGTGGAATGGGTACCATGCAATATGACTTCAAAGGGTCTTCATTTGCTCACCGAACCTCTCCAATCCTATCACTGCTGCGTTTATGCCCCTGTACACATGCTTGATTCTCTTTCGGAGACATAGCAATCCATAGGTTTTAAGATACTTACTAGTCAGGTACATTCTTAGGCGTTTAATATGGGGTGTTCAGTCAATTTCGTTGAGCAAGGAGTAGCTCTTGTCTATTCCATATTTGGCTTAAGGAACTTTATCTGTGCTAATTTCAATCTCTGGTTTTATGCAGCACCCCAACTCACCTTTCCCCTTAAGCAAGCATAAGTTGGTTTTCTAAATTTGAGACCCTGTTCTGTTCTGTAATTCAGTTCTTGTGTAGCCCAGTTTACATTCCGTGTATTAGTGATATCTTATGATGTTTCTTTTTCTGTGTGACTTATTTCAGTTAGAATCATCGTACCTGAATCCACTCATTATGCTGCTACGGGCCTGATGACATAGATTTCATTGCTGAGTGATACTGCATTGTACGTAAGTACCACAAGTTCTTTATCCATTTTTCACTTTCTGTGATATTGAACTTGTACGGTAAACGAGGTTCTTGTAAACAGAGGCGTCCCAAACTTTGGGGTGGCTGTGTCTTTTTGATTTTAATTTCCCTAAGCTATAGGACCATAAGTGGAAGTGCCCAGGGCTCTGTTGCTTTGTTTTTTAGATGTTTCAGGAAACACCACACACTTCTCCTGAGTGTCTGTTGGCAATTTACATCCCGCCCATCAGCATAACAAGACTCCCAGTTCTCCATGGCCTGTCCTGCCTTTCTGGATTTTACACGTTTTTCAGATGGCCCTTTTGACCGGGGGGAAGTGAGACTTCATTGTAGTGCAGATTTCCTTTGCAAGCTTGCTTGGTTGGCCAAAAAGTGCGTATGCGTTTTTTCCTGAATATATTCAGGAAAAAACGCATACGCCCTTTTTGGCCAAGTGCATCATTGTGGACGTTCTGCCTCTTTTCCTATGCTTTGAATGCAATTCCAGTCTACCTCCTGAAATCGGTTTCCTGCAATTCTACCCCGCTTTCAAGTCCTCTTGGCAGCCTTACTTCAGTATATTTTTGGACGATAGCTGTCATTTATAACTCTGCAGGTTTGTGAATTACAGTGCCCCTGAGCTCCTTTCTTCAACTCGCTTTCTTGTGACCTGGCCGCAACACCGCAGGATGGCTTCAGGCCCTAATCTGTTTCCGGCACGGCACGCTGAGCCTTTGGTTAATTCCTCTTCCTGGTGGGAAATGAGAGTTAAATTTGCCCGTCCAGACACCTCCAGCTAGTCTCTCATTGGTTCTCGCTATTCCTGTTCATCTTCCGCAGAAATTGCAAACTGGGCCAAACAGGAGGTTAAAGGGACTGACTCTCCAAGTGGGGAGAGTGTTAGTAAAGCGTCTGGAATGTTGCACCCGAGTACCAGGGTACGAAAACTGAGACATATTTGAACACGTCTCCCGATCACATGGTTGATCATACTCTAGGTTCCACATGCATGTTTTAGCTGAAGGAAGAATACCTTAAAACTGGGTATTTGAAACCCGTGGAATGGGTACCATGCAATATGACTTCAAAGGGTCTTCATTTGCTCACCGAACCTCTCCAATCCTATCACTGCTGCGTTTATGCCCCTGTACACACGCTTGATTCTCTTTTGGAGACATAGCAATCCATAGGTTTTAAGATACTTACTAGTCAGGTACATTCTTAGGCGTTTAATATGCGGTGTTGAGTCCATTTCGTTGAGCAAGGAGTAGCTCTTGTCTATTCCATATTTGGCTTAAGGAACTTTATCTGTGCTCATTGCAATCTCTGGTTTTATGCAGCACCCCAACTCACCTTTACCCTTAAGCAAGCATAAGTTTGTTTTCTAAATTTGAGACCCTGTTCTGTTCTGTAATTCAGTTCCTGTGTAGTCCAGTTTACATTCCGTGTATTAGTGATATCTTATGATGTTTCTTTTTCTGTGTGACTTATTTCAGTTAGAATCATCGTACCTGAATCCACTCATTATGCTGCTACGGGCCTGATGACATAGATTTCATTGCTGAGTGATACTGCATTGTACGTAAGTACCACAAGTTCTTTATCCATTTTTCACTTTCTGTGATATTGAACTTGTACGGTAAACGAGGTTCTTGTAAACAGAGGCGTCCCAAACTTTGGGGTGGCTGTGTCTTTTTGATTTTAATTTCCCTAAGCTATAGGACCATAAGTGGAAGTGCCCTAGGCTCTGTTGCTTTGTTTTCTGGATGTTTCAGGAAACACCATACACTTCTCCCGAGTGTCTGTTGGCAATTTACATCCCGCCCATCAGCATAACAAGGCTCCCAATTCTCCATGGCCTGTCCTGCTTTTCTGGATTTTACACGTTTTTAAGATGGCCCTTTTGACCGGGGGGAAGTGAGACTTCATTGTAGTGCAGATTTCCTTTGCAAGCTTGCTTGGTTGGCCAAAAAGGGCGTATGCGTTTTTTCCTGAATATATTCAGGAAAAAACGCATACGCCCTTTTTGGCCAAGTGCATCATTGTGGACGTTCTGCCTCTTTTCCTATGCTTTGAATGCAATTCCAGTCTACCTCCTGAAATCGGTTTCCTGCAATTCTACCCCGCTTTCAAGTCCTCTTGGCAGCCTTACTTCAGTATATTTTTGGACGATAGCTGTCATTTATAACTCTGCAGGTTTGTGAATTACAGTGCCCCTGAGCTCCTTTCTTCAACTCGCTTTCTTGTGAGCTGGCCGCAACACCGCAGGATGGCTTCAGGCCCTAATCTGGTTCCGGCACGGCATGCTGAGCCTTTGGTTAATTCCTCTTCCTGGTGGGAAATGAGAGTTAAATTTGCCCGTCCAGACACCTCCAGCTAGTCTCTCATTGGTTCTCGCTATTCCTGTTCATCTTCCACAGAAATTGCAAACTGGGCCAAACAGGAGGTTAAAGGGACTGACTCTCCAAGTCGGGAGAGTGTTAGTAAAGCGTCTGGAATGTTGCACCCGAGTACCAGGGTACGAAAACTGAGACATATTTGAACACGTCTCCCGATCACATGGTTGATCATACTCTAGGTTCCACATGCATGTTTTAGCTGAAGGAAGAATACCTTAAAACTGGGTAGTTGAAACCCGTGGAATGGATACCATGCAATATGACTTCAAAGGGTCTTCATTTGCTCACCGAACCTCTCCAGTCCTATCACTGCTGCGTTTATGCCCCTGTACACACGCTTGATTCTCTTTTGGAGACATAGCAATCCATAGGTTTTAAGATACTTACTAGTCAGGTACATTCTTAGGCGTTTAATATGGGGTGTTGAGTCCATTTCGTTGAGCAAGGAGTAGCTCTTGTCTATTTCATATTTGGCTTAAGGACCTTTATCTGTGCTCATTTCAATCTCTGGTTTTATGCAGCACCCCAACTCACCTTTCCCCTTAAGCAAGCATAAGATGGTTTTCTAAATTTGAGACCCTGTTCTGTTCTGTAATTCAGTTCCTGTGTAGCCCAGTTTACATTCCGTGTATTAGTGATATCTTATGATGTTTCTTTTTCTGTGTGACTTATTTCAGTTAGAAACATCGTACCTGAATCCACTCATTATGCTGCTACGTGTCTGATGACATAGATTTCATTGCTGAGTGATACTGCATTGTACGTAAGTACCACAAGTTCTTTATCCATTTTTCACTTTCTGTGATATTGAACTCGTACGGTAAACGAAGTTCTTGTAAACAGAGGCGTCCCAAACTTTGGGGAGCTGTGTCTTTTTGATTTTAATTTCCCTAAGCTATAGGACCATAAGTGGAAGTGCCCTAGGCTCTGTTGGTTTGTTTTTTAGATGTTTCAGGAAACACCATACACTTCTCCCGAGTGTCTGTTGGCAATTTACATCCCGCCCATCAGCATAACAAGGCTCCCAGTTCTCCATGGCCTGTCCTGCCTTTCTGGATTTTGCACTTTTTTCAGATGGCCCTTTTGACCGGGGGGAAGTGAGACTTCATTGTAGTGCAGATATCCTTTGCAAGCTTGCTTGGTTGGCCAAAAAGGGCGTATGCGTTTTTTCCTGAATATATTCAGGAAAAAACGCATACGCCCTTTTTGGCCAAGTGCATCATTGTGGACGTTCTGCCTCTTTTCCTATGGTTTGAATGCAATTCCAGTCTACCTCCTGAAATCGGTTTCCTGCAATTCTACCCCGCTTTCAAGTCCTCTTGGCAGCCTTACTTCAGTATATTTTTGGACGATAGCTGTCATTTATAACTCTGCAGGTTTGTGAATTACAGTGCCCCTGAGCTCCTTTCTTCAACTCGCTTTCTTGTGAGCTGGCCGCAACACCGCAGGATGGCTTCAGGCCCTAATCTGGTTCCGGCACGGCACGCGGAGCCTTTGGTTAATTCCTCTTCCTGGTGGGAAATGAGAGTTAAATTTGCCCGTCCAGACACCTCCAGCTAGTCTCTCATTGGTTCTCGCTATTCCTGTTCATCTTCCGCAGAAATTGCAAACTGGGCCAAACAGGAGGTTAAAGGGACTGACTCTCCAAGTCGGGAGAGTGTTAGTAAAGCGTCTGGAATGTTGCACCCGAGTACCAGGGTACGAAAACTGAGACATATTTGAACACGTCTCCCGTTCACACGGTTGATCATACTCTGGGTTCCACATGCATGTTTTAGCTGAAGGAAGAATACCTTAAACCTGGGTAGTTGAAACCCGTGGAATGGGTACCATGCAATATGACTTCAAAGGGTCTTCATTTGCTCACCGAACCTCTCCAATCCTATCACTGCTGCGTTTATGCCCCTGTACACATGCTTGATTCTCTTTCGGAGACATAGCAATCCATAGGTTTTAAGATACTTACTAGTCAGGTACATTCTTAGGCGTTTAATATGGGGTGTTGAGTCCATTTCGTTGAGCAAGGAGTAGCTCTTGTCTATTCCATATTTGGCTTAAGGAACTTTATCTGTGCTCATTGCAATCTCTGGTTTTATGCAGCACCCCAACTCACCTTTCCCCTTAAGCAAGCATAAGTTGGTTTTCTAAATTTGAGACCCTGTTCTGTTCTGTAATTCAGTTCTTGTGTAGCCCAGTTTACATTCCGTGTATTAGTGATATCTTATGATGTTTCTTTTTCTGTGTGACTTATTTCAGTTAGAATCATCGTACCTGAATCCACTCATTATGCTGCTACGGGCCTGATGACATAGATTTCATTGCTGAGTGATACTGCATTGTACGTAAGTACCACAAGTTCTTTATCCATTTTTCACTTTCTGTGATATTGAACTTGTACGGTAAACGAGGTTCTTGTAAACAGAGGCGTCCCAAACTTTGGGGTGGCTGTGTCTTTTTGATTTTAATTTCCCTAAGCTATAGGACCATAAGTGGAAGTGCCCTAGGCTCTGTTGCTTTGTTTTCTGGATGTTTCAGGAAACACCATACACTTCTCCCGAGTGTCTGTTGGCAATTTACATCCCGCCCATCAGCATAACAAGGCTCCCGGTTCTCCATGGCCTGTCCTGCCTTTCTGGATTTTACACTTTTTTCAGATGGCCCTTTTGACCGGGGGGAAGTGAGACTTCATTGTAGTGCAGATATCCTTTGCAAGCTTGCTTGGTTGGCCAAAAAGGGCGTATGCGTTTTTTCCTGAATATATTCAGGAAAAAACGCATACGCCCTTTTTGGCCAAGTGCATCATTGTGGACGTTCTGCCTCTTTTCCTATGCTTTGAATGCAATTCCAGTCTACTTCCTGAAATCGGTTTCCTGCAATTCTACCCCGCTTTCAAGTCCTCTTGGCAGCCTTACTTCAGTATATTTTTGGATGATAGCTGTCATTTATAACTCTGCAGGTTTGTGAATTACAGTGCCCCTGAGCTCCTTTCTTCAACTCGCTTTCTTGTGAGCTGGCCGCAACACCGCAGGATGGCTTCAGGCCCTAATCTGGTTCCGGCACGGCACGCTGAGCCTTTGGTTAATTCCTCTTCCTGGTGGGAAATGAGAGTTAAATTTGCCCGTCCAGACACCTCCAGCTAGTCTCTCATTGGTTCTCGCTATTCCTGTTCATCTTCCGCAGAAATTGCAAACTGGGCCAAACAGGAGGTGAAAGGGACTGACTCTCCAAGTCGGGAGAGTGTTAGTAAAGCGTCTGGAATGTTGCACCCGAGTACCAGGGGAGGAAAACTGAGACATATTTGAACACGTCTCCCGTTCACATGGTTGATCATACTCTGGGTTCCACATGCATGTTTTAGCTGAAGGAAGAATACCTTAAACCTGGGTAGTTGAAACCCGTGGAATGTGTACCATGCAATATGACTTCAAAGGGTCTTCATTTGCTCACCGAACCTCTCCAATCCTATCACTGCTGCGTTTATGCCCCTGTACACATGCTTGATTCTCTTTCGGAGACATAGCAATCCATAGGTTTTAAGATACTTACTAGTCAGGTACATTCTTAGGCGTTTAATATGGGGTGTTGAGTCCATTTCGTTGAGCAAGGAGTAGCTCTTGTCTATTCCATATTTGGCTTAAGGAACTTTATCTGTGCTCATTGCAATCTCTGGTTTTATGCAGCACCCCAACTCACCTTTACCCTTAAGCAAGCATAAGTTTGTTTTCTAAATTTGAGACCCTGTTCTGTTCTGTAATTCAGTTCCTGTGTAGTCCAGTTTACATTCCGTGTATTAGTGATATCTTATGATGTTTCTTTTTCTGTGTGACTTATTTCAGTTAGAATCATCGTACCTGAATCCACTCATTATGCTGCTACGGGCCTGATGACATAGATTTCATTGCTGAGTGATACTGCATTGTACGTAAGTACCACAAGTTCTTTATCCATTTTTCACTTTCTGTGATATTGAACTTGTACGGTAAACGAGGTTCTTGTAAACAGAGGCGTCCCAAACTTTGGGGTGGCTGTGTCTTTTTGATTTTAATTTCCCTAAGCTATAGGACCATAAGTGGAAGTGCCCTAGGCTCTGTTGCTTTGTTTTCTGGATGTTTCAGGAAACACCATACACTTCTCCCGAGTGTCTGTTGGCAATTTACATCCCGCCCATCAGCATAACAAGGCTCCCAATTCTCCATGGCCTGTCCTGCTTTTCTGGATTTTACACGTTTTTAAGATGGCCCTTTTGACCGGGGGGAAGTGAGACTTCATTGTAGTGCAGATTTCCTTTGCAAGCTTGCTTGGTTGGCCAAAAAGGGCGTATGCGTTTTTTCCTGAATATATTCAGGAAAAAACGCATACGCCCTTTTTGGCCAAGTGCATCATTGTGGACGTTCTGCCTCTTTTCCTATGCTTTGAATGCAATTCCAGTCTACCTCCTGAAATCGGTTTCCTGCAATTCTACCCCGCTTTCAAGTCCTCTTGGCAGCCTTACTTCAGTATATTTTTGGACGATAGCTGTCATTTATAACTCTGCAGGTTTGTGAATTACAGTGCCCCTGAGCTCCTTTCTTCAACTCGCTTTCTTGTGAGCTGGCCGCAACACCGCAGGATGGCTTCAGGCCCTAATCTGGTTCCGGCACGGCATGCTGAGCCTTTGGTTAATTCCTCTTCCTGGTGGGAAATGAGAGTTAAATTTGCCCGTCCAGACACCTCCAGCTAGTCTCTCATTGGTTCTCGCTATTCCTGTTCATCTTCCACAGAAATTGCAAACTGGGCCAAACAGGAGGTTAAAGGGACTGACTCTCCAAGTCGGGAGAGTGTTAGTAAAGCGTCTGGAATGTTGCACCCGAGTACCAGGGTACGAAAACTGAGACATATTTGAACACGTCTCCCGATCACATGGTTGATCATACTCTAGGTTCCACATGCATGTTTTAGCTGAAGGAAGAATACCTTAAAACTGGGTAGTTGAAACCCGTGGAATGGATACCATGCAATATGACTTCAAAGGGTCTTCATTTGCTCACCGAACCTCTCCAGTCCTATCACTGCTGCGTTTATGCCCCTGTACACACGCTTGATTCTCTTTTGGAGACATAGCAATCCATAGGTTTTAAGATACTTACTAGTCAGGTACATTCTTAGGCGTTTAATATGGGGTGTTGAGTCCATTTCGTTGAGCAAGGAGTAGCTCTTGTCTATTCCATATTTGGCTTAAGGACCTTTATCTGTGCTCATTTCAATCTCTGGTTTTATGCAGCACCCCAACTCACCTTTACCCTTAAGCAAGCATAAGTTGGTTTTCTAAATTTGAGACCCTGTTCTGTTCTGTAATTCAGTTCCTGTGTAGCCCAGTTTACATTCCGTGTATTAGTGATATCTTATGATGTTTCTTTTTCTGTGTGACTTATTTCAGTTAGAAACATCGTACCTGAATCCACTCATTATGCTGCTACGTGTCTGATGACATAGATTTCATTGCTGAGTGATACTGCATTGTACGTAAGTACCACAAGTTCTTTATCCATTTTTCACTTTCTGTGATATTGAACTCGTACGGTAAACGAAGTTCTTGTAAACAGAGGCGTCCCAAACTTTGGGGTGGCTGTGTCTTTTTGATTTTAATTTCCCTAAGCTATAGGACCATAAGTGGAAGTGCCCTAGGCTCTGTTGGTTTGTTTTTTAGATGTTTCAGGAAATACCATACACTTCTCCCGAGTGTCTGTTGGCAATTTACATCCCGCCCATCAGCATAACAAGGCTCCCAGTTCTCCATGGCCTGTCCTGCCTTTCTGGATTTTGCACTTTTTTCAGATGGCCCTTTTGACCGGGGGGAAGTGAGACTTCATTGTAGTGCAGATTTCCTTTGCAAGCTTGCTTGGTTGGCCAAAAAGGGCGTATGCGTTTTTTCCTGAATATATTCAGGAAAAAACGCATACGCCCTTTTTGGCCAAGTGCATCATTGTGGACGTTCTGCCTCTTTTCCTATGCTTTGAATGCAATTCCAGTCTACCTCCTGAAATCGGTTTCCTGCAATTCTACCCCGCTTTCAAGTCCTCTTGGCAGCCTTACTTCAGTATATTTTTGGACGATAGCTGTCATTTATAACTCTGCAGGTTTGTGAATTACAGTGCCCCTGAGCTCCTTTCTTCAACTCGCTTTCTTGTGAGCTGGCCGCAACACCGCAGGATGGCTTCAGGCCCTAATCTGGTTCCGGCACGGCACGCGGAGCCTTTGGTTAATTCCTCTTCCTGGTGGGAAATGAGAGTTAAATTTGCCCGTCCAGACACCTCCAGCTAGTCTCTCATTGGTTCTCGCTATTCCTGTTCATCTTCCGCAGAAATTGCAAACTGGGCCAAACAGGAGGTTAAAGGGACTGACTCTCCAAGTCGGGAGAGTGTTAGTAAAGCGTCTGGAATGTTGCACCCGAGTACCAGGGTACGAAAACTGAGACATATTTGAACACGTCTCCCGTTCACACGGTTGATCATACTCTGGGTTCCACATGCATGTTTTAGCTGAAGGAAGAATACCTTAAACCTGGGTAGTTGAAACCCGTGGAATGGGTACCATGCAATATGACTTCAAAGGGTCTTCATTTGCTCACCAAACCTCTCCAATCCTATCACTGCTGCGTTTATGCCCCTGTACACATGCTTGATTCTCTTTCGGAGACATAGCAATCCATAGGTTTTAAGATACTTACTAGTCAGGTACATTCTTAGGCGTTTAATATGGGGTGTTGAGTCCATTTCGTTGAGCAAGGAGTAGCTCTTGTCTATTCCATATTTGGCTTAAGGAACTTTATCTGTGCTCATTGCAATCTCTGGTTTTATGCAGCACCCCAACTCACCTTTCCCCTTAAGCAAGCATAAGTTGGTTTTCTAAATTTGAGACCCTGTTCTGTTCTGTAATTCAGTTCTTGTGTAGCCCAGTTTACATTCCGTGTATTAGTGATATCTTATGATGTTTCTTTTTCTGTGTGACTTATTTCAGTTAGAATCATCGTACCTGAATCCACTCATTATGCTGCTACGGGCCTGATGACATAGATTTCATTGCTGAGTGATACTGCATTGTACGTAAGTACCACAAGTTCTTTATCCATTTTTCACTTTCTGTGATATTGAACTTGTACGGTAAACGAGGTTCTTGTAAACAGAGGCGTCCCAAACTTTGGGGTGGCTGTGTCTTTTTGATTTTAATTTCCCTAAGCTATAGGACCATAAGTGGAAGTGCCCTAGGCTCTGTTGCTTTGTTTTCTGGATGTTTCAGGAAACACCATACACTTCTCCCGAGTGTCTGTTGGCAATTTACATCCCGCCCATCAGCATAACAAGGCTCCCGGTTCTCCATGGCCTGTCCTGCCTTTCTGGATTTTACACTTTTTTCAGATGGCCCTTTTGACCGGGGGGAAGTGAGACTTCATTGTAGTGCAGATATCCTTTGCAAGCTTGCTTGGTTGGCCAAAAAGGGCGTATGCGTTTTTTCCTGAATATATTCAGGAAAAAACGCATACGCCCTTTTTGGCCAAGTGCATCATTGTGGACGTTCTGCCTCTTTTCCTATGCTTTGAATGCAATTCCAGTCTACTTCCTGAAATCGGTTTCCTGCAATTCTACCCCGCTTTCAAGTCCTCTTGGCAGCCTTACTTCAGTATATTTTTGGACGATAGCTGTCATTTATAACTCTGCAGGTTTGTGAATTACAGTGCCCCTGAGCTCCTTTCTTCAACTCGCTTTCTTGTGAGCTGGCCGCAACACTGCAGGATGGCTTCAGGCCCTAATCTGGTTCCGGCACGGCACGCTGAGCCTTTGGTTAATTCCTCTTCCTGGTGGGAAATGAGAGTTAAATTCGCCCGTCCAGACACCTCCAGCTAGTCTCTCATTGGTTCTCGCTATTCCTGTTCATCTTCCGCAGAAATTGCAAACTGGGCCAAACAGGAGGTGAAAGGGACTGACTCTCCAAGTCGGGAGAGTGTTAGTAAAGCGTCTGGAATGTTGCACCCGAGTACCAGGGGAGGAAAACTGAGACATATTTGAACACGTCTCCCGTTCACATGGTTGATCATACTCTGGGTTCCACATGCATGTTTTAGCTGAAGGAAGAATACCTTAAACCTGGGTAGTTGAAACCCGTGGAATGGGTACCATGCAATATGACTTCAAAGGGTCTTCATTTGCTCACCGAACCTCTCCAATCCTATCACTGCTGCGTTTATGCCCCTGTACACATGCTTGATTCTCTTTCGGAGACATAGCAATCCATAGGTTTTAAGATACTTACTAGTCAGGTACATTCTTAGGCGTTTAATATGGGGTGTTCAGTCAATTTCGTTGAGCAAGGAGTAGCTCTTGTCTATTCCATATTTGGCTTAAGGAACTTTATCTGTGCTAATTTCAATCTCTGGTTTTATGCAGCACCCCAACTCACCTTTCCCCTTAAGCAAGCATAAGTTGGTTTTCTAAATTTGAGACCCTGTTCTGTTCTGTAATTCAGTTCTTGTGTAGCCCAGTTTACATTCCGTGTATTAGTGATATCTTATGATGTTTCTTTTTCTGTGTGACTTATTTCAGTTAGAATCATCGTACCTGAATCCACTCATTATGCTGCTACGGGCCTGATGACATAGATTTCATTGCTGAGTGATACTGCATTGTACGTAAGTACCACAAGTTCTTTATCCATTTTTCACTTTCTGTGATATTGAACTTGTACGGTAAACGAGGTTCTTGTAAACAGAGGCGTCCCAAACTTTGGGGTGGCTGTGTCTTTTTGATTTTAATTTCCCTAAGCTATAGGACCATAAGTGGAAGTGCCCAGGGCTCTGTTGCTTTGTTTTTTAGATGTTTCAGGAAACACCACACACTTCTCCTGAGTGTCTCTTGGCAATTTACATCCCGCCCATCAGCATAACAAGACTCCCAGTTCTCCATGGCCTGTCCTGCCTTTCTGGATTTTACACGTTTTTCAGATGGCCCTTTTGACCGGGGGGAAGTGAGACTTCATTGTAGTGCAGATTTCCTTTGCAAGCTTGCTTGGTTGGCCAAAAAGGGCGTATGCGTTTTTTCCTGAATATATTCAGGAAAAAACGCATACGCCCTTTTTGGCCAAGTGCATCATTGTGGACGTTCTGCCTCTTTTCCTATGCTTTCAATGCAATTCCAGTCTACCTCCTGAAATCGGTTTCCTGCAATTCTACCCCGCTTTCAAGTCCTCTTGGCAGCCTTACTTCAGTATATTTTTGGACGATAGCTGTCATTTATAACTCTGCAGGTTTGTGAATTACAGTGCCCCTGAGCTCCTTTCTTCAACTCGCTTTCTTGTGACCTGGCCGCAACACCGCAGGATGGCTTCAGGCCCTAATCTGTTTCCGGCACGGCACGCTGAGCCTTTGGTTAATTCCTCTTCCTGGTGGGAAATGAGAGTTAAATTTGCCCGTCCAGACACCTCCAGCTAGTCTCTCATTGGTTCTCGCTATTCCTGTTAATCTTCCGCAGAAATTGCAAACTGGGCCAAACAGGAGGTTAAAGGGACTGACTCTCCAAGTGGGGAGAGTGTTAGTAAAGCGTCTGGAATGTTGCACCCGAGTACCAGGGTACGAAAACTGAGACATATTTGAACACGTCTCCCGATCACATGGTTGATCATACTCTAGGTTCCACATGCATGTTTTAGCTGAAGGAAGAATACCTTAAAACTGGGTATTTGAAACCCGTGGAATGGGTACCATGCAATATGACTTCAAAGGGTCTTCATTTGCTCACCGAACCTCTCCAATCCTATCACTGCTGCGTTTATGCCCCTGTACACACGCTTGATTCTCTTTCGGAGACATAGCAATCCATAGGTTTTAAGATACTTACTAGTCAGGTACATTCTTAGGCGTTTAATATGGGGTGTTGAGTCCATTTCGTTGAGCAAGGAGTAGCTCTTGTCTATTCCATATTTGGCTTAAGGAACTTTATCTGTGCTCATTGCAATCTCTGGTTTTATGCAGCACCCCAACTCACCTTTACCCTTAAGCAAGCATAAGTTTGTTTTCTAAATTTGAGACCCTGTTCTGTTCTGTAATTCAGTTCCTGTGTAGTCCAGTTTACATTCCGTGTATTAGTGATATCTTATGATGTTTCTTTTTCTGTGTGACTTATTTCAGTTAGAATCATCGTACCTGAATCCACTCATTATGCTGCTACGGGCCTGATGACATAGATTTCATTGCTGAGTGATACTGCATTGTACGTAAGTACCACAAGTTCTTTATCCATTTTTCACTTTCTGTGATATTGAACTTGTACGGTAAACGAGGTTCTTGTAAACAGAGGCGTCCCAAACTTTGGGGTGGCTGTGTCTTTTTGATTTTAATTTCCCTAAGCTATAGGACCATAAGTGGAAGTGCCCTAGGCTCTGTTGCTTTGTTTTCTGGATGTTTCAGGAAACACCATACACTTCTCCCAAGTGTCTGTTGGCAATTTACATCCCGCCCATCAGCATAACAAGGCTCCCGGTTCTCCATGGCCTGTCCTGCCTTTCTGGATTTTACACTTTTTTCAGATGGCCCTTTTGACCGGGGGGAAGTGAGACTTCATTGTAGTGCAGATATCCTTTGCAAGCTTGCTTGGTTGGCCAAAAAGGGCGTATGCGTTTTTTCCTGAATATATTCAGGAAAAAACGCATACGCCCTTTTTGGCCAAGTGCATCATTGTGGACGTTCTGCCTCTTTTCCTATGCTTTGAATGCAATTCCAGTCTACTTCCTGAAATCGGTTTCCTGCAATTCTACCCCGCTTTCAAGTCCTCTTGGCAGCCTTACTTCAGTATATTTTTGGATGATAGCTGTCATTTATAACTCTGCAGGTTTGTGAATTACAGTGCCCCTGAGCTCCTTTCTTCAACTCGCTTTCTTGTGAGCTGGCCGCAACACCGCAGGATGGCTTCAGGCCCTAATCTGGTTCCGGCACGGCACGCTGAGCCTTTGGTTAATTCCTCTTCCTGGTGGGAAATGAGAGTTAAATTTGCCCGTCCAGACACCTCCAGCTAGTCTCTCATTGGTTCTCGCTATTCCTGTTCATCTTCCGCAGAAATTGCAAACTGGGCCAAACAGGAGGTGAAAGGGACTGACTCTCCAAGTCGGGAGAGTGTTAGTAAAGCGTCTGGAATGTTGCACCCGAGTACCAGGGGAGGAAAACTGAGACATATTTGAACACGTCTCCCGTTCACATGGTTGATCATACTCTGGGTTCCACATGCATGTTTTAGCTGAAGGAAGAATACCTTAAACCTGGGTAGTTGAAACCCGTGGAATGTGTACCATGCAATATGACTTCAAAGGGTCTTCATTTGCTCACCGAACCTCTCCAATCCTATCACTGCTGCGTTTATGCCCCTGTACACATGCTTGATTCTCTTTCGGAGACATAGCAATCCATAGGTTTTAAGATACTTACTAGTCAGGTACATTCTTAGGCGTTTAATATGGGGTGTTCAGTCCATTTCGTTGAGCAAGGAGTAGCTCTTGTCTATTCCATATTTGGCTTAAGGAACTTTATCTGTGCTAATTTCAATCTCTGGTTTTATGCAGCACCCCAACTCACCTTTCCCCTTAAGCAAGCATAAGTTTGTTTTCTAAATTTGAGACCCTGTTCTGTTCTGTAATTCAGTTCTTGTGTAGCCCAGTTTACATTCCGTGTATTAGTGATATCTTATGATGTTTCTTTTTCTGTGTGACTTATTTCAGTTAGAATCATCGTACCTGAATCCACTCATTATGCTGCTACGGGCCTGATGACATAGATTTCATTGCTGAGTGATACTGCATTGTACGTAAGTACCACAAGTTCTTTATCCATTTTTCACTTTCTGTGATATTGAACTTGTACGGTAAACGAGGTTCTTGTAAACAGAGGCGTCCCAAACTTTGGGGTGGCTGTGTCTTTTTGATTTTAATTTCCCTAAGCTATAGGACCATAAGTGGAAGTGCCCAGGGCTCTGTTGCTTTGTTTTTTAGATGTTTCAGGAAACACCACACACTTCTCCTGAGTGTCTGTTGGCAATTTACATCCCGCCCATCAGCATAACAAGACTCCCAGTTCTCCATGGCCTGTCCTGCCTTTCTGGATTTTACACGTTTTTCAGATGGCCCTTTTGACCTGGGGGAAGTGAGACTTCATTGTAGTGCAGATTTCCTTTGCAAGCTTGCTTGGTTGGCCAAAAAGGGCGTATGCGTTTTTTCCTGAATATATTCAGGAAAAAACGCATACGCCCTTTTTGGCCAAGTGCATCATTGTGGACGTTCTGCCTCTTTTCCTATGCTTTGAATGCAATTCCAGTCTACCTCCTGAAATCGGTTTCCTGCAATTCTACCCCGCTTTCAAGTCCTCTTGGCAGCCTTACTTCAGTATATTTTTGGACGATAGCTGTCATTTATAACTCTGCAGGTTTGTGAATTACAGTGCCCCTGAGCTCCTTTCTTCAACTCGCTTTCTTGTGACCTGGCCGCAACACCGCAGGATGGCTTCAGGCCCTAATCTGTTTCCGGCACGGCACGCTGAGCCTTTGGTTAATTCCTCTTCCTGGTGGGAAATGAGAGTTAAATTTGCCCGTCCAGACACCTCCAGCTAGTCTCTCATTGGTTCTCGCTATTCCTGTTCATCTTCCGCAGAAATTGCAAACTGGGCCAAACAGGAGGTTAAAGGGACTGACTCTCCAAGTGGGGAGAGTGTTAGTAAAGCGTCTGGAATGTTGCACCCGAGTACCAGGGTACGAAAACTGAGACATATTTGAACACGTCTCCCGATCACATGGTTGATCATACTCTAGGTTCCACATGCATGTTTTAGCTGAAGGAAGAATACCTTAAAACTGGGTATTTGAAACCCGTGGAATGGGTACCATGCAATATGACTTCAAAGGGTCTTCATTTGCTCACCGAACCTCTCCAATCCTATCACTGCTGCGTTTATGCCCCTGTACACACGCTTGATTCTCTTTTGGAGACATAGCAATCCATAGGTTTTAAGATACTTACTAGTCAGGTACATTCTTAGGCGTTTAATATGGGGTGTTGAGTCCATTTCGTTGAGCAAGGAGTAGCTCTTGTCTATTCCATATTTGGCTTAAGGAACTTTATCTGTGCTCATTGCAATCTCTGGTTTTATGCAGCACCCCAACTCACCTTTACCCTTAAGCAAGCATAAGTTTGTTTTCTAAATTTGAGACCCTGTTCTGTTCTGTAATTCAGTTCCTGTGTAGTCCAGTTTACATTCCGTGTATTAGTGATATCTTATGATGTTTCTTTTTCTGTGTGACTTATTTCAGTTAGAATCATCGTACCTGAATCCACTCATTATGCTGCTACGGGCCTGATGACATAGATTTCATTGCTGAGTGATACTGCATTGTACGTAAGTACCACAAGTTCTTTATCCATTTTTCACTTTCTGTGATATTGAACTTGTACGGTAAACGAGGTTCTTGTAAACAGAGGCGTCCCAAACTTTGGGGTGGCTGTGTCTTTTTGATTTTAATTTCCCTAAGCTATAGGACCATAAGTGGAAGTGCCCTAGGCTCTGTTGCTTTGTTTTCTGGATGTTTCAGGAAACACCATACACTTCTCCTGAGTGTCTGTTGGCAATTTACATCCCGCCCATCAGCATAACAAGGCTCCCAATTCTCCATGGCCTGTCCTGCTTTTCTGGATTTTACACGTTTTTAAGATGGCCCTTTTGACCGGGGGGAAGTGAGACTTCATTGTAGTGCAGATTTCCTTTGCAAGCTTGCTTGGTTGGCCAAAAAGGGCGTATGCGTTTTTTCCTGAATATATTCAGGAAAAAACGCATACGCCCTTTTTGGCCAAGTGCATCATTGTGGACGTTCTGCCTCTTTTCCTATGCTTTGAATGCAATTCCAGTCTACCTCCTGAAATCGGTTTCCTGCAATTCTACCCCGCTTTCAAGTCCTCTTGGCAGCCTTACTTCAGTATATTTTTGGACGATAGCTGTCATTTATAACTCTGCAGGTTTGTGAATTACAGTGCCCCTGAGCTCCTTTCTTCAACTCGCTTTCTTGTGAGCTGGCCGCAACACCGCAGGATGGCTTCAGGCCCTAATCTGGTTCCGGCACGGCATGCTGAGCCTTTGGTTAATTCCTCTTCCTGGTGGGAAATGAGAGTTAAATTTGCCCGTCCAGACACCTCCAGCTAGTCTCTCATTGGTTCTCGCTATTCCTGTTCATCTTCCACAGAAATTGCAAACTGGGCCAAACAGGAGGTTAAAGGGACTGACTCTCCAAGTCGGGAGAGTGTTAGTAAAGCGTCTGGAATGTTGCACCCGAGTACCAGGGTACGAAAACTGAGACATATTTGAACACGTCTCCCGATCACATGGTTGATCATACTCTAGGTTCCACATGCATGTTTTAGCTGAAGGAAGAATACCTTAAAACTGGGTAGTTGAAACCCGTGGAATGGATACCATGCAATATGACTTCAAAGGGTCTTCATTTGCTCACCGAACCTCTCCAGTCCTATCACTGCTGCGTTTATGCCCCTGTACACACGCTTGATTCTCTTTTGGAGACATAGCAATCCATAGGTTTTAAGATACTTACTAGTCAGGTACATTCTTAGGCGTTTAATATGGGGTGTTGAGTCCATTTCGTTGAGCAAGGCGTAGCTCTTGTCTATTCCATATTTGGCTTAAGGACCTTTATCTGTGCTCATTTCAATCTCTGGTTTTATGCAGCACCCCAACTCACCTTTACCCTTAAGCAAGCATAAGATGGTTTTCTAAATTTGAGACCCTGTTCTGTTCTGTAATTCAGTTCCTGTGTAGCCCAGTTTACATTCCGTGTATTAGTGATATCTTATGATGTTTCTTTTTCTGTGTGACTTATTTCAGTTAGAAACATCGTACCTGAATCCACTCATTATGCTGCTACGTGTCTGATGACATAGATTTCATTGCTGAGTGATACTGCATTGTACGTAAGTACCACAAGTTCTTTATCCATTTTTCACTTTCTGTGATATTGAACTCGTACGGTAAACGAAGTTCTTGTAAACAGAGGCGTCCCAAACTTTGGGGTGGCTGTGTCTTTTTGATTTTAATTTCCCTAAGCTATAGGACCATAAGTGGAAGTGCCCTAGGCTCTGTTGGTTTGTTTTTTAGATGTTTCAGGAAACACCATACACTTCTCCCGAGTGTCTGTTGGCAATTTACATCCCGCCCATCAGCATAACAAGGCTCCCAGTTCTCCATGGCCTGTCCTGCCTTTCTGGATTTTGCACTTTTTTCAGATGGCCCTTTTGACCGGGGGGAAGTGAGACTTCATTGTAGTGCAGATATCCTTTGCAAGCTTGCTTGGTTGGCCAAAAAGGGCGTATGCGTTTTTTCCTGAATATATTCAGGAAAAAACGCATACGCCCTTTTTGGCCAAGTGCATCATTGTGGACGTTCTGCCTCTTTTCCTATGGTTTGAATGCAATTCCAGTCTACCTCCTGAAATCGGTTTCCTGCAATTCTACCCCGCTTTCAAGTCCTCTTGGCAGCCTTACTTCAGTATATTTTTGGACGATAGCTGTCATTTATAACTCTGCAGGTTTGTGAATTACAGTGCCCCTGAGCTCCTTTCTTCAACTCGCTTTCTTGTGAGCTGGCCGCAACACCGCAGGATGGCTTCAGGCCCTAATCTGGTTCCGGCACGGCACGCGGAGCCTTTGGTTAATTCCTCTTCCTGGTGGGAAATGAGAGTTAAATTTGCCCGTCCAGACACCTCCAGCTAGTCTCTCATTGGTTCTCGCTATTCCTGTTCATCTTCCGCAGAAATTGCAAACTGGGCCAAACAGGAGGTTAAAGGGACTGACTCTCCAAGTCGGGAGAGTGTTAGTAAAGCGTCTGGAATGTTGCACCCGAGTACCAGGGTACGAAAACTGAGACATATTTGAACACGTCTCCCGTTCACACGGTTGATCATACTCTGGGTTCCACATGCATGTTTTAGCTGAAGGAAGAATACCTTAAACCTGGGTAGTTGAAACCCGTGGAATGGGTACCATGCAATATGACTTCAAAGGGTCTTCATTTGCTCACCAAACCTCTCCAATCCTATCACTGCTGCGTTTATGCCCCTGTACACATGCTTGATTCTCTTTCGGAGACATAGCAATCCATAGGTTTTAAGATACTTACTAGTCAGGTACATTCTTAGGCGTTTAATATGGGGTGTTGAGTCCATTTCGTTGAGCAAGGAGTAGCTCTTGTCTATTCCATATTTGGCTTAAGGAACTTTATCTGTGCTCATTGCAATCTCTGGTTTTATGCAGCACCCCAACTCACCTTTCCCCTTAAGCAAGCATAAGTTGGTTTTCTAAATTTGAGACCCTGTTCTGTTCTGTAATTCAGTTCTTGTGTAGCCCAGTTTACATTCCGTGTATTAGTGATATCTTATGATGTTTCTTTTTCTGTGTGACTTATTTCAGTTAGAATCATCGTACCTGAATCCACTCATTATGCTGCTACGGGCCTGATGACATAGATTTCATTGCTGAGTGATACTGCATTGTACGTAAGTACCACAAGTTCTTTATCCATTTTTCACTTTCTGTGATATTGAACTTGTACGGTAAACGAGGTTCTTGTAAACAGAGGCGTCCCAAACTTTGGGGTGGCTGTGTCTTTTTGATTTTAATTTCCCTAAGCTATAGGACCATAAGTGGAAGTGCCCTAGGCTCTGTTGCTTTGTTTTCTGGATGTTTCAGGAAACACCATACACTTCTCCCGAGTGTCTGTTGGCAATTTACATCCCGCCCATCAGCATAACAAGGCTCCCGGTTCTCCATGGCCTGTCCTGCCTTTCTGGATTTTACACTTTTTTCAGATGGCCCTTTTGACCGGGGGGAAGTGAGACTTCATTGTAGTGCAGATATCCTTTGCAAGCTTGCTTGGTTGGCCAAAAAGGGCGTATGCGTTTTTTCCTGAATATATTCAGGAAAAAACGCATACGCCCTTTTTGGCCAAGTGCATCATTGTGGACGTTCTGCCTCTTTTCCTATGCTTTGAATGCAATTCCAGTCTACTTCCTGAAATCGGTTTCCTGCAATTCTACCCCGCTTTCAAGTCCTCTTGGCAGCCTTACTTCAGTATATTTTTGGACGATAGCTGTCATTTATAACTCTGCAGGTTTGTGAATTACAGTGCCCCTGAGCTCCTTTCTTCAACTCGCTTTCTTGTGAGCTGGCCGCAACACCGCAGGATGGCTTCAGGCCCTAATCTGGTTCCGGCACGGCATGCTGAGCCTTTGGTTAATTCCTCTTCCTGGTGGGAAATGAGAGTTAAATTTGCCCGTCCAGACACCTCCAGCTAGTCTCTCATTGGTTCTCGCTATTCCTGTTCATCTTCCGCAGAAATTGCAAACTGGGCCAAACAGGAGGTGAAAGGGACTGACTCTCCAAGTCGGGAGAGTGTTAGTAAAGCGTCTGGAATGTTGCACCCGAGTACCAGGGGAGGAAAACTGAGACATATTTGAACACGTCTCCCGTTCACATGGTTGATCATACTCTGGGTTCCACATGCATGTTTTAGCTGAAGGAAGAATACCTTAAACCTGGGTAGTTGAAACCCGTGGAATGGGTACCATGCAATATGACTTCAAAGGGTCTTCATTTGCTCACCGAACCTCTCCAATCCTATCACTGCTGCGTTTATGCCCCTGTACACATGCTTGATTCTCTTTCGGAGACATAGCAATCCATAGGTTTTAAGATACTTACTAGTCAGGTACATTCTTAGGCGTTTAATATGGGGTGTTCAGTCAATTTCGTTGAGCAAGGAGTAGCTCTTGTCTATTCCATATTTGGCTTAAGGAACTTTATCTGTGCTAATTTCAATCTCTGGTTTTATGCAGCACCCCAACTCACCTTTCCCCTTAAGCAAGCATAAGTTGGTTTTCTAAATTTGAGACCCTGTTCTGTTCTGTAATTCAGTTCTTGTGTAGCCCAGTTTACATTCCGTGTATTAGTGATATCTTATGATGTTTCTTTTTCTGTGTGACTTATTTCAGTTAGAATCATCGTACCTGAATCCACTCATTATGCTGCTACGGGCCTGATGACATAGATTTCATTGCTGAGTGATACTGCATTGTACGTAAGTACCACAAGTTCTTTATCCATTTTTCACTTTCTGTGATATTGAACTTGTACGGTAAACGAGGTTCTTGTAAACAGAGGCGTCCCAAACTTTGGGGTGGCTGTGTCTTTTTGATTTTAATTTCCCTAAGCTATAGGACCATAAGTGGAAGTGCCCAGGGCTCTGTTGCTTTGTTTTTTAGATGTTTCAGGAAACACCACACACTTCTCCTGAGTGTCTCTTGGCAATTTACATCCCGCCCATCAGCATAACAAGACTCCCAGTTCTCCATGGCCTGTCCTGCCTTTCTGGATTTTACACGTTTTTCAGATGGCCCTTTTGACCGGGGGGAAGTGAGACTTCATTGTAGTGCAGATTTCCTTTGCAAGCTTGCTTGGTTGGCCAAAAAGGGCGTATGCGTTTTTTCCTGAATATATTCAGGAAAAAACGCATACGCCCTTTTTGGCCAAGTGCATCATTGTGGACGTTCTGCCTCTTTTCCTATGCTTTCAATGCAATTCCAGTCTACCTCCTGAAATCGGTTTCCTGCAATTCTACCCCGCTTTCAAGTCCTCTTGGCAGCCTTACTTCAGTATATTTTTGGACGATAGCTGTCATTTATAACTCTGCAGGTTTGTGAATTACAGTGCCCCTGAGCTCCTTTCTTCAACTCGCTTTCTTGTGACCTGGCCGCAACACCGCAGGATGGCTTCAGGCCCTAATCTGTTTCCGGCATGGCACGCTGAGCCTTTGGTTAATTCCTCTTCCTGGTGGGAAATGAGAGTTAAATTTGCCCGTCCAGACACCTCCAGCTAGTCTCTCATTGGTTCTCGCTATTCCTGTTAATCTTCCGCAGAAATTGCAAACTGGGCCAAACAGGAGGTTAAAGGGACTGACTCTCCAAGTGGGGAGAGTGTTAGTAAAGCGTCTGGAATGTTGCACCCGAGTACCAGGGTACGAAAACTGAGACATATTTGAACACGTCTCCCGATCACATGGTTGATCATACTCTAGGTTCCACATGCATGTTTTAGCTGAAGGAAGAATACCTTAAAACTGGGTATTTGAAACCCGTGGAATGGGTACCATGCAATATGACTTCAAAGGGTCTTCATTTGCTCACCGAACCTCTCCAATCCTATCACTGCTGCGTTTATGCCCCTGTACACACGCTTGATTCTCTTTTGGAGACATAGCAATCCATAGGTTTTAAGATACTTACTAGTCAGGTACATTCTTAGGCGTTTAATATGGGGTGTTGAGTCCATTTCGTTGAGCAAGGAGTAGCTCTTGTCTATTCCATATTTGGCTTAAGGAACTTTATCTGTGCTCATTGCAATCTCTGGTTTTATGCAGCACCCCAACTCACCTTTACCCTTAAGCAAGCATAAGTTTGTTTTCTAAATTTGAGACCCTGTTCTGTTCTGTAATTCAGTTCCTGTGTAGTCCAGTTTACATTCCGTGTATTAGTGATATCTTATGATGTTTCTTTTTCTGTGTGACTTATTTCAGTTAGAATCATCGTACCTGAATCCACTCATTATGCTGCTACGGGCCTGATGACATAGATTTCATTGCTGAGTGATACTGCATTGTACGTAAGTACCACAAGTTCTTTATCCATTTTTCACTTTCTGTGATATTGAACTTGTACGGTAAACGAGGTTCTTGTAAACAGAGGCGTCCCAAACTTTGGGGTGGCTGTGTCTTTTTGATTTTAATTTCCCTAAGCTATAGGACCATAAGTGGAAGTGCCCTAGGCTCTGTTGCTTTGTTTTCTGGATGTTTCAGGAAACACCATACACTTCTCCCAAGTGTCTGTTGGCAATTTACATCCCGCCCATCAGCATAACAAGGCTCCCAATTCTCCATGGCCTGTCCTGCTTTTCTGGATTTTAGACGTTTTTAAGATGGCCCTTTTGACCGGGGGGAAGTGAGACTTCATTGTAGTGCAGATTTCCTTTGCAAGCTTGCTTGGTTGGCCAAAAAGGGCGTATGCGTTTTTTCCTGAATATATTCAGGAAAAAACGCATACGCCCTTTTTGGCCAAGTGCATCATTGTGGACCTTCTGCCTCTTTTCCTATGCTTTGAATGCAATTCCAGTCTACCTCCTGAAATCGGTTTCCTGCAATTCTACCCCGCTTTCAAGTCCTCTTGGCAGCCTTACTTCAGTATATTTTTGGACGATAGTTGTCATTTATAACTCTGCAGGTTTGTGAATTACAGTTCCCCTGAGCTCCTTTCTTCAACTCGCTTTCTTGTGAGCTGGCCGCAACACCGCAGGATGGCTTCAGGCCCTAATCTGGTTCCGGCACGGCACGCGGAGCCTTTGGTTAATTCCTCTTCCTGGTGGGAAATGAGAGTTAAATTTGCCCGTCCAGACACCTCCAGCTAGTCTCTCATTGGTTCTCGCTATTCCTGTTCATCTTCCGCAGAAATTGCAAACTGGGCCAAACAGGAGGTTAAAGGGACTGACTCTCCAAGTCGGGAGAGTGTTAGTAAAGCGTCTGGAATGTTGCACCCGAGTACCAGGGTACGAAAACTGAGACATATTTGAACACGTCTCCCGTTCACACGGTTGATCATACTCTGGGTTCCACATGCATGTTTTAGCTGAAGGAAGAATACCTTAAACCTGGGTAGTTGAAACCCGTGGAATGGGTACCATGCAATATGACTTCAAAGGGTCTTCATTTGCTCACCGAACCTCTCCAATCCTATCACTGCTGCGTTTATGCCCCTGTACACATGCTTGATTCTCTTTCGGAGACATAGCAATCCATAGGTTTTAAGATACTTACTAGTCAGGTACATTCTTAGCCGTTTAATATGGGGTGTTCAGTCCATTTCGTTGAGCAAGGAGTAGCTCTTGTCTATTCCATATTTGGCTTAAGGAACTTTATCTGTGCTCATTGCAATCTCTGGTTTTATGCAGCACCCCAACTCACCTTTCCCCTTAAGCAAGCATAAGTTGGTTTTCTAAATTTGAGACCCTGTTCTGTTCTGTAATTCAGTTCTTGTGTAGCCCAGTTTACATTCCGTGTATTAGTGATATCTTATGATGTTTCTTTTTCTGTGTGACTTATTTCAGTTAGAATCATCGTACCTGAATCCACTCATTATGCTGCTACGGGCCTGATGACATAGATTTCATTGCTGAGTGATACTGCATTGTACGTAAGTACCACAAGTTCTTTATCCATTTTTCACTTTCTGTGATATTGAACTTGTACGGTAAACGAGGTTCTTGTAAACAGAGGCGTCCCAAACTTTGGGGTGGCTGTGTCTTTTTGATTTTAATTTCCCTAAGCTATAGGACCATAAGTGGAAGTGCCCTAGGCTCTGTTGCTTTGTTTTCTGGATGTTTCAGGAAACACCATACACTTCTCCCGAGTGTCTGTTGGCAATTTACATCCCGCCCATCAGCATAACAAGGCTCCCGGTTCTCCATGGCCTGTCCTGCCTTTCTGGATTTTACACTTTTTTCAGATGGCCCTTTTGACCGGGGGGAAGTGAGACTTCATTGTAGTGCAGATATCCTTTGCAAGCTTGCTTGGTTGGCCAAAAAGGGCGTATGCGTTTTTTCCTGAATATATTCAGGAAAAAACGCATACGCCCTTTTTGGCCAAGTGCATCATTGTGGACGTTCTGCCTCTTTTCCTATGCTTTGAATGCAATTCCAGTCTACTTCCTGAAATCGGTTTCCTGCAATTCTACCCCGCTTTCAAGTCCTCTTGGCAGCCTTACTTCAGTATATTTTTGGACGATAGCTGTCATTTATAACTCTGCAGGTTTGTGAATTACAGTGCCCCTGAGCTCCTTTCTTCAACTCGCTTTCTTGTGAGCTGGCCACAACACCGCAGGATGGCTTCAGGCCCTAATCTGGTTCCGGCACGGCACGCTGAGCCTTTGGTTAATTCCTCTTCCTGGTGGGAAATGAGAGTTAAATTTGCCCGTCCAGACACCTCCAGCTAGTCTCTCATTGGTTCTCGCTATTCCTGTTCATCTTCCGCAGAAATTGCAAACTGGGCCAAACAGGAGGTGAAAGGGACTGACTCTCCAAGTCGGGAGAGTGTTAGTAAAGCGTCTGGAATGTTGCACCCGAGTACCAGGGGAGGAAAACTGAGACATATTTGAACACGTCTCCCGTTCACATCGTTGATCATACTCTGGGTTCCACATGCATGTTTTAGCTGAAGGAAGAATACCTTAAACCTGGGTAGTTGAAACCCGTGGAATGGGTACCATGCAATATGACTTCAAAGGGTCTTCATTTGCTCACCGAACCTCTCCAATCCTATCACTGCTGCGTTTATGCCCCTGTACACATGCTTGATTCTCTTTCGGAGACATAGCAATCCATAGGTTTTAAGATACTTACTAGTCAGGTACATTCTTAGGCGTTTAATATGGGGTGTTCAGTCAATTTCGTTGAGCAAGGAGTAGCTCTTGTCTATTCCATATTTGGCTTAAGGAACTTTATCTGTGCTAATTTCAATCTCTGGTTTTATGCAGCACCCCAACTCACCTTTCCCCTTAAGCAAGCATAAGTTGGTTTTCTAAATTTGAGACCCTGTTCTGTTCTGTAATTCAGTTCTTGTGTAGCCCAGTTTACATTCCGTGTATTAGTGATATCTTATGATGTTTCTTTTTCTGTGTGACTTATTTCAGTTAGAATCATCGTACCTGAATCCACTCATTATGCTGCTACGGGCCTGATGACATAGATTTCATTGCTGAGTGATACTGCATTGTACGTAAGTACCACAAGTTCTTTATCCATTTTTCACTTTCTGTGATATTGAACTTGTACGGTAAACGAGGTTCTTGTAAACAGAGGCGTCCCAAACTTTGGGGTGGCTGTGTCTTTTTGATTTTAATTTCCCTAAGCTATAGGACCATAAGTGGAAGTGCCCAGGGCTCTGTTGCTTTGTTTTTTAGATGTTTCAGGAAACACCACACACTTCTCCTGAGTGTCTGTTGGCAATTTACATCCCGCCCATCAGCATAACAAGACTCCCAGTTCTCCATGGCCTGTCCTGCCTTTCTGGATTTTACACTTTTTTCAGATGGCCCTTTTGACCGGGGGGAAGTGAGACTTCATTGTAGTGCAGATTTCCTTTGCAAGCTTGCTTGGTTGGCCAAAAAGGGCGTATGCGTTTTTTCCTGAATATATTCAGGAAAAAACGCATACGCCCTTTTTGGCCAAGTGCATCATTGTGGACGTTCTGCCTCTTTTCCTATGCTTTGAATGCAATTCCAGTCTACTTCCTGAAATCGGTTTCCTGCAATTCTACCCCGCTTTCAAGTCCTCTTGGCAGCCTTACTTCAGTATATTTTTGGACGATAGCTGTCATTTATAACTCTGCAGGTTTGTGAATTACAGTGCCCCTGAGCTCCTTTCTTCAACTCGCTTTCTTGTGAGCTGGCCGCAACACCGCAGGATGGCTTCAGGCCCTAATCTGGTTCCGGCACGGCACGCTGAGCCTTTGGTTAATTCCTCTTCCTGGTGGGAAATGAGAGTTAAATTTGCCCGTCCAGACACCTCCAGCTAGTCTCTCATTGGTTCTCGCTATTCCTGTTCATCTTCCGCAGAAATTGCAAACTGGGCCAAACAGGAGGTGAAAGGGACTGACTCTCCAAGTCGGGAGAGTGTTAGTAAAGCGTCTGGAATGTTGCACCCGAGTACCAGGGGAGGAAAACTGAGACATATTTGAACACGTCTCCCGTTCACATGGTTGATCATACTCTGGGTTCCACATGCATGTTTTAGCTGAAGGAAGAATACCTTAAACCTGGGTAGTTGAAACCCGTGGAATGGGTACCATGCAATATGACTTCAAAGGGTCTTCATTTGCTCACCGAACCTCTCCAATCCTATCACTGCTGCGTTTATGCCCCTGTACACATGCTTGATTCTCTTTCGGAGACATAGCAATCCATAGGTTTTAAGATACTTACTAGTCAGGTACATTCTTAGGCGTTTAATATGGGGTGTTCAGTCAATTTCGTTGAGCAAGGAGTAGCTCTTGTCTATTCCATATTTGGCTTAAGGAACTTTATCTGTGCTAATTTCAATCTCTGGTTTTATGCAGCACCCCAACTCACCTTTCCCCTTAAGCAAGCATAAGTTGGTTTTCTAAATTTGAGACCCTGTTCTGTTCTGTAATTCAGTTCTTGTGTAGCCCAGTTTACATTCCGTGTATTAGTGATATCTTATGATGTTTCTTTTTCTGTGTGACTTATTTCAGTTAGAATCATCGTACCTGAATCCACTCATTATGCTGCTACGGGCCTGATGACATAGATTTCATTGCTGAGTGATACTGCATTGTACGTAAGTACCACAAGTTCTTTATCCATTTTTCACTTTCTGTGATATTGAACTTGTACGGTAAACGAGGTTCTTGTAAACAGAGGCGTCCCAAACTTTGGGGTGGCTGTGTCTTTTTGATTTTAATTTCCCTAAGCTATAGGACCATAAGTGGAAGTGCCCAGGGCTCTGTTGCTTTGTTTTTTAGATGTTTCAGGAAACACCATACACTTCTCCCGAGTGTCTGTTGGCAATTTACATCCCGCCCATCAGCATAACAAGACTCCCAGTTCTCCATGGCCTGTCCTGCCTTTCTGGATTTTACACTTTTTTCAGATGGCCCTTTTGACCTGGGGGAAGTGAGACTTCATTGTAGTGCAGATTTCCTTTGCAAGCTTGCTTGGTTGGCCAAAAAGGGCGTATGCGTTTTTTCCTGAATATATTCAGGAAAAAACGCATACGCCCTTTTTGGCCAAGTGCATCATTGTGGACGTTCTGCCTCTTTTCCTATGCTTTGAATGCAATTCCAGTCTACCTCCTGAAATCGGTTTCCTGCAATTCTACCCCGCTTTCAAGTCCTCTTGGCAGCCTTACTTCAGTATATTTTTGGACGATAGCTGTCATTTATAACTCTGCAGGTTTGTGAATTACAGTGGCCCTGAGCTCCTTTCTTCAACTCGCTATCTTGTGAGCTGGCCGCAACACCGCAGGATGGCTTCAGGCCCTAATCTGGTTCCGGCACGGCACGCTGAGCCTTTGGTTAATTCCTCTTCCTGGTGGGAAATGAGAGTTAAATTTGCCCGTCCAGACACCTCTGGCTAGTCTCTCATTGGTTCTCGCTATTCCTGTTCATCTTCCGCAGAAATTGCAAACTGGGCCAAACAGGAGGTTAAAGGGACTGACTCTCCAAGTTGGGAGAGTGTTAGTAAAGCATCTGGAATGTTGCACCCGAGTACCAGGGGAGGAAAACTGAAACATATTTGAACACGTCTCCCGTTCACACGGTTGATCATACTCTGGGTTCCACATGCATGTTTTAGCTGAAGGAAGAATACCTTAAACCTGGAGAGTTGAGGCCCGTGGAATGGGTACAATGCAATATGACTTCAAAGGGTCTTCATTTGCTCACCGAACCTCTCCAATCCTATCACTGCTGCGTTTATGCCCCTGTACACACGCTTGATTCTCTTTCGGAGACATAGCAATCCATAGGTTTTAAGATACTTACTAGTCAGGTACATTCTTAGGCGTTTAATATGGGGTGTTGAGTCCATTTCGTTGAGCAAGGAGTAGCTCTTGTCTATTCCATATTTGGCTTAAGGAACTTTATCTGTGCTCATTTCAATCTCTGGTTTTATGCAGCATCCCAACTCACCTTTACCCTTAAGCAAGCATAAGTTGGTTTTCTAAATTTGAGACCCTGTTCTGTTCTGTAATTCAGTTCCTGTGTAGTCCAGTTTACATTCCGTGTATTAGTGATATCTTATGATGTTTCTTTTTCTGTGTGACTTATTTCAGTTAGAATCATCGTACCTGAATCCACTCATTATTCTGCTACGGGCCTGATGACATAGATTTCATTGCTGAGTGATACTGCATTGTACGTAAGTACCACAAGTTCTTTATCCATTTTTCACTTTCTGTGATATTGAACTTGTACGGTAAACGAGGTTCTTGTAAACAGAGGCGTCCCAAACTTTGGGGTGGCTGTGTCTTTTTGATTTTAATTTCCCTAAGCTATAGGACCATAAGTGGAAGTGCCCTAGGCTCTGTTGCTTTGTTTTTTAGATGTTTCAGTAAACACCATACACTTCTCCCAAGTGTCTGTTGGCAATTTACATCCCGCCCATCAGCATAACAAGGCTCCCAGTTCTCCATGGCCTGTCCTGCCTTTCTGGATTTTACACTTTTTACAGATGGCCCTTTTGACTGGGGGGAAGTGAGACTTCATTGTAGTGCAGATTTCCTTTGCAAGCTTGCTTGGTTGGCCAAAAAGGGCGTATGCGTTTTTTCCTGAATATATTCAGGAAAAATCGCATACGCCCTTTTTGGCCAAGTGCATCATTGTGGACGTTCTGCCTCTTTTCCTGTGCTTTCAATGCAATTCCAGTCTACCTCCTGAAATCGTTTTCCTGCAATTCTGCCCCGCTTTCAAGTCCTCTTGGCAGCCTTACTTCAGTATATTTTTGGACGATAGCTGTCATTTATAACTCTGCAGGTTTGTGAATTACAGTGCCCCTGAGCTCCTTTCTTCAACTCGCTTTCTTTTGAGCTGGCCACAACACCGCAGGATGGCTTCAGGCCCTAATCTGGTTCCGGCACGGCACGCTGAGCCTTTGGTTAGTTCCTCTTCCTGGTGGGAAATGAGAGTTAAATTTGCCCGTCCAGATACCTCCAGCTAGTCTCTCATTGGTTCTCCCTATTCCTGTTCATCTTCCGCAGAAATTGCAAACTGGGCCAAACAGGAGGTTAAAGGCGCTGACTCTACAAGTGGGGAGAGTGTTAGTAAAGCGTCTGGAATGTTGCACCCGAGTACCAGGGGAGGAAAACTGAGACATATTTGAACACGTCTCCCGTTCACATGGTTGATCATACTCTGGGTTCCACATGCATGTTTTAGCTGAAGGAAGAATACCTTAATCCTGGGTAGTTGAAACCCGTGGAATGGGTACCATGCAATATGATTTCAAAGGGTCTTCATTTGCTCACCGAACCTCTCCAATCCTATCACTGCTGCGTTTATGCCCCTGTACACATGCTTGATTCTCTTTCGGAGACATAGCAATCCATAGGTTTTAAGATACTTACTAGTCAGGTACATTCTTAGGCGTTTAATATGGGGTGTTGAGTCCATTTCGTTGAGCAAGGAGTAGCTCTTGTCTATTCCATATTTGGCTTAAGGAACTTTATCTGTGCTCATTTCAATCTCTGGTTTTATGCAGCACCCCAACTCACCTTTCCCCTTAAGCAAGCATAAGTTGGTTTTCTAAATTTGAGACCCTGTTCTGTTCTGTAATTCAGTTCTTGTGTAGCCCAGTTTACATTCCGTGTATTAGTGATATCTTATGATGTTTCTTTTTCTGTGTGACTTATTTCAGTTAGAATCATCGTACCTGAATCCACTCATTATGCTGCTACGGGCCTGATGACATAGATTTCATTGCTGAGTGATACTGCATTGTACGTAAGTACCACAAGTTCTTTATCCATTTTTCACTTTCTGTGATATTGAACTTGTACGGTAAACGAGGTTCTTGTAAACAGAGGCGTCCCAAACTTTGGGGTGGCTGTGTCTTTTTGATTTTAATTTCCCTAAGCTATAGGACCATAAGTGGAAGTGCCCAGGGCTCTGTTGCTTTGTTTTTTAGATGTTTCAGGAAACACCATACACTTCTCCCGAGTGTCTGTTGGCAATTTACATCCCGCCCATCAGCATAACAAGTCTCCCAGTTCTACATGGCCTGTCCTGCCTTTCTGGATTTTACACGTTTTTCCGATGGCCCTTTTGACCGGGGGGAAGTGAGACTTCATTGTAGTGCAGATTCCCTTTGCAAGCTTGCTTGGTTGGCCAAAAAGGGCGTATGCGTTTTTTCCTGAATATATTCAGGAAAAAACGCATACGCCCTTTTTGGCCAAGTGCATCATTGTGGACGTTCTGCCTCTTTTCCTATGCTTTGAATGCAATTCCAGTCTACCTCCTGAAATCGGTTTCCTGCAATTCTACCCCGCTTTCAAGTCCTCTTGGCAGCCTTACTTCAGTATATTTTTGGACGATAGCTGTCATTTATAACTCTGCAGGTTTGTGAATTACAGTGCCCCTGAGCTCCTTTCTTCAACTCGCTTTCTTGTGAGCTGGCCGCAACACCGCAGGATGGCTTCAGGCCCTAATCTGGTTCCGGCACGGCACGCGGAGCCTTTGGTTAATTCCTCTTCCTGGTGGGAAATGAGAGTTAAATTTGCCCGTCCAGACACCTCCAGCTAGTCTCTCATTGGTTCTCGCTATTCCTGTTCATCTTCCGCAGAAATTGCAAACTGGGCCAAACAGGAGGTTAAAGGGACTGACTCTCCAAGTCGGGAGAGTGTTAGTAAAGCGTCTGGAATGTTGCACCCGAGTACCAGGGTACGAAAACTGAGACATATTTGAACACGTCTCCCGTTCACACGGTTGATCATACTCTGGGTTCCACATGCATGTTTTAGCTGAAGGAAGAATACCTTAAACCTGGGTAGTTGAAACCCGTGGAATGGGTACCATGCAATATGACTTCAAAGGGTCTTCATTTGCTCACCGAACCTCTCCAATCCTATCACTGCTGCGTTTATGCCCCTGTACACATGCTTGATTCTCTTTCGGAGACATAGCAATCCATAGGTTTTAAGATACTTACTAGTCAGGTACATTCTTAGGCGTTTAATATGGGGTGTTGAGTCCATTTCGTTGAGCAAGGAGTAGCTCTTGTCTATTCCATATTTGGCTTAAGGAACTTTATCTGTGCTCATTGCAATCTCTGGTTTTATGCAGCACCCCAACTCACCTTTCCCCTTAAGCAAGCATAAGTTGGTTTTCTAAATTTGAGACCCTGTTCTGTTCTGTAATTCAGTTCTTGTGTAGCCCAGTTTACATTCCGTGTATTAGTGATATCTTATGATGTTTCTTTTTCTGTGTGACTTATTTCAGTTAGAATCATCGTACCTGAATCCACTCATTATGCTGCTACGGGCCTGATGACATAGATTTCATTGCTGAGTGATACTGCATTGTACGTAAGTACCACAAGTTCTTTATCCATTTTTCACTTTCTGTGATATTGAACTTGTACGGTAAACGAGGTTCTTGTAAACAGAGGCGTCCCAAACTTTGGGGTGGCTGTGTCTTTTTGATTTTAATTTCCCTAAGCTATAGGACCATAAGTGGAAGTGCCCTAGGCTCTGTTGCTTTGTTTTCTGGATGTTTCAGGAAACACCATACACTTCTCCCGAGTGTCTGTTGGCAATTTACATCCCGCCCATCAGCATAACAAGACTCCCAGTTCTCCATGGCCTGTCCTGCCTTTCTGGATTTTACACGTTTTTCAGATGGCCCTTTTGACCTGGGGGAAGTGAGACTTCATTGTAGTGCAGATTTCCTTTGCAAGCTTGCTTGGTTGGCCAAAAAGTGCGTATGCGTTTTTTCCTGAATATATTCAGGAAAAAACGCATACGCCCTTTTTGGCCAAGTGCATCATTGTGGACGTTCTGCCTCTTTTCCTATGCTTTGAATGCAATTCCAGTCTACCTCCTGAAATCGGTTTCCTGCAATTCTACCCCGCTTTCAAGTCCTCTTGGCAGCCTTACTTCAGTATATTTTTGGACGATAGCTGTCATTTATAACTCTGCAGGTTTGTGAATTACAGTGCCCCTGAGCTCCTTTCTTCAACTCGCTTTCTTGTGACCTGGCCGCAACACCGCAGGATGGCTTCAGGCCCTAATCTGTTTCCGGCACGGCACGCTGAGCCTTTGGTTAATTCCTCTTCCTGGTGGGAAATGAGAGTTAAATTTGCCCGTCCAGACACCTCCAGCTAGTCTCTCATTGGTTCTCGCTATTCCTGTTCATCTTCCGCAGAAATTGCAAACTGGGCCAAACAGGAGGTTAAAGGGACTGACTCTCCAAGTGGGGAGAGTGTTAGTAAAGCGTCTGGAATGTTGCACCCGAGTACCAGGGTACGAAAACTGAGACATATTTGAACACGTCTCCCGATCACATGGTTGATCATACTCTAGGTTCCACATGCATGTTTTAGCTGAAGGAAGAATACCTTAAAACTGGGTATTTGAAACCCGTGGAATGGGTACCATGCAATATGACTTCAAAGGGTCTTCATTTGCTCACCGAACCTCTCCAATCCTATCACTGCTGCGTTTATGCCCCTGTACACACGCTTGATTCTCTTTTGGAGACATAGCAATCCATAGGTTTTAAGATACTTACTAGTCAGGTACATTCTTAGGCGTTTAATATGGGGTGTTGAGTCCATTTCGTTGAGCAAGGAGTAGCTCTTGTCTATTCCATATTTGGCTTAAGGAACTTTATCTGTGCTCATTGCAATCTCTGGTTTTATGCAGCACCCCAACTCACCTTTACCCTTAAGCAAGCATAAGTTTGTTTTCTAAATTTGAGACCCTGTTCTGTTCTGTAATTCAGTTCCTGTGTAGTCCAGTTTACATTCCGTGTATTAGTGATATCTTATGATGTTTCTTTTTCTGTGTGACTTATTTCAGTTAGAATCATCGTACCTGAATCCACTCATTATGCTGCTACGGGCCTGATGACATAGATTTCATTGCTGAGTGATACTGCATTGTACGTAAGTACCACAAGTTCTTTATCCATTTTTCACTTTCTGTGATATTGAACTTGTACGGTAAACGAGGTTCTTGTAAACAGAGGCGTCCCAAACTTTGGGGTGGCTGTGTCTTTTTGATTTTAATTTCCCTAAGCTATAGGACCATAAGTGGAAGTGCCCTAGGCTCTGTTGCTTTGTTTTCTGGATGTTTCAGGAAACACCATACACTTCTCCCGAGTGTCTGTTGGCAATTTACATCCCGCCCATCAGCATAACAAGGCTCCCAATTCTCCATGGCCTGTCCTGCTTTTCTGGATTTTACACGTTTTTAAGATGGCCCTTTTGACCGGGGGGAAGTGAGACTTCATTGTAGTGCAGATTTCCTTTGCAAGCTTGCTTGGTTGGCCAAAAAGGGCGTATGCGTTTTTTCCTGAATATATTCAGGAAAAAACGCATACGCCCTTTTTGGCCAAGTGCATCATTGTGGACGTTCTGCCTCTTTTCCTATGCTTTGAATGCAATTCCAGTCTACCTCCTGAAATCGGTTTCCTGCAATTCTACCCCGCTTTCAAGTCCTCTTGGCAGCCTTACTTCAGTATATTTTTGGACGATAGCTGTCATTTATAACTCTGCAGGTTTGTGAATTACAGTGCCCCTGAGCTCCTTTCTTCAACTCGCTTTCTTGTGAGCTGGCCGCAACACCGCAGGATGGCTTCAGGCCCTAATCTGGTTCCGGCACGGCATGCTGAGCCTTTGGTTAATTCCTCTTCCTGGTGGGAAATGAGAGTTAAATTTGCCCGTCCAGACACCTCCAGCTAGTCTCTCATTGGTTCTCGCTATTCCTGTTCATCTTCCACAGAAATTGCAAACTGGGCCAAACAGGAGGTTAAAGGGACTGACTCTCCAAGTCGGGAGAGTGTTAGTAAAGCGTCTGGAATGTTGCACCCGAGTACCAGGGTACGAAAACTGAGACATATTTGAACACGTCTCCCGATCACATGGTTGATCATACTCTAGGTTCCACATGCATGTTTTAGCTGAAGGAAGAATACCTTAAAACTGGGTAGTTGAAACCCGTGGAATGGATACCATGCAATATGACTTCAAAGGGTCTTCATTTGCTCACCGAACCTCTCCAGTCCTATCACTGCTGCGTTTATGCCCCTGTACACACGCTTGATTCTCTTTTGGAGACATAGCAATCCATAGGTTTTAAGATACTTACTAGTCAGGTACATTCTTAGGCGTTTAATATGGGGTGTTGAGTCCATTTCGTTGAGCAAGGAGTAGCTCTTGTCTATTCCATATTTGGCTTAAGGACCTTTATCTGTGCTCATTTCAATCTCTGGTTTTATGCAGCACCCCAACTCACCTTTACCCTTAAGCAAGCATAAGATGGTTTTCTAAATTTGAGACCCTGTTCTGTTCTGTAATTCAGTTCCTGTGTAGCCCAGTTTACATTCCGTGTATTAGTGATATCTTATGATGTTTCTTTTTCTGTGTGACTTATTTCAGTTAGAAACATCGTACCTGAATCCACTCATTATGCTGCTACGTGTCTGATGACATAGATTTCATTGCTGAGTGATACTGCATTGTACGTAAGTACCACAAGTTCTTTATCCATTTTTCACTTTCTGTGATATTGAACTCGTACGGTAAATGAAGTTCTTGTAAACAGAGGCGTCCCAAACTTTGGGGTGGCTGTGTCTTTTTGATTTTAATTTCCCTAAGCTATAGGACCATAAGTGGAAGTGCCCTAGGCTCTGTTGGTTTGTTTTTTAGATGTTTCAGGAAACACCATACACTTCTCCCGAGTGTCTGTTGGCAATTTACATCCCGCCCATCAGCATAACAAGGCTCCCAGTTCTCCATGGCCTGTCCTGCCTTTCTGGATTTTGCACTTTTTTCAGATGGCCCTTTTGACCGGGGGGAAGTGAGACTTCATTGTAGTGCAGATATCCTTTGCAAGCTTGCTTGGTTGGCCAAAAAGGGCGTATGCGTTTTTTCCTGAATATATTCAGGAAAAAACGCATACGCCCTTTTTGGCCAAGTGCATCATTGTGGACGTTCTGCCTCTTTTCCTATGCTTTCAATGCAATTCCAGTCTACCTCCTGAAATCGGTTTCCTGCAATTCTACCCCGCTTTCAAGTCCTCTTGGCAGCCTTACTTCAGTATATTTTTGGACGATAGCTGTCATTTATAACTCTGCAGGTTTGTGAATTACAGTGCCCCTGAGCTCCTTTCTTCAACTCGCTTTCTTGTGAGCTGGCCGCAACACCGCAGGATGGCTTCAGGCCCTAATCTGGTTCCGGCACGGCACGCGGAGCCTTTGGTTAATTCCTCTTCCTGGTGGGAAATGAGAGTTAAATTTGCCCGTCCAGACACCTCCAGCTAGTCTCTCATTGGTTCTCGCTATTCCTGTTCATCTTCCGCAGAAATTGCAAACTGGGCCAAACAGGAGGTTAAAGGGACTGACTCTCCAAGTCGGGAGAGTGTTAGTAAAGCGTCTGGAATGTTGCACCCGAGTACCAGGGTACGAAAACTGAGACATATTTGAACACGTCTCCCGTTCACACGGTTGATCATACTCTGGGTTCCACATGCATGTTTTAGCTGAAGGAAGAATACCTTAAACCTGGGTAGTTGAAACCCGTGGAATGGGTACCATGCAATATGACTTCAAAGGGTCTTCATTTGCTCACCGAACCTCTCCAATCCTATCACTGCTGCGTTTATGCCCCTGTACACATGCTTGATTCTCTTTCGGAGACATAGCAATCCATAGGTTTTAAGATACTTACTAGTCAGGTACATTCTTAGGCGTTTAATATGGGGTGTTGAGTCCATTTCGTTGAGCAAGGAGTAGCTCTTGTCTATTCCATATTTGGCTTAAGGAACTTTATCTGTGCTCATTGCAATCTCTGGTTTTATGCAGCACCCCAACTCACCTTTCCCCTTAAGCAAGCATAAGTTGGTTTTCTAAATTTGAGACCCTGTTCTCTTCTGTAATTCAGTTCTTGTGTAGCCCAGTTTACATTCCGTGTATTAGTGATATCTTATGATGTTTCTTTTTCTGTGTGACTTATTTCAGTTAGAATCATCGTACCTGAATCCACTCATTATGCTGCTACGGGCCTGATGACATAGATTTCATTGCTGAGTGATACTGCATTGTACGTAAGTACCACAAGTTCTTTATCCATTTTTCACTTTCTGTGATATTGAACTTGTACGGTAAACGAGGTTCTTGTAAACAGAGGCGTCCCAAACTTTGGGGTGGCTGTGTCTTTTTGATTTTAATTTCCCTAAGCTATAGGACCATAAGTGGAAGTGCCCTAGGCTCTGTTGCTTTGTTTTCTGGATGTTTCAGGAAACACCATACACTTCTCCCGAGTGTCTGTTGGCAATTTACATCCCGCCCATCAGCATAACAAGGCTCCCGGTTCTCCATGGCCTGTCCTGCCTTTCTGGATTTTACACTTTTTTCAGATGACCCTTTTGACCGGGGGGAAGTGAGACTTCATTGTAGTGCAGATATCCTTTGCAAGCTTGCTTGGTTGGCCAAAAAGGGCGTATGCGTTTTTTCCTGAATATATTCAGGAAAAAACGCATACGCCCTTTTTGGCCAAGTGCATCATTGTGGACGTTCTGCCTCTTTTCCTATGCTTTGAATGCAATTCCAGTCTACTTCCTGAAATCGGTTTCCTGCAATTCTACCCCGCTTTCAAGTCCTCTTGGCAGCCTTACTTCAGTATATTTTTGGACGATAGCTGTCATTTATAACTCTGCAGGTTTGTGAATTACAGTGCCCCTGAGCTCCTTTCTTCAACTCGCTTTCTTGTGAGCTGGCCGCAACACCGCAGGATGGCTTCAGGCCCTAATCTGGTTCCGGCACGGCACGCTGAGCCTTTGGTTAATTCCTCTTCCTGGTGGGAAATGAGAGTTAAATTTGCCCGTCCAGACACCTCCAGCTAGTCTCTCATTGGTTCTCGCTATTCCTGTTCATCTTCCGCAGAAATTGCAAACTGGGCCAAACAGGAGGTGAAAGGGACTGACTCTCCAAGTCGGGAGAGTGTTAGTAAAGCGTCTGGAATGTTGCACCCGAGTACCAGGGGAGGAAAACTGAGACATATTTGAACACGTCTCCCGTTCACATGGTTGATCATACTCTGGGTTCCACATGCATGTTTTAGCTGAAGGAAGAATACCTTAAACCTGGGTAGTTGAAACCCGTGGAATGTGTACCATGCAATATGACTTCAAAGGGTCTTCATTTGCTCACCGAACCTCTCCAATCCTATCACTGCTGCGTTTATGCCCCTGTACACATGCTTGATTCTCTTTCGGAGACATAGCAATCCATAGGTTTTAAGATACTTACTAGTCAGGTACATTCTTAGGCGTTTAATATGGGGTGTTCAGTCAATTTCGTTGAGCAAGGAGTAGCTCTTGTCTATTCCATATTTGGCTTAAGGAACTTTATCTGTGCTAATTTCAATCTCTGGTTTTATGCAGCACCCCAACTCACCTTTCCCCTTAAGCAAGCATAAGTTGGTTTTCTAAATTTGAGACCCTGTTCTGTTCTGTAATTCAGTTCTTGTGTAGCCCAGTTTACATTCCGTGTATTAGTGATATCTTATGATGTTTCTTTTTCTGTGTGACTTATTTCAGTTAGAATCATCGTACCTGAATCCACTCATTATGCTGCTACGGGCCTGATGACATAGATTTCATTGCTGAGTGATACTGCATTGTACGTAAGTACCACAAGTTCTTTATCCATTTTTCACTTTCTGTGATATTGAACTTGTACGGTAAACGAGGTTCTTGTAAACAGAGGCGTCCCAAACTTTGGGGTGGCTGTGTCTTTTTGATTTTAATTTCCCTAAGCTATAGGACCATAAGTGGAAGTGCCCAGGGCTCTGTTGCTTTGTTTTTTAGATGTTTCAGGAAACACCACACACTTCTCCTGAGTGTCTGTTGGCAATTTACATCCCGCCCATCAGCATAACAAGACTCCCAGTTCTCCATGGCCTGTCCTGCCTTTCTGGATTTTACACGTTTTTCAGATGGCCCTTTTGACCTGGGGGAAGTGAGACTTCATTGTAGTGCAGATTTCCTTTGCAAGCTTGCTTGGTTGGCCAAAAAGGGCGTATGCGTTTTTTCCTGAATATATTCAGGAAAAAACGCATACGCACTTTTTGGCCAAGTGCATCATTGTGGACGTTCTGCCTCTTTTCCTATGCTTTCAATGCAATTCCAGTCTACCTCCTGAAATCGGTTTCCTGCAATTCTACCCCGCTTTCAAGTCCTCTTGGCAGCCTTACTTCAGTATATTTTTGGACGATAGCTGTCATTTATAACTCTGCAGGTTTGTGAATTACAGTGCCCCTGAGCTCCTTTCTTCAACTCGCTTTCTTGTGAGCTGGCCGCAACACCGCAGGATGGCTTCAGGCCCTAATCTGGTTCCGGCACGGCATGCTGAGCCTTTGGTTAATTCCTCTTCCTGGTGGGAAATGAGAGTTAAATTTGCCCGTCCAGACACCTCCAGCTAGTCTCTCATTGGTTCTCGCTATTCCTGTTCATCTTCCACAGAAATTGCAAACTGGGCCAAACAGGAGGTTAAAGGGACTGACTCTCCAAGTCGGGAGAGTGTTAGTAAAGCGTCTGGAATGTTGCACCCGAGTACCAGGGTACGAAAACTGAGACATATTTGAACACGTCTCCCGATCACATGGTTGATCATACTCTAGGTTCCACATGCATGTTTTAGCTGAAGGAAGAATACCTTAAAACTGGGTAGTTGAAACCCGTGGAATGGATACCATGCAATATGACTTCAAAGGGTCTTCATTTGCTCACCGAACCTCTCCAGTCCTATCACTGCTGCGTTTATGCCCCTGTACACACGCTTGATTCTCTTTTGGAGACATAGCAATCCATAGGTTTTAAGATACTTACTAGTCAGGTACATTCTTAGGCGTTTAATATGGGGTGTTGAGTCCATTTCGTTGAGCAAGGAGTAGCTCTTGTCTATTCCATATTTGGCTTAAGGACCTTTATCTGTGCTCATTTCAATCTCTGGTTTTATGCAGCACCCCAACTCACCTTTACCCTTAAGCAAGCATAAGATGGTTTTCTAAATTTGAGACCCTGTTCTGTTCTGTAATTCAGTTCCTGTGTAGCCCAGTTTACATTCCGTGTATTAGTGATATCTTATGATGTTTCTTTTTCTGTGTGACTTATTTCAGTTAGAAACATCGTACCTGAATCCACTCATTATGCTGCTACGGGTCTGATGACATAGATTTCATTGCTGAGTGATACTGCATTGTACGTAAGTACCACAAGTTCTTTATCCATTTTTCACTTTCTGTGATATTGAACTCGTACGGTAAACGAAGTTCTTGTAAACAGAGGCGTCCCAAACTTTGGGGTGGCTGTGTCTTTTTGATTTTAATTTCCCTAAGCTATAGGACCATAAGTGGAAGTGCCCTAGGCTCTGTTGGTTTGTTTTTTAGATGTTTCAGGAAACACCATACACTTCTCCCGAGTGTCTGTTGGCAATTTACATCCCGCCCATCAGCATAACAAGGCTCCCAGTTCTCCATGGCCTGTCCTGCCTTTCTGGATTTTGCACTTTTTTCAGATGGCCCTTTTGACCGGGGGGAAGTGAGACTTCATTGTAGTGCAGATTTCCTTTGCAAGCTTGCTTGGTTGGCCAAAAAGGGCGTATGCGTTTTTTCCTGAATATATTCAGGAAAAAACGCATACGCCCTTTTTGGCCAAGTGCATCATTGTGGACGTTCTGCCTCTTTTCCTATGCTTTGAATGCAATTCCAGTCTACCTCCTGAAATCGGTTTCCTGCAATTCTACCCCGCTTTCAAGTCCTCTTGGCAGCCTTACTTCAGTATATTTTTGGACGATAGCTGTCATTTATAACTCTGCAGGTTTGTGAATTACAGTGCCCCTGAGCTCCTTTCTTCAACTCGCTTTCTTGTGAGCTGGCCGCAACACCGCAGGATGGCTTCAGGCCCTAATCTGGTTCCGGCACGGCACGCGGAGCCTTTGGTTAATTCCTCTTCCTGGTGGGAAATGAGAGTTAAATTTGCCCGTCCAGACACCTCCAGCTAGTCTCTCATTGGTTCTCGCTATTCCTGTTCATCTTCCGCAGAAATTGCAAACTGGGCCAAACAGGAGGTTAAAGGGACTGACTCTCCAAGTCGGGAGAGTGTTAGTAAAGCGTCTGGAATGTTGCACCCGAGTACCAGGGTACGAAAACTGAGACATATTTGAACACGTCTCCCGTTCACACGGTTGATCATACTCTGGGTTCCACATGCATGTTTTAGCTGAAGGAAGAATACCTTAAACCTGGGTAGTTGAAACCCGTGGAATGGGTACCATGCAATATGACTTCAAAGGGTCTTCATTTGCTCACCGAACCTCTCCAATCCTATCACTGCTGCGTTTATGCCCCTGTACACATGCTTGATTCTCTTTCGGAGACATAGCAATCCATAGGTTTTAAGATACTTACTAGTCAGGTACATTCTTAGGCGTTTAATATGGGGTGTTGAGTCCATTTCGTTGAGCAAGGAGTAGCTCTTGTCTATTCCATATTTGGCTTAAGGAACTTTATCTGTGCTCATTGCAATCTCTGGTTTTATGCAGCACCCCAACTCACCTTTCCCCTTAAGCAAGCATAAGTTGGTTTTCTAAATTTGAGACCCTGTTCTGTTCTGTAATTCAGTTCTTGTGTAGCCCAGTTTACATTCCGTGTATTAGTGATATCTTATGATGTTTCTTTTTCTGTGTGACTTATTTCAGTTAGAATCATCGTACCTGAATCCACTCATTATGCTGCTACGGGCCTGATGACATAGATTTCATTGCTGAGTGATACTGCATTGTACGTAAGTACCACAAGTTCTTTATCCATTTTTCACTTTCTGTGATATTGAACTTGTACGGTAAACGAGGTTCTTGTAAACAGAGGCGTCCCAAACTTTGGGGTGGCTGTGTCTTTTTGATTTTAATTTCCCTAAGCTATAGGACCATAAGTGGAAGTGCCCAGGGCTCTGTTGCTTTGTTTTTTAGATGTTTCAGGAAACACCACACACTTCTCCTGAGTGTCTGTTGGCAATTTACATCCCGCCCATCAGCATAACAAGACTCCCAGTTCTCCATGGCCTGTCCTGCCTTTCTGGATTTTACACGTTTTTCAGATGGCCCTTTTGACCGGGGGGAAGTGAGACTTCATTGTAGTGCAGATTTCCTTTGCAAGCTTGCTTGGTTGGCCAAAAAGTGCGTATGCGTTTTTTCCTGAATATATTCAGGAAAAAACGCATACGCCCTTTTTGGCCAAGTGCATCATTGTGGACGTTCTGCCTCTTTTCCTATGCTTTGAATGCAATTCCAGTCTACCTCCTGAAATCGGTTTCCTACAATTCTACCCCGCTTTCAAGTCCTCTTGGCAGCCTTACTTCAGTATATTTTTGGACGATAGCTGTCATTTATAACTCTGCAGGTTTGTGAATTACAGTGGCCCTGAGCTCCTTTCTTCAACTCGCTATCTTGTGAGCTGGCCGCAACACCGCAGGATGGCTTCAGGCCCTAATCTGGTTCCGGCACGGCACGCTGAGCCTTTGGTTAATTCCTCTTCCTGGTGGGAAATGAGAGTTAAATTTGCCCGTCCAGACACCTCTGGCTAGTCTCTCATTGGTTCTCGCTATTCCTGTTCATCTTCCGCAGAAATTGCAAACTGGGCCAAACAGGAGGTTAAAGGGACTGACTCTCCAAGTCGGGAGAGTGTTAGTAAAGCATCTGGAATGTTGCACCCGAGTACCAGGGGAGGAAAACTGAAACATATTTGAACACGTCTCCCGTTCACACGGTTGATCATACTCTGGGTTCCACATGCATGTTTTAGCTGAAGGAAGAATACCTTAAACCTGGAGAGTTGAGACCCGTGTAATGGGTACAATGCAATATGACTTCAAAGGGTCTTCATTTGCTCACCGAACCTCTCCAATCCTATCACTGCTGCGTTTATGCCCCTGTACACACGCTTGATTCTCTTTCGGAGACATAGCAATCCATAGATTTTAAGATACTTACTAGTCAGGTACATTCTTAGGCCTTTAATATGGGGTGTTGAGTCCATTTCGTTGAGCAAGGAGTAGCTCTTGTCTATTCCATATTTGGCTTAAGGAACTTTATCTGTGCTCATTTCAATCTCTGGTTTTATGCAGCATCCCAACTCACCTTTACCCTTAAGCAAGCATAAGTTGGTTTTCTAAATTTGAGACCCTGTTCTGTTCTGTAATTCAGTTCCTGTGTAGTCCAGTTTACATTCCGTGTATTAGTGATATCTTATGATGTTTCTTTTTCTGTGTGACTTATTTCAGTTAGAATCATCGTACCTGAATCCACTCATTATTCTGCTACGGGCCTGATGACATAGATTTCATTGCTGAGTGATACTGCATTGTACGTAAGTACCACAAGTTCTTTATCCATTTTTCACTTTCTGTGATATTGAACTTGTACGGTAAACGAGGTTCTTGTAAACAGAGGCGTCCCAAACTTTGGGGTGGCTGTGTCTTTTTGATTTTAATTTCCCTAAGCTATAGGACCATAAGTGGAAGTGCCCTAGGCTCTGTTGCTTTGTTTTTTAGATGTTTCAGTAAACACCATACACTTCTCCCGAGTGTCTGTTGGCAATTTACATCCCGCCCATCAGCATAACAAGGCTCCCAGTTCTCCATGGCCTGTCCTGCCTTTCTGGATTTTACACTTTTTACAGATGGCCCTTTTGACTGGGGGGAAGTGAGACTTCATTGTAGTGCAGATTTCCTTTGCAAGCTTGCTTGGTTGGCCAAAAAGGGCGTATGCGTTTTTTCCTGAATATATTCAGGAAAAATCGCATACGCCCTTTTTGGCCAAGTGCATCATTGTGGACGTTCTGCCTCTTTTCCTGTGCTTTCAATGCAATTCCAGTCTACCTCCTGAAATCGTTTTCCTGCAATTCTGCCCCGCTTTCAAGTCCTCTTGGCAGCCTTACTTCAGTATATTTTTGGACGATAGCTGTCATTTATAACTCTGCAGGTTTGTGAATTACAGTGCCCCTGAGCTCCTTTCTTCAACTCGCTTTCTTTTGAGCTGGCCACAACACCGCAGGATGGCTTCAGGCCCTAATCTGGTTCCGGCACGGCACGCTGAGCCTTTGGTTAGTTCCTCTTCCTGGTGGGAAATGAGAGTTAAATTTGCCCGTCCAGATACCTCCAGCTAGTCTTTCATTGGTTCTCCCTATTCCTGTTCATCTTCCGCAGAAATTGCAAACTGGGCCAAACAGGAGGTTAAAGGCGCTGACTCTACTAGTGGGGAGAGTGTTAGTAAAGCGTCTGGAATGTTGCACCCGAGTACCAGGGGAGGAAAACTGAGACATATTTGAACACGTCTCCCGTTCACATGGTTGATCATACTCTGGGTTCCACATGCATGTTTTAGCTGAAGGAAGAATACCTTAATCCTGGGTAGTTGAAACCCGTGGAATGGGTACCATGCAATATGATTTCAAAGGGTCTTCATTTGCTCACCGAACCTCTCCAATCCTATCACTGCTGCGTTTATGCCCCTGTACACATGCTTGATTCTCTTTCGGAGACATAGCAATCCATAGGTTTTAAGATACTTACTAGTCAGGTACATTCTTAGGCGTTTAATATGGGGTGTTGAGTCCATTTCGTTGAGCAAGGAGTAGCTCTTGTCTATTCCATATTTGGCTTAAGGAACTTTATCTGTGCTAATTTCAATCTCTGGTTTTATGCAGCACCCCAACTCACCTTTCCCCTTAAGCAAGCATAAGATGGTTTTCTAAATTTGAGACCCTGTTCTGTTCTGTAATTCAGTTCTTGTGTAGCCCAGTTTACATTCCGTGTATTAGTGATATCTTATGATGTTTCTTTTTCTGTGTGACTTATTTCAGTTAGAATCATCGTACCTGAATCCACTCATTATGCTGCTACGGGCCTGATGACATAGATTTCATTGCTGAGTGATACTGCATTGTACGTAAGTACCACAAGTTCTTTATCCATTTTTCACTTTCTGTGATATTGAACTTGTACGGTAAACGAGGTTCTTGTAAACAGAGGCGTCCCAAACTTTGGGGTGGCTGTGTCTTTTTGATTTTAATTTCCCTAAGCTATAGGACCATAAGTGGAAGTGCCCAGGGCTCTGTTGCTTTGTTTTTTAGATGTTTCAGGAAACACCATACACTTCTCCCGAGTGTCTGTTGGCAATTTACATCCCGCCCATCAGCATAACAAGACTCCCAGTTCTCCATGGCCTGTCCTGCCTTTCTGGATTTTACACGTTTTTCCGATGGCCCTTTTGACCGGGGGGATGTGAGACTTCATTGTAGTGCAGATTCCCTTTGCAAGCTTGCTTGGTTGGCCAAAAAGGGCGTATGCGTTTTTTCCTGAATATATTCAGGAAAAAACGCATACGCCCTTTTTGGCCAAGTGCATCATTGTGGACGTTCTGCCTCTTTTCCTATGCTTTGAATGCAATTCCAGTCTACCTCCTGAAATCGGTTTCCTGCAATTCTACCCCGCTTTCAAGTCCTCTTGGCAGCCTTACTTCAGTATATTTTTGGACGATAGCTGTCATTTATATCTCTGCAGGTTTGTGAATTACAGTGCCCCTGAGCTCCTTTCTTCAACTCGCTATCTTGTGAGCTGGTCACAACACCGCAGGATGGCTTCAGGCCCTAATCTGGTTCCGGCACGGCACGCTGATCCTTTGGTTAATTCCTCTTCCTGGTGGGAAATGAGAGTTAAATTTGCCCGTCCAGACACCTCTGGCTAGTCTCTCATTGGTTCTCGCTATTCCTGTTCATCTTCCGCAGAAATTGCAAACTGGGCCAAACAGGAGGTTAAAGGGACTGACTCTCCAAGTCGGGAGAGTGTTAGTAAAGCATCTGGAATGTTGCACCCGAGTACCAGGGGAGGAAAACTGAAACATATTTGAACACGTCTCCCGTTCACACGGTTGATCATACTCTGGGTTCCACATGCATGTTTTAGCTGAAGGAAGAATACCTTAAACCTGGAGAGTTGAGACCCGTGTAATGGGTACAATGCAATATGACTTCAAAGGGTCTTCATTTGCTCACCGAACCTCTCCAATCCTATCACTGCTGCGTTTATGCCCCTGTACACACGCTTGATTCTCTTTCGGAGACATAGCAATCCATAGATTTTAAGATACTTACTAGTCAGGTACATTCTTAGGCGTTTAATATGGGGTGTTGAGTCCATTTCGTTGAGCAAGGAGTAGCTCTTGTCTATTCCATATTTGGCTTAAGGAACTTTATCTGTGCTCATTTCAATCTCTGGTTTTATGCAGCATCCCAACTCACCTTTACCCTTAAGCAAGCATAAGTTGGTTTTCTAAATTTGAGACCCTGTTCTGTTCTGTAATTCAGTTCCTGTGTAGTCCAGTTTACATTCCGTGTATTAGTGATATCTTATGATGTTTCTTTTTCTGTGTGACTTATTTCAGTTAGAATCATCGTACCTGAATCCACTCATTATTCTGCTACGGGCCTGATGACATAGATTACATTGCTGAGTGATACTGCATTGTACGTAAGTACCACAAGTTCTTTATCCATTTTTCACTTTCTGTGATATTGAACTTGTACGGTAAACGAGGTTCTTGTAAACAGAGGCGTCCCAAACTTTGGGTTGGCTGTGTCTTTTTGATTTTAATTTCCCTAAGCTATAGGACCATAAGTGGAAGTGCCCTAGGCTCTGTTGCTTTGTTTTTTAGATGTTTCAGTAAACACCATACACTTCTCCCGAGTGTCTGTTGGCAATTTACATCCCGCCCATCAGCATAACAAGGCTCCCAGTTCTCCATGGCCTGTCCTGCCTTTCTGGATTTTACACTTTTTACAGATGGCCCTTTTGACTGGGGGGAAGTGAGACTTCATTGTAGTGCAGATTTCCTTTGCAAGCTTGCTTGGTTGGCCAAAAAGGGCGTATGCGTTTTTTCCTGAATATATTCAGGAAAAATCGCATACGCCCTTTTTGGCCAAGTGCATCATTGTGGACGTTCTGCCTCTTTTCCTGTGCTTTCAATGCAATTCCAGTCTACCTCCTGAAATCGTTTTCCTGCAATTCTGCCCCGCTTTCAAGTCCTCTTGGCAGCCTTACTTCAGTATATTTTTGGACGATAGCTGTCATTTATAACTCTGCAGGTTTGTGAATTACAGTGCCCCTGAGCTCCTTTCTTCAACTCGCTTTCTTTTGAGCTGGCCACAACACCGCAGGATGGCTTCAGGCCCTAATCTGGTTCCGGCACGGCACGCTGAGCCTTTGGTTAGTTCCTCTTCCTGGTGGGAAATGAGAGTTAAATTTGCCCGTCCAGATACCTCCAGCTAGTCTCTCATTGGTTCTCCCTATTCCTGTTCATCTTCCGCAGAAATTGCAAACTGGGCCAAACAGGAGGTTAAAGGCGCTGACTCTACAAGTGGGGAGAGTGTTAGTAAAGCGTCTGGAATGTTGCACCCGAGTACCAGGGGAGGAAAACTGAGACATATTTGAACACGTCTCCCGTTCACATGGTTGATCATACTCTGGGTTCCACATGCATGTTTTAGCTGAAGGAAGAATACCTTAAACCTGGGTAGTTGAAACCCGTGGAATGGGTACCATGCAATATGACTTCAAAGGGTCTTCATTTGCTCACCGAACCTCTCCAATCCTATCACTGCTGCGTTTATGCCCCTGTACACATGCTTGATTCTCTTTCGGAGACATAGCAATCCATAGGTTTTAAGATACTTACTAGTCAGGTACATTCTTAGGCGTTTAATATGGGGTGTTCAGTCAATTTCGTTGAGCAAGGAGTAGCTCTTGTCTATTCCATATTTGGCTTAGGTAACTTTACCTGTGCTAATTTCAATCTCTGGTTTTATGCAGCACCCCAACTCACCTTTCCCCTTAAGCAAGCATAAGTTGGTTTTCTAAATTTGAGACCCTGTTCTGTTCTGTAATTCAGTTCTTGTGTAGCCCAGTTTACATTCCGTGTATTAGTGATATCTTATGATGTTTCTTTTTCTGTGTGACTTATTTCAGTTAGAATCATCGTACCTGAATCCACTCATTATGCTGCTACGGGCCTGATGACATAGATTTCATTGCTGAGTGATACTGCATTGTACGTAAGTACCACAAGTTCTTTATCCATTTTTCACTTTCTGTGATATTGAACTTGTACGGTAAACGAGGTTCTTGTAAACAGAGGCGTCCCAAACTTTGGGGTGGCTGTGTCTTTTTGATTTTAATTTCCCTAAGCTATAGGACCATAAGTGGAAGTGCCCAGGGCTCTGTTGCTTTGTTTTTTAGATGTTTCAGTAAACACCATACACTTCTCCGGAGTGTCTGTTGGCAATTTACATCCCGCCCATCAGCATAACAAGGCTCCCAGTTCTCCATGGCCTGTCCTGCCTTTCTGGATTTTACACGTTTTTCAGATGGCCCTTTTGACCGGGGGGAAGTGAGACTTCATTGTAGTGCAGATTTCCTTTGCAAGCTTGCTTGGTTGGCCAAAAAGTGCGTATGCGTTTTTTCCTGAATATATTCAGGAAAAAACGCATACGCCCTTTTTGGCCAAGTGCATCATTGTGGACGTTCTGCCTCTTTTCCTATGCTTTGAATGCAATTCCAGTCAACCTCCTGAAATCGGTTTCCTGCAATTCTACCCCGCTTTCAAGTCCTCTTGGCAGCCTTACTTCAGTATATTTTTTGACGATAGCTGTCATTTATAACTCTGCAGGTTTGTGAATTACAGTGCCCCTGAGCTCCTTTCTTCAACTCGCTTTCTTGTGAGCTGGCCGCAACACCGCAGGATGGCTTCAGGCCCTAATCTGGTTCCGGCACGGCACGCTGAGCCTTTGGTTAATTCCTCTTCCTGGTGGGAAATGAGAGTTAAATTTGCCCGTCCAGACACCTCCGGCTAGTCTCTCATTGGTTTTCGCTATTCCTGTTCATCATCCGCAGAAATTGCAAACTGGGCCAAACAGGAGGTTAAAGGGACTGACTCTCCAAGTCGGGAGAGTGTTAGTAAAGCGTCTGGAATGTTGCACCCGAGTACCAGGGGAGGGAAACTGAGACATATTTGAACACGTCTCCCGTTCATACGGTTGATCATACTCTGGGTTCCACATGCATGTTTTAGCTGAAGGAAGAATACCTTAAACCTTGGTAGTTGAAACCCGTGGAATGGGTACCATGCAATATGACTTCAAAAGGTCTTCATTTGCTCACCGAACCTCTCCAATCCTATCACTGCTGCGTTTATGCCCCTGTACACACGCTTGATTCTCTTTTGGAGACATAGCAATCCATAGGTTTTAAGATACTTACTAGTCAGGTACATTCTTAGGCGTTTAATATGGGGTGTTGAGTCCATTTCGTTGAGCAAGGAGTAGCTCTTGTCTATTCCATATTTGACTTAAGGAACTTTATCTGTGCTCATTTCAATCTCTGGTTTTATGCAGCACCCCAACTCACCTTTCCCCTTAAGCAAGCATAAGATGGTTTCTAAATTTGAGACCCTGTTCTGTTCTGTAATTCAGTTCCTGTGTAGCCCAGTTTACATTCCGTGTATTAGTGATATCTTATGATGTTTCTTTTTCTGTGTGACTTATTTCAGTTAGAAACATCGTACCTGAATCCACTCATTATGCTGCTACAGGCCTGATGACATAGATTTCATTGCTGAGTGATACTGCATTGTACGTAAGTACCACAAGTTCTTTATCCATTTTTCACTTTCTGTGATATTGAACTTGTACGGTAAACGAGGTTCTTGTAAACAGAGGCGTCCCAAACTTTGGGGTGGCTGTGTCTTTTTGATTTTAATTTCCCTAAGCTATAGGACCATAAGTGGAAGTGCCCTAGGCTCTGTTGGTTTGTTTTTTAGATGTTTCAGGAAACACCATACACTTCTCCCGAGTGTCTGTTGGCAATTTACATCCCGCCCATCAGCATAACAAGGCTTCCAGTTCTCCATGGCCTGTCCTGCCTTTCTGGATTTTACACTTTTTCAGATGGCCCTTTTGACTGGGGGGAAGTGACACTTCATTGTAGTGCAGATTTCCTTTGCAAGCTTGCTTGGTTGGCCAAAAAGGGCGTATGCGGTTTTTCCTGAATATATTCAGGAAAAATCGCATACGCCCTTTTTGGCCAAGTGCATCATTGTGGACGTTCTGCCTCTTTTCCTATGCTTTCAATGCAATTCCAGTCTACCTCCTGAAATCGGTTTCCTGCAATTCTGCCCCGCTTCCAAGTCCTCTTGGCAGCCTTACTTCAGTATATTTTTGGACGATAGCTGTCATTTATAACTATGCAGGTTTGTGAATTACAGTGCCCCTGAGCTCCTTTCTTCAACTCGCTTTCTTTTGAGCTGGCCACAACACCGCAGGATGGCTTCAGGCCCTAATCTGGTTCCGGCACGGCACGCTGAGCCTTTGGTTAGTTCCTCTTCCTGGTGGGAAATGAGAGTTAAATTTGCCCGTCCAGATACCTCCAGCTACTCTCTCATTGGTTCTCGCTATTCCTGTTCATCTTCCGCAGAAATGGCAAACTGGGCCAAACAGGAGGTTAAAGGCGCTGACTCTCCAAGTGGGGAGAGTGTTAGTAAAGCGTCTGGAATGTTGCACCCGAGTACCAGGGGAGGAAAACTGAGACATATTTGAACACGTCTCCCGTTCACATGGTTGATATACTCTGGGTTCCACATGCATGTTTTAGCTGAAGGAAGAATACCTTAAACCTGGGTAGTTGAAACCCATAGAATGGGTACCATGCAATATGACTTCAAAGGGTCTTCATTTGCTCACCGAACCTCTCCAATCCTATCACTGCTGCGTTTATGCCCCTGTACACATGCTTGATTCTCTTTTGGAGACATAGTAATCCATAGGTTTTAAGATACTTACTAGTCAGGTACATTCTTAGGCGTTTAATATGGGGTGTTGAGTCCATTTCGTTGAGCAAGGAGTAGCTCTTGTCTATTCCATATTTGGCTTAAGGAACTTTATCTGTGCTCATTGCAATCTCTGGTTTTATGCAGCACCCCAACTCACCTTTCCCCTTAAGCAAGCATAAGTTGGTTTTCTAAATTTGAGACCCTGTTCTGTTCTGTAATTCAGTTCTTGTGTAGCCCAGTTTACATTCCGTGTATTAGTGATATCTTATGATGTTTCTTTTTCTGTGTGACTTATTTCAGTTAGAATCATCGTACCTGAATCCACTCATTATGCTGCTACGGGCCTGATGACATAGATTTCATTGCTGAGTGATACTGCATTGTACGTAAGTACCACAAGTTCTTTATCCATTTTTCACTTTCTGTGATATTGAACTTGTACGGTAAACGAGGTTCTTGTAAACAGAGGCGTCCCAAACTTTGGGGTGGCTGTGTCTTTTTGATTTTAATTTCCCTAAGCTATAGGACCATAAGTGGAAGTGCCCTGGGCTCTGTTGCTTTGTTTTCTGGATGTTTCAGGAAACACCATACACTTCTCCCGAGTGTCTGTTGGCAATTTACATCCCGCCCATCAGCATAACAAGACTCCCAGTTCTCCATGGCCTGTCCTGCCTTTCTGGATTTTACACTTTTTTCAGATGGCCCTTTTGACCGGGGGGAAGTGAGACTTCATTGTAGTGCAGATATCCTTTGCAAGCTTGCTTGGTTGGCCAAAAAGGGCATATGCGTTTTTTCCTGAATATATTCAGGAAAAAACGCATACGCCCTTTTTGGCCAAGTGCATCATTGTGGACGTTCTGCCTCTTTTCCTATGCTTTGAATGCAATTCCAGTCTACCTCCTGAAATCGGTTTCCTGCAATTCTACCCCGCTTTCAAGTCCTCTTGGCAGCCTTACTTCAGTATATTTTTGGACGATAGCTGTCATTTATAACTCTGCAGGTTTGTGAATTACAGTGCCCCTGAGCTCCTTTCTTCAACTCGCTTTCTTGTGACCTGGCCGCAACACCGCAGGATGGCTTCAGGCCCTAATCTGGTTCCGGCACGGCACGCTGAGCCTTTGGTTAATTCCTCTTCCTGGTGGGAAATGAGAGTTAAATTTGCCCGTCCAGACACCTCCAGCTAGTCTCTCATTGGTTCTCGCTATTCCTGTTCATCTTCCGCAGAAATTGCAAACCTGGCCAAACAGGAGGTTAAAGGGACTGACTCTCCAAGTCGGGAAAGTGTTAGTAAAGCGTCTGGAATGTTGCACCCGAGTACCAGGGGAGGAAAACTGAGACATATTTGAACACGTCTCCCGATCACATGGTTGATCATACTCTAGGTTCCACATGCATGTTTTAGCTGAAGGAAGAATACCTTAAAACTGGGTAGTTGAAACCCGTGGAATGGGTACCATGCAATATGACTTCAAAGGGTCTTTATTTGCTCACCGAACCTCTCCAATCCTATCACTGCTGCGTTTATGCCCCTGTACACACGCTTGATTCTCTTTTGGAGACATAGCAATCCATAGGTTTTAAGATACTTACTAGTCAGGTACATACTTAGGCGTTTAATATGGGGTGTTGAGTCCATTCGTTGAGCAAGGAGTAGCTCTTGTCTATTCCATATTTGGCTTAAGGAAATTTATCTGTGCTCATTTCAATCTCTGGTTTTATGCAGCACCCCAACTCACCTTTCCCCTTAAGCAAGCATAAGTTGGTTTTCTAAATTTGAGACCCTGTTCTGTTCTGTAATTCAGTTCTTGTGTAGCCCAGTTTACATTCCCTGTATTAGTGATATCTTATGATGTTTCTTTTTCTGTGTGACTTATTTCAGTTAGAATCATCGTACCTGAATCCACTCATTATGCTGCTACGGGCCTGATGACATAGATTTCATTGCTGAGTGATACTGCATTGTACGTAAGTACCACAAGTTCTTTATCCATTTTTCACTTTCTGTGATATTGAACTTGTACGGTAAACGAGGTTCTTGTAAACAGAGGCGTCCCAAACTTTGGGGTGGCTGTGTCTTTTTGATTTTAATTTCCCTAAGCTATAGGACCATAAGTGGAAGTGCACTAGGCTCTGTTGCTTTGTTTTTTAGATGTTTCAGGAAACACCATACACTTCTCCCGAGTGGCTGTTGGCAATTTACATCCCGCCCATCAGCATAAGAAGGCTCCCAGTTCTCCATGGCCTGTCCTGCCTTTCTGGATTTTACACTTTTTTCAGATGGCCCTTTTGACCGGGGGGAAGTGAGACTTCACTGTAGTGCAGATTTCCTTTGCAAGCTTGCTTGGTTGGCCAAAAAGGGCGTATGCGTTTTTTCCTGAATATATTCAGGAAAAAACGCATACGCCCTTTTTGGCCAAGTGCATCATTGTGGACGTTCTGCCTCTTTTCCTATGCTTTCAATGCAATTCCAGTCTACCTCCTGAAATCAGTTTCCTGAAATTCTGCCCCGCTTTCAAGTCCTCTTGGCAGCCTTACTTCAGTATATTTTTGGACAATAGCTGTCATTTATAACTCTGCAGGTTTGTGAATTACAGTGCCCCTGAGCTCCTTTCTTCAACTCGCTTTCTTGTGAGCTGGCCGCAACACCGCAGGATGGCTTCAGGCCCTAATCTGGTTCCGGCACGGCACGCTGAGCCTTTGGTTAATTCCTCTTCCTGGTGGGAAATGAGATTTAAATTTGCCCGTCCAGAAACCTCCAGCTAGTCTCTCATTGGTTCTCGCTATTCCTGTTCACCTTCCGCAGAAATTGCAAACTGGGCCAAACAGGAGGTTAAAGGGACTGACTCTCCAAGTGGGGAGAGTGTTAGTAAAGCGTCTGGAATGTTGCACCCGAGTACCAGGGGAGGAAAACTGAGACATATTTGAACACGTCTCCCGTTCATACGGTTAATCATACTCTGGGTTCCACATGCATGTTTTAGCTGAAGGAAGAATACCTTAAACCTGGGTAGTTGAAACCCGTGGAATGGGTACCATGCAATATGACTTCAAAGGGTCTTCATTTGCTCACCGAACCTCTCCAATCCTATCACTGCTGCGTTTATGCCCCTGTACACACGCTTGATTCTCTTTTGGAGACATAGCAATCCATAGGTTTTAAGATACTTACTAGTCAGGTACATTCTTAGGCGTTTAATATGGGGTATTGAGTCCATTCGTTGAGCAAGGAGTAGCTCTTGTCTATTCCATATTTGGCTTAAGGAACTTTATCTGTGCTCATTTCAATCTCTGGTTTTATGCAGCACCCCAACTCACCTTTCCCCTTAAGCAAGCATAAGTTGGTTTTCTAAATTTGAGACCCTGTTCTGTTCTGTAATTCAGTTCTTGTGTAGCCCAGTTTACATTCCGTGTATTAGTGATATCTTATGATGTTTCTTTTTCTGTGTGACTTATTTCAGTTAGAATCATCGTACCTGAATCCACTCATTATGCTGCTACGGGCCTGATGACATAGATTTCATTGCTGAGTGATACTGCATTGTACGTAAGTACCACAAGTTCTTTATCCATTTTTCACTTTCTGTGATATTGAACTCGTACGGTAAACGAGGTTCTTGTAAACAGAGGCGTCCCAAACTTTGGGGTGGCTGTGTCTTTTTGATTTTAATTTCCCTAAGCTATAGGACCATAAGTGGAAGTGCCCTAGGCTCTGTTGCTTTGTTTTTTAGATGTTTCAGGAAACACCATACACTTCTCCCGAGTGTCTGTTGGCAATTTACATCCCGCCCATCAGCATAACAAGGCTCCCAGTTCTCCATGGCCTGTCCTGCCTTTCTGGATTTTGCACTTTTTTCAGATGGCCCTTTTGACCGGGGGGAAGTGAGACTTCATTGTAGTGCAGATATCCTTTGCAAGCTTGCTTGGTTGGCCAAAAAGGGCGTATGCGTTTTTTCCTGAATATATTCAGGAAAAAACGCATACGCCCTTTTTGGCCAAGTGCATCATTGTGGACGTTCTGCCTCTTTTCCTATGGTTTGAATGCAATTCCAGTCTATCTCCTGAAATCGGTTTCCTGCAATTCTACCCCGCTTTCAAGTCCTCTTGGCAGCCTTACTTCAGTATATTTTTGGACGATAGCTGTCATTTATAACTCTGCAGGTTTGTGAATTACAGTGCCCCTGAGCTCCTTTCTTCAACTCGCTTTCTTGTGAGCTGGCCGCAACACCGCAGGATGGCTTCAGGCCCTAATCTGGTTCCGGCACGGCACGCGGAGCCTTTGGTTAATTCCTCTTCCTGGTGGGAAATGAGAGTTAAATTTGCCCGTCCAGACACCTCCAGCTAGTCTCTCATTGGTTCTCGCTATTCCTGTTCATCTTCCGCAGAAATTGCAAACTGGGCCAAACAGGAGGTTAAAGGGACTGACTCTCCAAGTCGGGAGAGTGTTAGTAAAGCGTCTGGAATGTTGCACCCGAGTACCAGGGTACGAAAACTGAGACATATTTGAACACGTCTCCCGTTCACACGGTTGATCATACTCTGGGTTCCACATGCATGTTTTAGCTGAAGGAAGAATACCTTAAACCTGGGTAGTTGAAACCCGTGGAATGGGTACCATGCAATATGACTTCAAAGGGTCTTCATTTGCTCACCGAACCTCTCCAATCCTATCACTGCTGCGTTTATGCCCCTGTACACATGCTTGATTCTCTTTCGGAGACATAGCAATCCATAGGTTTTAAGATACTTACTAGTCAGGTACATTCTTAGGCGTTTAATATGGGGTGTTGAGTCCATTTCGTTGAGCAAGGAGTAGCTCTTGTCTATTCCATATTTGGCTTAAGGAACTTTATCTGTGCTCATTGCAATCTCTGGTTTTATGCAGCACCCCAACTCACCTTTCCCCTTAAGCAAGCATAAGTTGGTTTTCTAAATTTGAGACCCTGTTCTGTTCTGTAATTCAGTTCTTGTGTAGCCCAGTTTACATTCCGTGTATTAGTGATATCTTATGATGTTTCTTTTTCTGTGTGACTTATTTCAGTTAGAATCATCGTACCTGAATCCACTCATTATGCTGCTACGGGCCTGATGACATAGATTTCATTGCTGAGTGATACTGCATTGTACGTAAGTACCACAAGTTCTTTATCCATTTTTCACTTTCTGTGATATTGAACTTGTACGGTAAACGAGGTTCTTGTAAACAGAGGCGTCCCAAACTTTGGGGTGGCTGTGTCTTTTTGATTTTAATTTCCCTAAGCTATAGGACCATAAGTGGAAGTGCCCTAGGCTCTGTTGCTTTGTTTTCTGGATGTTTCAGGAAACACCATACACTTCTCCCGAGTGTCTGTTGGCAATTTACATCCCGCCCATCAGCATAACAAGGCTCCCGGTTCTCCATGGCCTGTCCTGCCTTTCTGGATTTTACACTTTTTTCAGATGGCCCTTTTGACGGGGGGAAGTGAGACTTCATTGTAGTGCAGATATCCTTTGCAAGCTTGCTTGGTTGGCCAAAAAGGGCGTATGCGTTTTTTCCTGAATATATTCAGGAAAAAACGCATACGCCCTTTTTGGCCAAGTGCATCATTGTGGACGTTCTGCCTCTTTTCCTATGCTTTGAATGCAATTCCAGTCTACCTCCTGAAATCGGTTTCCTGCAATTCTACCCCGCTTTCAAGTCCTCTTGGCAGCCTTACTTCAGTATATTTTTGGACGATAGCTGTCATTTATAACTCTGCAGGTTTGTGAATTACAGTGCCCCTGAGCTCCTTTCTTCAACTCGCTTTCTTGTGAGCTGGCCGCAACACCGCAGGATGGCTTCAGGCCCTAATCTGGTTCCGGCACGGCACGCTGAGCCTTTGGTTAATTCCTCTTCCTGGTGGGAAATGAGAGTTAAATTTGCCCGTCCAGACACCTCCAGCTAGTCTCTCATTGGTTCTCGCTATTCCTATTCATCTTCCGCAGAAATTGCAAACTGGGCCAAACAGGAGGTGAAAGGGACTGACTCTCCAAGTCGGGAGAGTGTTAGTAAAGCGTCTGGAATGTTGCACCCGAGTACCAGGGGAGGAAAACTGAGACATATTTGAACACGTCTCCCGTTCACATGGTTGATCATACTCTGGGTTCCACATGCATGTTTTAGCTGAAGGAAGAATACCTTAAACCTGGGTAGTTGAAACCCGTGGAATGGGTACCATGCAATATGACTTCAAAGGGTCTTCATTTGCTCACCGAACCTCTCCAATCCTATCACTGCTGCGTTTATGCCCCTGTACACATGCTTGATTCTCTTTCGGAGACATAGCAATCCATAGGTTTTAAGATACTTACTAGTCAGGTACATTCTTAGGCGTTTAATATGGGGTGTTCAGTCAATTTCGTTGAGCAAGGAGTAGCTCTTGTCTATTCCATATTTGGCTTAAGGAACTTTATCTGTGCTAATTTCAATCTCTGGTTTTATGCAGCACCCCAACTCACCTTTCCCCTTAAGCAAGCATAAGTTGGTTTTCTAAATTTGAGACCCTGTTCTGTTCTGTAATTCAGTTCTTGTGTAGCCCAGTTTACATTCCGTGTATTAGTGATATCTTATGATGTTTCTTTTTCTGTGTGACTTATTTCAGTTAGAATCATCGTACCTGAATCCACTCATTATGCTGCTACGGGCCTGATGACATAGATTTCATTGCTGAGTGATACTGCATTGTACGTAAGTACCACAAGTTCTTTATCCATTTTTCACTTTCTGTGATATTGAACTTGTACGGTAAACGAGGTTCTTGTAAACAGAGGCGTCCCAAACTTTGGGGTGGCTGTGTCTTTTTGATTTTAATTTCCCTAAGCTATAGGACCATAAGTGGAAGTGCCCAGGGCTCTGTTGCTTTGTTTTTTAGATGTTTCAGGAAACACCACACACTTCTCCTGAGTGTCTGTTGGCAATTTACATCCCGCCCATCAGCATAACAAGACTCCCAGTTCTCCATGGCCTGTCCTGCCTTTCTGGATTTTACACGTTTTTCAGATGGCACTTTTGACCGGGGGGAAGTGAGACTTCATTGTAGTGCAGATTTCCTTTGCAAGCTTGCTTGGTTGGCCAAAAAGTGCGTATGCGTTTTTTCCTGAATATATTCAGGAAAAAACACATACGCCCTTTTTGGCCAAGTGCATCATTGTGGACGTTCTGCCTCTTTTCCTATGCTTTGAATGCAATTCCAGTCTACCTCCTGAAATCGGTTTCCTGCAATTCTACCCCGCTTTCAAGTCCTCTTGGCAGCCTTACTTCAGTATATTTTTGGACGATAGCTGTCATTTATAACTCTGCAGGTTTGTGAATTACAGTGCCCCTGAGCTCCTTTCTTCAACTCGCTTTCTTGTGACCTGGCCGCAACACCGCAGGATGGCTTCAGGCCCTAATCTGTTTCCGGCACGGCACGCTGAGCCTTTGGTTAATTCCTCTTCCTGGTGGGAAATGAGAGTTAAATTTGCCCGTCCAGACACCTCCAGCTAGTCTCTCATTGGTTCTCGCTATTCCTGTTCATCTTCCGCAGAAATTGCAAACTGGGCCAAACAGGAGGTTAAAGGGACTGACTCTCCAAGTGGGGAGAGTGTTAGTAAAGCGTCTGGAATGTTGCACCCGAGTACCAGGGTACGAAAACTGAGACATATTTGAACACGTCTCCCGATCACATGGTTGATCATACTCTAGGTTCCACATGCATGTTTTAGCTGAAGGAAGAATACCTTAAAACTGGGTATTTGAAACCCGTGGAATGGGTACCATGCAATATGACTTCAAAGGGTCTTCATTTGCTCACCGAACCTCTCCAATCCTATCACTGCTGCGTTTATGCCCCTGTACACACGCTTGATTCTCTTTTGGAGACATAGCAATCCATAGGTTTTAAGATACTTACTAGTCAGGTACATTCTTAGGCGTTTAATATGGGGTGTTGAGTCCATTTCGTTGAGCAAGGAGTAGCTCTTGTCTATTCCATATTTGGCTTAAGGAACTTTATCTGTGCTCATTGCAATCTCTGGTTTTATGCAGCACCCCAACTCACCTTTACCCTTAAGCAAGCATAAGTTTGTTTTCTAAATTTGAGACCCTGTTCTGTTCTGTAATTCAGTTCCTGTGTAGTCCAGTTTACATTCCGTGTATTAGTGATATCTTATGATGTTTCTTTTTCTGTGTGACTTATTTCAGTTAGAATCATCGTACCTGAATCCACTCATTATGCTGCTACGGGCCTGATGACATAGATTTCATTGCTGAGTGATACTGCATTGTACGTAAGTACCACAAGTTCTTTATCCATTTTTCACTTTCTGTGATATTGAACTTGTACGGTAAACGAGGTTCTTGTAAACAGAGGCGTCCCAAACTTTGGGGTGGCTGTGTCTTTTTGATTTTAATTTCCCTAAGCTATAGGACCATAAGTGGAAGTGCCCTAGGCTCTGTTGCTTTGTTTTCTGGATGTTTCAGGAAACACCATACACTTCTCCCAAGTGTCTGTTGGCAATTTACATCCCGCCCATCAGCATAACAAGGCTCCCAATTCTCCATGGCCTGTCCTGCTTTTCTGGATTTTAGACGTTTTTAAGATGGCCCTTTTGACCGGGGGGAAGTGAGACTTCATTGTAGTGCAGATTTCCTTTGCAAGCTTGCTTGGTTGGCCAAAAAGGGCGTATGCGTTTTTTCCTGAATATATTCAGGAAAAAACGCATACGCCCTTTTTGGCCAAGTGCATCATTGTGGACCTTCTGCCTCTTTTCCTATGCTTTGAATGCAATTCCAGTCTACCTCCTGAAATCGGTTTCCTGCAATTCTACCCCGCTTTCAAGTCCTCTTGGCAGCCTTACTTCAGTATATTTTTGGACGATAGTTGTCATTTATAACTCTGCAGGTTTGTGAATTACAGTTCCCCTGAGCTCCTTTCTTCAACTCGCTTTCTTGTGAGCTGGCCGCAACACCGCAGGATGGCTTCAGGCCCTAATCTGGTTCCGGCACGGCACGCGGAGCCTTTGGTTAATTCCTCTTCCTGGTGGGAAATGAGAGTTAAATTTGCCCGTCCAGACACCTCCAGCTAGTCTCTCATTGGTTCTCGCTATTCCTGTTCATCTTCCGCAGAAATTGCAAACTGGGCCAAACAGGAGGTTAAAGGGACTGACTCTCCAAGTCGGGAGAGTGTTAGTAAAGCGTCTGGAATGTTGCACCCGAGTACCAGGGTACGAAAACTGAGACATATTTGAACACGTCTCCCGTTCACACGGTTGATCATACTCTGGGTTCCACATGCATGTTTTAGCTGAAGGAAGAATACCTTAAACCTGGGTAGTTGAAACCCGTGGAATGGGTACCATGCAATATGACTTCAAAGGGTCTTCATTTGCTCACCGAACCTCTCCAATCCTATCACTGCTGCGTTTATGCCCCTGTACACATGCTTGATTCTCTTTCGGAGACATAGCAATCCATAGGTTTTAAGATACTTACTAGTCAGGTACATTCTTAGCCGTTTAATATGGGGTGTTCAGTCCATTTCGTTGAGCAAGGAGTAGCTCTTGTCTATTCCATATTTGGCTTAAGGAACTTTATCTGTGCTCATTGCAATCTCTGGTTTTATGCAGCACCCCAACTCACCTTTCCCCTTAAGCAAGCATAAGTTGGTTTTCTAAATTTGAGACCCTGTTCTGTTCTGTAATTCAGTTCTTGTGTAGCCCAGTTTACATTCCGTGTATTAGTGATATCTTATGATGTTTCTTTTTCTTTGTGACTTATTTCAGTTAGAATCATCGTACCTGAATCCACTCATTATGCTGCTACGGGCCTGATGACATAGATTTCATTGCTGAGTGATACTGCATTGTACGTAAGTACCACAAGTTCTTTATCCATTTTTCACTTTCTGTGATATTGAACTTGTACGGAAAACGAGGTTCTTGTAAACAGAGGCGTCCCAAACTTTGGGGTGGCTGTGTCTTTTTGATTTTAATTTCCCTAAGCTATAGGACCATAAGTGGAAGTGCCCTAGGCTCTGTTGCTTTGTTTTCTGGATGTTTCAGGAAACACCATACACTTCTCCCGAGTGTCTGTTGGCAATTTACATCCCGCCCATCAGCATAACAAGGCTCCCGGTTCTCCATGGCCTGTCCTGCCTTTCTGGATTTTACACTTTTTTCAGATGGCCCTTTTGACCGGGGGGAAGTGAGACTTCATTGTAGTGCAGATATCCTTTGCAAGCTTGCTTGGTTGGCCAAAAAGGGCGTATGCGTTTTTTCCTGAATATATTCAGGAAAAAACGCATACGCCCTTTTTGGCCAAGTGCATCATTGTGGACGTTCTGCCTCTTTTCCTATGCTTTGAATGCAATTCCAGTCTACTTCCTGAAATCGGTTTCCTGCAATTCTACCCCGCTTTCAAGTCCTCTTGGCAGCCTTACTTCAGTATATTTTTGGACGATAGCTGTCATTTATAACTCTGCAGGTTTGTGAATTACAGTGCCCCTGAGCTCCTTTCTTCAACTCGCTTTCTTGTGAGCTGGCCGCAACACCGCAGGATGGCTTCAGGCCCTAATCTGGTTCCGGCACGGCACGCTGAGCCTTTGGTTAATTCCTCTTCCTGGTGGGAAATGAGAGTTAAATTTGCCCGTCCAGACACCTCCAGCTAGTCTCTCATTGGTTCTCGCTATTCCTGTTCATCTTCCGCAGAAATTGCAAACTGGGCCAAACAGGAGGTGAAAGGGACTGACTCTCCAAGTCGGGAGAGTGTTAGTAAAGCGTCTGGAATGTTGCACCCGAGTACCAGGGGAGGAAAACTGAGACATATTTGAACACGTCTCCCGTTCACATGGTTGATCATACTCTGGGTTCCACATGCATGTTTTAGCTGAAGGAAGAATACCTTAAACCTGGGTAGTTGAAACCCGTGGAATGGGTACCATGCAATATGACTTCAAAGGGTCTTCATTTGCTCACCGAACCTCTCCAATACTATCACTGCTGCGTTTATGCCCCTGTACACATGCTTGATTCTCTTTCGGAGACATAGCAATCCATAGGTTTTAAGATACTTACTAGTCAGGTACATTCTTAGGCGTTTAATATGGGGTGTTCAGTCAATTTCGTTGAGCAAGGAGTAGCTCTTGTCTATTCCATATTTGGCTTAAGGAACTTTATCTGTGCTAATTTCAATCTCTGGTTTTATGCAGCACCCCAACTCACCTTTCCCCTTAAGCAAGCATAAGTTGGTTTTCTAAATTTGAGACCCTGTTCTGTTCTGTAATTCAGTTCTTGTGTAGCCCAGTTTACATTCCGTGTATTAGTGATATCTTATGATGTTTCTTTTTCTGTGTGACTTATTTCAGTTAGAATCATCGTACCTGAATCCACTCATTATGCTGCTACGGGCCTGATGACATAGATTTCATTGCTGAGTGATACTGCATTGTACGTAAGTACCACAAGTTCTTTATCCATTTTTCACTTTCTGTGATATTGAACTTGTACGGTAAACGAGGTTCTTGTAAACAGAGGCGTCCCAAACTTTGGGGTGGCTGTGTCTTTTTGATTTTAATTTCCCTAAGCTATAGGACCATAAGTGGAAGTGCCCAGGGCTCTGTTGCTTTGTTTTTTAGATGTTTCAGGAAACACCACACACTTCTCCTGAGTGTCTGTTGGCAATTTACATCCCGCCCATCAGCATAACAAGACTCCCAGTTCTCCATGGCCTGTCCTGCCTTTCTGGATTTTACACGTTTTTCAGATGGCCCTTTTGACCGGGGGGAAGTGAGACTTCATTGTAGTGCAGATTTCCTTTGCAAGCTTGCTTGGTTGGCCAAAAAGTGCGTATGCGTTTTTTCCTGAATATATTCAGGAAAAAACGCATACGCCCTTTTTGGCCAAGTGCATCATTGTGGACGTTCTGCCTCTTTTCCTATGCTTTGAATGCAATTCCAGTCTACCTCCTGAAATCGGTTTCCTGCAATTCTACCCCGCTTTCAAGTCCTCTTGGCAGCCTTACTTCAGTATATTTTTGGACGATAGCTGTCATTTATAACTCTGCAGGTTTGTGAATTACAGTGGCCCTGAGCTCCTTTCTTCAACTCGCTATCTTGTGAGCTGGCCGCAACACCGCAGGATGGCTTCAGGCCCTAATCTGGTTCCGGCACGGCACGCTGAGCCTTTGGTTAATTCCTCTTCCTGGTGGGAAATGAGAGTTAAATTTGCCCGTCCAGACACCTCTGGCTAGTCTCTCATTGGTTCTCGCTATTCCTGTTCATCTTCCGCAGAAATTGCAAACTGGGCCAAACAGGAGGTTAAAGGGACTGACTCTCCAAGTCGGGAGAGTGTTAGTAAAGCATCTGGAATGTTGCACCCGAGTACCAGGGGAGGAAAACTGAAACATATTTGAACACGTCTCCCGTTCACACGGTTGATCATACTCTGGGTTCCACATGCATGTTTTAGCTGAAGGAAGAATACCTTAAACCTGGAGAGTTGAGGCCCGTGGAATGGGTACAATGCAATATGACTTCAAAGGGTCTTCATTTGCTCACCGAACCTCTCCAATCCTATCACTGCTGCGTTTATGCCCCTGTACACACGCTTGATTCTCTTTCGGAGACATAGCAATCCATAGGTTTTAAGATACTTACTAGTCAGGTACATTCTTAGGCGTTTAATATGGGGTGTTGAGTCCATTTCGTTGAGCAAGGAGTAGCTCTTGTCTATTCCATATTTGGCTTAAGGAACTTTATCTGTGCTCATTTCAATCTCTGGTTTTATGCAGCATCCCAACTCACCTTTACCCTTAAGCAAGCATAAGTTGGTTTTCTAAATTTGAGACCCTGTTCTGTTCTGTAATTCAGTTCCTGTGTAGTCCAGTTTACATTCCGTGTATTAGTGATATCTTATGATGTTTCTTTTTCTGTGTGACTTATTTCAGTTAGAATCATCGTACCTGAATCCACTCATTATTCTGCTACGGGCCTGATGACATAGATTTCATTGCTGAGTGATACTGCATTGTACGTAAGTACCACAAGTTCTTTATCCATTTTTCACTTTCTGTGATATTGAACTTGTACGGTAAACGAGGTTCTTGTAAACAGAGGCGTCCCAAACTTTGGGGTGGCTGTGTCTTTTTGATTTTATTTTCCCTAAGCTATAGGACCATAAGTGGAAGTGCCCTAGGCTCTGTTGCTTTGTTTTTTAGATGTTTCAGTAAACACCATACACTTCTCCCGAGTGTCTGTTGGCAATTTACATCCCGCCCATCAGCATAACAAGGCTCCCAGTTCTCCATGGCCTGTCCTGCCTTTCTGGATTTTACACTTTTTACAGATGGCCCTTTTGACTGGGGGGAAGTGAGACTTCATTGTAGTGCAGATTTCCTTTGCAAGCTTGCTTGGTTGGCCAAAAAGGGCGTATGCGTTTTTTCCTGAATATATTCAGGAAAAATCGCATACGCCCTTTTTGGCCAAGTGCATCATTGTGGACGTTCTGCCTCTTTTCCTGTACTTTCAATGCAATTCCAGTCTACCTCCTGAAATCGTTTTCCTGCAATTCTGCCCCGCTTTCAAGTCCTCTTGGCAGCCTTACTTCAGTATATTTTTGGACGATAGCTGTCATTTATAACTCTGCAGGTTTGTGAATTACAGTGCCCCTGAGCTCCTTTCTTCAACTCGCTTTCTTTTGAGCTGGCCACAACACCGCAGGATGGCTTCAGGCCCTAATCTGGTTCCGGCACGGCACGCTGAGCCTTTGGTTAGTTCCTCTTCCTGGTGGGAAATGAGAGTTAAATTTGCCCGTCCAGATACCTCCAGCTAGTCTCTCATTGGTTCTCCCTATTCCTGTTCATCTTCCGCAGAAATTGCAAACTGGGCCAAACAGGAGGTTAAAGGCGCTGACTCTACAAGTGGGGAGAGTGTTAGTAAAGCGTCTGGAATGTTGCACCCGAGTACCAGGGGAGGAAAACTGAGACATATTTGAACACGTCTCCCGTTCATACGGTTGATCATACTCTGGGTTCCACATGCATGTTTTAGCTGAAGGAAGAATACCTTAATCCTGGGTAGTTGAAACCCGTGGAATGGGTACCATGCAATATGATTTCAAAGGGTCTTCATTTGCTCACCGAACCTCTCCAATCCTATCACTGCTGCGTTTATGCCCCTGTACACATGCTTGATTCTCTTTCGGAGACATAGCAATCCATAGGTTTTAAGATACTTACTAGTCAGGTACATTCTTAGGCGTTTAATATGGGGTGTTGAGTCCATTTCGTTGAGCAAGGAGTAGCTCTTGTCTATTCCATATTTGGCTTAAGGAACTTTATCTGTGCTAATTTCAATCTCTGGTTTTATGCAGCACCCCAACTCACCTTTCCCCTTAAGCAAGCATAAGTTGGTTTTCTAAATTTGAGACCCTGTTCTGTTCTGTAATTCAGTTCTTGTGTAGCCCAGTTTACATTCCGTGTATTAGTGATATCTTATGATGTTTCTTTTTCTGTGTGACTTATTTCAGTTAGAATCATCGTACCTGAATCCACTCATTATGCTGCTACGGGCCTGATGACATAGATTTCATTGCTGAGTGATACTGCATTGTACGTAAGTACCACAAGTTCTTTATCCATTTTTCACTTTCTGTGATATTGAACTTGTACGGTAAACGAGGTTCTTGTAAACAGAGGCGTCCCAAACTTTGGGGTGGCTGTGTCTTTTTGATTTTAATTTCCCTAAGCTATAGGACCATAAGTGGAAGTGCCCAGGGCTCTGTTGCTTTGTTTTTTAGATGTTTCAGGAAACACCATACACTTCTCCCGAGTGTCTGTTGGCAATTTACATCCCGCCCATCAGCATAACAAGACTCCCAGTTCTCCATGGCCTGTCCTGCCTTTCTGGATTTTACACGTTTTTCCGATGGCCCTTTTGACCGGGGGGATGTGAGACTTCATTGTAGTGCAGATTCCCTTTGCAAGCTTGCTTGGTTGGCCAAAAAGGGCGTATGCGTTTTTTCCTGAATATATTCAGGAAAAAACGCATACGCCCTTTTTGGCCAAGTGCATCATTGTGGACGTTCTGCCTCTTTTCCTATGCTTTGAATGCAATTCCAGTCTACCTCCTGAAATCGGTTTCCTGCAATTCTACCCCGCTTTCAAGTCCTCTTGGCAGCCTTACTTCAGTATATTTTTGGACGATAGCTGTCATTTATAACTCTGCAGGTTTGTGAATTACAGTGCCCCTGAGCTCCTTTCTTCAACTCGCTATCTTGTGAGCTGGCCGCAACACCGCAGGATGGCTTCAGGCCCTAATCTGGTTCCGGCACGGCACGCTGAGCCTTTGGTTAATTCCTATTCCTGGTGGGAAATGAGAGTTATATTTGCCCCTCCAGACACCTCCAGCTAGTCTCTCATTGGTTCTCGCTATTCCTGTTCATCTTCTGCAGAAATTGCAAACTGGGCCAAACAGGAGGTTAAAGGGACTGACTCTCCAAGTGGGGAGAGTGTTAGTAAAGCGTCTGGAATGTTGCACCCGAGTACCAGGGTACGAAAACTGAGACATATTTGAACACGTCTCCCGATCACACGGTTGATCATACTCTAGGTTCCACATGCATGTTTTAGCTGAAGGAAGAATACCTTAAAACTGGGTAGTTGAAACCCGTGGAATGGGTACCATGCAATATGACTTCAAAGGGTCTTCATTTGCTCACCGAACCTCTCCAATCCTATCACTGCTGCATTTATGCCCCTGTACACACGCTTGATTCTCTTTTGGAGACATAGCAATCCATAGGTTTTAAGATACTTACTAGTCAGGTACATTCTTAGGCGTTTAATATGGGGTGTTGAGTCCATTTCGTTGAGCAAGGAGTAGCTCTTCTCTATTCCATATTTGGCTTAAGGAACTTTATCTGTGCTCATTTTAATCTCTGGTTTTATGCAGCACCCCAACTCACCTTTCCCCTTAAGCAAGCATAAGATGGTTTTCTAAATTTGAGACCCTGTTCTGTTTTGGAATTCAGTTCCTGTGTAGCCCAGTTTACATTCCGTGTATTAGTGATATCTTATGATGTTTCTTTTTCTGTGTGACTTATTTCAGTTAGAAACATCGTACCTGAATCCACTCATTATGCTGCTATGGGCCTGTTGACATAGATTTCATTGCTGAGTGATACTGCATTGTACATAAGTACCACAAGTTCTTTATCCATTTTTCACTTTCTGTGATATTGAACTTGTACGGTAAATGAGGTTCTTGTAAACAGATGCGTCCCAAACTTTGGGGTGGCTGTGTCTTTTTGATTTTAATTTCCCTAAGCTATAGGACCATAAGTGGAAGTGCCCTAGGCTCTGTTGCTTTGTTTTCTGGATGTTTCAGGAAACACCATACACTTCTCCCGAGTGTCTGTTGGCAATTTACATCCCGCCCATCAGCATAACAAGGCTCCCAATTCTCCATGGCCTGTCCTGCTTTTCTGGATTTTACACGTTTTTAAGATGGCCCTTTTGACCGGGGGGAAGTGAGACTTCATTGTAGTGCAGATTTCCTTTGCAAGCTTGCTTGGTTGGCCAAAAAGGGCGTATGCGTTTTTTCCTGAATATATTCAGGAAAAAACGCATACGCCCTTTTTGGCCAAGTGCATCATTGTGGACGTTCTGCCTCTTTTCCTATGCTTTGAATGCAATTCCAGTCTACCTCCTGAAATCGGTTTCCTGCAATTCTACCCCGCTTTCAAGTCCTCTTGGCAGCCTTACTTCAGTATATTTTTGGACGATAGCTGTCATTTATAACTCTGCAGGTTTGTGAATTACAGTGCCCCTGAGCTCCTTTCTTCAACTCGCTTTCTTGTGAGCTGGCCGCAACACCGCAGGATGGCTTCAGGCCCTAATCTGGTTCCGGCACGGCACGCGGAGCCTTTGGTTAATTCCTCTTCCTGGTGGGAAATGAGAGTTAAATTTGCCCGTCCAGACACCTCCAGCTAGTCTCTCATTGGTTCTCGCTATTCCTGTTCATCTTCCGCAGAAATTGCAAACTGGGCCAAACAGGAGGTTAAAGGGACTGACTCTCCAAGTCGGGAGAGTGTTAGTAAAGCGTCTGGAATGTTGCACCCGAGTACCAGGGTACGAAAACTGAGACATATTTGAACACGTCTCCCATTCACACGGTTGATCATACTCTGGGTTCCACATGCATGTTTTAGCTGAAGGAAGAATACCTTAAACCTGGGTAGTTGAAACCCGTGGAATGGGTACCATGCAATATGACTTCAAAGGGTCTTCATTTGCTCACCGAACCTCTCCAATCCTATCACTGCTGCGTTTATGCCCCTGTACACATGCTTGATTCTCTTTCGGAGACATAGCAATCCATAGGTTTTAAGATACTTACTAGTCAGGTACATTCTTAGGCGTTTAATATGGGGTGTTGAGTCCATTTCGTTGAGCAAGGAGTAGCTCTTGTCTATTCCATATTTGGCTTAAGGAACTTTATCTGTGCTCATTGCAATCTCTGGTTTTATGCAGCACCCCAACTCACCTTTCCCCTTAAGCAAGCATAAGTTGGTTTTCTAAATTTGAGACCCTGTTCTGTTCTGTAATTCAGTTCTTGTGTAGCCCAGTTTACATTCCGTGTATTAGTGATATCTTATGATGTTTCTTTTTCTGTGTGACTTATTTCAGTTAGAATCATCGTACCTGAATCCACTCATTATGCTGCTACGGGCCTGATGACATAGATTTCATTGCTGAGTGATACTGCATTGTACGTAAGTACCACAAGTTCTTTATCCATTTTTCACTTTCTGTGATATTGAACTTGTACGGTAAACGAGGTTCTTGTAAACAGAGGCGTCCCAAACTTTGGGGTGGCTGTGTCTTTTTGATTTTAATTTCCCTAAGCTATAGGACCATAAGTGGAAGTGCCCTAGGCTCTGTTGCTTTGTTTTCTGGATGTTTCAGGAAACACCATACACTTCTCCCGAGTGTCTGTTGGCAATTTACATCCCGCCCATCAGCATAACAAGGCTCCCGGTTCTCCATGGCCTGTCCTGCCTTTCTGGATTTTACACTTTTTTCAGATGGCCCTTTTGACCGGGGGGAAGTGAGACTTCATTGTAGTGCAGATTTCCTTTGCAAGCTTGCTTGGTTGGCCAAAAAGGGCGTATGCGTTTTTTCCTGAATATATTCAGGAAAAAACGCATACGCCCTTTTTGGCCAAGTGCATCATTGTGGACGTTCTGCCTCTTTTCCTATGCTTTCAATGCAATTCCACTCTACTTCCTGAAATCGGTTTCCTGCAATTCTACCCCGCTTTCAAGTCCTCTTGGCAGCCTTACTTCAGTATATTTTTGGACGATAGCTGTCATTTATAACTCTGCAGGTTTGTGAATTACAGTGCCCCTGAGCTCCTTTCTTCAACTCGCTTTCTTGTGAGCTGGCCGCAACACCGCAGGATGGCTTCAGGCCCTAATCTGGTTCCGGCACGGCACGCTGAGCCTTTGGTTAATTCCTCTTCCTGGTGGGAAATGAGAGTTAAATTTGCCCGTCCAGACACCTCCAGCTAGTCTCTCATTGGTTCTCGCTATTCCTGTTCATCTTCCGCAGAAATTGCAAACTGGGCCAAACAGGAGGTGAAAGGGACTGACTCTCCAAGTCGGGAGAGTGTTAGTAAAGCGTCTGGAATGTTGCACCCGAGTACCAGGGGAGGAAAACTGAGACATATTTGAACACGTCTCCCGTTCACACGGTTGATCATACTCTGGGTTCCACATGCATGTTTTAGCTGAAGGAAGAATACCTTAAACCTGGGTAGTTGAAACCCGTGGAATGGGTACCATGCAATATGACTTCAAAGGGTCTTCATTTGCTCACCGAACCTCTCCAATCCTATCACTGCTGCGTTTATGCCCCTGTACACATGCTTGATTCTCTTTCGGAGACATAGCAATCCATAGGTTTTAAGATACTTACTAGTCAGGTACATTCTTAGGCGTTTAATATGGGGTGTTCAGTCAATTTCGTTGAGCAAGGAGTAGCTCTTGTCTATTCCATATTTGGCTTAAGGAACTTTATCTGTGCTAATTTCAATCTCTGGTTTTATGCAGCACCCCAACTCACCTTTCCCCTTAAGCAAGCATAAGTTGGTTTTCTAAATTTGAGACCCTGTTCTGTTCTGTAATTCAGTTCTTGTGTAGCCCAGTTTACATTCCGTGTATTAGTGATATCTTATGATGTTTCTTTTTCTGTGTGACTTATTTCAGTTAGAATCATCGTACCTGAATCCACTCATTATGCTGCTACGGGCCTGATGACATAGATTTCATTGCTGAGTGATACTGCATTGTACGTAAGTACCACAAGTTCTTTATCCATTTTTCACTTTCTGTGATATTGAACTTGTACGGTAAACGAGGTTCTTGTAAACAGAGGCGTCCCAAACTTTGGGGTGGCTGTGTCTTTTTGATTTTAATTTCCCTAAGCTATAGGACCATAAGTGGAAGTGCCCAGGGCTCTGTTGCTTTGTTTTTTAGATGTTTCAGGAAACACCACACACTTCTCCTGAGTGTCTGTTGGCAATTTACATCCCGCCCATCAGCATAACAAGACTCCCAGTTCTCCATGGCCTGTCCTGCCTTTCTGGATTTTACACGTTTTTCAGATGGCCCTTTTGACCGGGGGGAAGTGAGACTTCATTGTAGTGCAGATTTCCTTTGCAAGCTTGCTTGGTTGGCCAAAAAGTGCGTATGCGTTTTTTCCTGAATATATTCAGGAAAAAACGCATACGCCCTTTTTGGCCAAGTGCATCATTGTGGACGTTCTGCCTCTTTTCCTATGCTTTGAATGCAATTCCAGTCTACCTCCTGAAATCGGTTTCCTGCAATTCTACCCCGCTTTCAAGTCCTCTTGGCAGCCTTACTTCAGTATATTTTTGGACGATAGCTGTCATTTATAACTCTGCAGGTTTGTGAATTACAGTGCCCCTGAGCTCCTTTCTTCAACTCGCTTTCTTGTGACCTGGCCGCAACACCGCAGGATGGCTTCAGGCCCTAATCTGTTTCCGGCACGGCACGCTGAGCCTTTGGTTAATTCCTCTTCCTGGTGGGAAATGAGAGTTAAATTTGCCCGTCCAGACACCTCCAGCTAGTCTCTCATTGGTTCTCGCTATTCCTGTTCATCTTCCGCAGAAATTGCAAACTGGGCCAAACAGGAGGTTAAAGGGACTGACTCTCCAAGTGGGGAGAGTGTTAGTAAAGCGTCTGGAATGTTGCACCCGAGTACCAGGGTACGAAAACTGAGACATATTTGAACACGTCTCCCGATCACATGGTTGATCATACTCTAGGTTCCACATGCATGTTTTAGCTGAAGGAAGAATACCTTAAAACTGGGTATTTGAAACCCGTGGAATGGGTACCATGCAATATGACTTCAAAGGGTCTTCATTTGCTCACCGAACCTCTCCAATCCTATCACTGCTGCGTTTATGCCCCTGTACACACGCTTGATTCTCTTTTGGAGACATAGCAATCCATAGGTTTTAAGATACTTACTAGTCAGGTACATTCTTAGGCGTTTAATATGGGGTGTTGAGTCCATTTCGTTGAGCAAGGAGTAGCTCTTGTCTATTCCATATTTGGCTTAAGGAACTTTATCTGTGCTCATTGCAATCTCTGGTTTTATGCAGCACCCCAACTCACCTTTACCCTTAAGCAAGCATAAGTTTGTTTTCTAAATTTGAGACCCTGTTCTGTTCTGTAATTCAGTTCCTGTGTAGTCCAGTTTACATTCCGTGTATTAGTGATATCTTATGATGTTTCTTTTTCTGTGTGACTTATTTCAGTTAGAATCATCGTACCTGAATCCACTCATTATGCTGCTACGGGCCTGATGACATAGATTTCATTGCTGAGTGATACTGCATTGTACGTAAGTACCACAAGTTCTTTATCCATTTTTCACTTTCTGTGATATTGAACTTGTACGGTAAACGAGGTTCTTGTAAACAGAGGCGTCCCAAACTTTGGGGTGGCTGTGTCTTTTTGATTTTAATTTCCCTAAGCTATAGGACCATAAGTGGAAGTGCCCTAGGCTCTGTTGCTTTGTTTTCTGGATGTTTCAGGAAACACCATACACTTCTCCCGAGTGTCTGTTGGCAATTTACATCCCGCCCATCAGCATAACAAGGCTCCCAATTCTCCATGGCCTGTCCTGCTTTTCTGGATTTTACACGTTTTTAAGATGGCCCTTTTGACCGGGGGGAAGTGAGACTTCATTGTAGTGCAGATTTCCTTTGCAAGCTTGCTTGGTTGGCCAAAAAGGGCGTATGCGTTTTTTCCTGAATATATTCAGGAAAAAACGCATACGCCCTTTTTGGCCAAGTGCATCATTGTGGACGTTCTGCCTCTTTTCCTATGCTTTGAATGCAATTCCAGTCTACCTCCTGAAATCGGTTTCCTGCAATTCTACCCCGCTTTCAAGTCCTCTTGGCAGCCTTACTTCAGTATATTTTTGGACGATAGCTGTCATTTATAACTCTGCAGGTTTGTGAATTACAGTGCCCCTGAGCTCCTTTCTTCAACTCGCTTTCTTGTGAGCTGGCCGCAACACCGCAGGATGGCTTCAGGCCCTAATCTGGTTCCGGCACGGCATGCTGAGCCTTTGGTTAATTCCTCTTCCTGGTGGGAAATGAGAGTTAAATTTGCCCGTCCAGACACCTCCAGCTAGTCTCTCATTGGTTCTCGCTATTCCTGTTCATCTTCCACAGAAATTGCAAACTGGGCCAAACAGGAGGTTAAAGGGACTGACTCTCCAAGTCGGGAGAGTGTTAGTAAAGCGTCTGGAATGTTGCACCCGAGTTCCAGGGTACGAAAACTGAGACATATTTGAACACGTCTCCCGATCACATGGTTGATCATACTCTAGGTTCCACATGCATGTTTTAGCTGAAGGAAGAATACCTTAAAACTGGGTAGTTGAAACCCGTGGAATGGATACCATGCAATATGACTTCAAAGGGTCTTCATTTGCTCACCGAACCTCTCCAGTCCTATCACTGCTGCGTTTATGCCCCTGTACACACGCTTGATTCTCTTTTGGAGACATAGCAATCCATAGGTTTTAAGATACTTACTAGTCAGGTACATTCTTAGGCGTTTAATATGGGGTGTTGAGTCCATTTCGTTGAGCAAGGAGTAGCTCTTGTCTATTCCATATTTGGCTTAAGGACCTTTATCTGTGCTCATTTCAATCTCTGGTTTTATGCAGCACCCCAACTCACCTTTACCCTTAAGCAAGCATAAGATGGTTTTCTAAATTTGAGACCCTGTTCTGTTCTGTAATTCAGTTCCTGTGTAGCCCAGTTTACATTCCGTGTATTAGTGATATCTTATGATGTTTCTTTTTCTGTGTGACTTATTTCAGTTAGAAACATCGTACCTGAATCCACTCATTATGCTGCTACGTGTCTGATGACATAGATTTCATTGCTGAGTGATACTGCATTGTACGTAAGTACCACAAGTTCTTTATCCATTTTTCACTTTCTGTGATATTGAACTCGTACGGTAAACGAAGTTCTTGTAAACAGAGGCGTCCCAAACTTTGGGGTGGCTGTGTCTTTTTGATTTTAATTTCCCTAAGCTATAGGACCATAAGTGGAAGTGCCCTAGGCTCTGTTGGTTTGTTTTTTAGATGTTTCAGGAAACACCATACACTTCTCCCGAGTGTCTGTTGGCAATTTACATCCCGCCCATCAGCATAACAAGGCTCCCAGTTCTCCATGGCCTGTCCTGCCTTTCTGGATTTTGCACTTTTTTCAGATGGCCCTTTTGACCGGGGGGAAGTGAGACTTCATTGTAGTGCAGATATCCTTTGCAAGCTTGCTTGGTTGGCCAAAAAGGGCGTATGCGTTTTTTCCTGAATATATTCAGGAAAAAACGCATACGCCCTTTTTGGCCAAGTGCATCATTGTGGACGTTCTGCCTCTTTTCCTATGGTTTGAATGCAATTCCAGTCTACCTCCTGAAATCGGTTTCCTGCAATTCTACCCCGCTTTCAAGTCCTCTTGGCAGCCTTACTTCAGTATATTTTTGGACGATAGCTGTCATTTATAACTCTGCAGGTTTGTGAATTACAGTGCCCCTGAGCTCCTTTCTTCAACTCGCTTTCTTGTGAGCTGGCCGCAACACCGCAGGATGGCTTCAGGCCCTAATCTGGTTCCGGCACGGCACGCGGAGCCTTTGGTTAATTCCTCCTCCTGGTGGGAAATGAGAGTTAAATTTGCCCGTCCAGACACCTCCAGCTAGTCTCTCATTGGTTCTCGCTATTCCTGTTCATCTTCCGCAGAAATTGCAAACTGGGCCAAACAGGAGGTTAAAGGGACTGACTCTCCAAGTCGGGAGAGTGTTAGTAAAGCGTCTGGAATGTTGCACCCGAGTACCAGGGTACGAAAACTGAGACATATTTGAACACGTCTCCCGTTCACACGGTTGATCATACTCTGGGTTCCACATGCATGTTTTAGCTGAAGGAAGAATACCTTAAACCTGGGTAGTTGAAACCCGTGGAATGGGTACCATGCAATATGACTTCAAAGGGTCTTCATTTGCTCACCGAACCTCTCCAATCCTATCACTGCTGCGTTTATGCCCCTGTACACATGCTTGATTCTCTTTCGGAGACATAGCAATCCATAGGTTTTAAGATACTTACTAGTCAGGTACATTCTTAGGCGTTTAATATGGGGTGTTGAGTCCATTTCGTTGAGCAAGGAGTAGCTCTTGTCTATTCCATATTTGGCTTAAGGAACTTTATCTGTGCTCATTGCAATCTCTGGTTTTATGCAGCACCCCAACTCACCTTTCCCCTTAAGCAAGCATAAGTTGGTTTTCTAAATTTGAGACCCTGTTCTGTTCTGTAATTCAGTTCTTGTGTAGCCCAGTTTACATTCCGTGTATTAGTGATATCTTATGATGTTTCTTTTTCTGTGTGACTTATTTCAGTTAGAATCATCGTACCTGAATCCACTCATTATGCTGCTACGGGCCTGATGACATAGATTTCATTGCTGAGTGATACTGCATTGTACGTAAGTACCACAAGTTCTTTATCCATTTTTCACTTTCTGTGATATTGAACTTGTACGGTAAACGAGGTTCTTGTAAACAGAGGCGTCCCAAACTTTGGGGTGGCTGTGTCTTTTTGATTTTAATTTCCCTAAGCTATAGGACCATAAGTGGAAGTGCCCAGGGCTCTGTTGCTTTGTTTTTTAGATGTTTCAGGAAACACCACACACTTCTCCTGAGTGTCTGTTGGCAATTTACATCCCGCCCATCAGCGTAACAAGACTCCCAGTTCTCCATGGCCTGTCCTGCCTTTCTGGATTTTACACGTTTTTCAGATGGCCCTTTTGACCGGGGGGAAGTGAGACTTCATTGTAGTGCAGATTTCCTTTGCAAGCTTGCTTGGTTGGCCAAAAAGTGCGTATGCGTTTTTTCCTGAATATATTCAGGAAAAAACGCATACGCCCTTTTTGGCCAAGTGCATCATTGTGGACGTTCTGCCTCTTTTCCTATGCTTTGAATGCAATTCCAGTCTACCTCCTGAAATCGGTTTCCTGCAATTCTACCCCGCTTTCAAGTCCTCTTGGCAGCCTTACTTCAGTATATTTTTGGACGATAGCTGTCATTTATAACTCTGCAGGTTTGTGAATTACAGTGCCCCTGAGCTCCTTTCTTCAACTCGCTTTCTTGTGACCTGGCCGCAACACCGCAGGATGGCTTCAGGCCCTAATCTGTTTCCGGCACGGCACGCTGAGCCTTTGGTTAATTCCTCTTCCTGGTGGGAAATGAGAGTTAAATTTGCCCGTCCAGACACCTCCAGCTAGTCTCTCATTGGTTCTCGCTATTCCTGTTCATCTTCCGCAGAAATTGCAAACTGGGCCAAACAGGAGGTTAAAGGGACTGACTCTCCAAGTGGGGAGAGTGTTAGTAAAGCGTCTGGAATGTTGCACCCGAGTACCAGGGTACGAAAACTGAGACATATTTGAACACGTCTCCCGATCACATGGTTGATCATACTCTAGGTTCCACATGCATGTTTTAGCTGAAGGAAGAATACCTTAAAACTGGGTATTTGAAACCCGTGGAATGGGTACCATGCAATATGACTTCAAAGGGTCTTCATTTGCTCACCGAACCTCTCCAATCCTATCACTGCTGCGTTTATGCCCCTGTACACACGCTTGATTCTCTTTTGGAGACATAGCAATCCATAGGTTTTAAGATACTTACTAGTCAGGTACATTCTTAGGCGTTTAATATGGGGTGTTGAGTCCATTTCGTTGAGCAAGGAGTAGCTCTTGTCTATTCCATATTTGGCTTAAGGAACTTTATCTGTGCTCATTGCAATCTCTGGTTTTATGCAGCACCCCAACTCACCTTTACCCTTAAGCAAGCATAAGTTTGTTTTCTAAATTTGAGACCCTGTTCTGTTCTGTAATTCAGTTCCTGTGTAGTCCAGTTTACATTCCGTGTATTAGTGATATCTTATGATGTTTCTTTTTCTGTGTGACTTATTTCAGTTAGAATCATCGTACCTGAATCCACTCATTATGCTGCTACGGGCCTGATGACATAGATTTCATTGCTGAGTGATACTGCATTGTACGTAAGTACCACAAGTTCTTTATCCATTTTTCACTTTCTGTGATATTGAACTTGTACGGTAAACGAGGTTCTTGTAAACAGAGGCGTCCCAAACTTTGGGGTGGCTGTGTCTTTTTGATTTTAATTTCCCTAAGCTATAGGACCATAAGTGGAAGTGCCCTAGGCTCTGTTGCTTTGTTTTCTGGATGTTTCAGGAAACACCATACACTTCTCCCGAGTGTCTGTTGGCAATTTACATCCCGCCCATCAGCATAACAAGGCTCCCAATTCTCCATGGCCTGTCCTGCTTTTCTGGATTTTACACGTTTTTAAGATGGCCCTTTTGACCGGGGGGAAGTGAGACTTCATTGTAGTGCAGATTTCCTTTGCAAGCTTGCTTGGTTGGCCAAAAAGGGCGTATGCGTTTTTTCCTGAATATATTCAGGAAAAAACGCATACGCCCTTTTTGGCCAAGTGCATCATTGTGGACGTTCTGCCTCTTTTCCTATGCTTTGAATGCAATTCCAGTCTACCTCCTGAAATCGGTTTCCTGCAATTCTACCCCGCTTTCAAGTCCTCTTGGCAGCCTTACTTCAGTATATTTTTGGACGATAGCTGTCATTTATAACTCTGCAGGTTTGTGAATTACAGTGCCCCTGAGCTCCTTTCTTCAACTCGCTTTCTTGTGAGCTGGCCGCAACACCGCAGGATGGCTTCAGGCCCTAATCTGGTTCCGGCACGGCATGCTGAGCCTTTGGTTAATTCCTCTTCCTGGTGGGAAATGAGAGTTAAATTTGCCCGTCCAGACACCTCCAGCTAGTCTCTCATTGGTTCTCGCTATTCCTGTTCATCTTCCACAGAAATTGCAAACTGGGCCAAACAGGAGGTTAAAGGGACTGACTCTCCAAGTCGGGAGAGTGTTAGTAAAGCGTCTGGAATGTTGCACCCGAGTTCCAGGGTACGAAAACTGAGACATATTTGAACACGTCTCCCGATCACATGGTTGATCATACTCTAGGTTCCACATGCATGTTTTAGCTGAAGGAAGAATACCTTAAAACTGGGTAGTTGAAACCCGTGGAATGGATACCATGCAATATGACTTCAAAGGGTCTTCATTTGCTCACCGAACCTCTCCAGTCCTATCACTGCTGCGTTTATGCCCCTGTACACACGCTTGATTCTCTTTTGGAGACATAGCAATCCATAGGTTTTAAGATACTTACTAGTCAGGTACATTCTTAGGCGTTTAATATGGGGTGTTGAGTCCATTTCGTTGAGCAAGGAGTAGCTCTTGTCTATTCCATATTTGGCTTAAGGACCTTTATCTGTGCTCATTTCAATCTCTGGTTTTATGCAGCACCCCAACTCACCTTTACCCTTAAGCAAGCATAAGATGGTTTTCTAAATTTGAGACCCTGTTCTGTTCTGTAATTCAGTTCCTGTGTAGCCCAGTTTACATTCCGTGTATTAGTGATATCTTATGATGTTTCTTTTTCTGTGTGACTTATTTCAGTTAGAAACATCGTACCTGAATCCACTCATTATGCTGCTACGTGTCTGATGACATAGATTTCATTGCTGAGTGATACTGCATTGTACGTAAGTACCACAAGTTCTTTATCCATTTTTCACTTTCTGTGATATTGAACTCGTACGGTAAACGAAGTTCTTGTAAACAGAGGCGTCCCAAACTTTGGGGTGGCTGTGTCTTTTTGATTTTAATTTCCCTAAGCTATAGGACCATAAGTGGAAGTGCCCTAGGCTCTGTTGGTTTGTTTTTTAGATGTTTCAGGAAACACCATACACTTCTCCCGAGTGTCTGTTGGCAATTTACATCCCGCCCATCAGCATAACAAGGCTCCCAGTTCTCCATGGCCTGTCCTGCCTTTCTGGATTTTGCACTTTTTTCAGATGGCCCTTTTGACCGGGGGGAAGTGAGACTTCATTGTAGTGCAGATATCCTTTGCAAGCTTGCTTGGTTGGCCAAAAAGGGCGTATGCGTTTTTTCCTGAATATATTCAGGAAAAAACGCATACGCCCTTTTTGGCCAAGTGCATCATTGTGGACGTTCTGCCTCTTTTCCTATGGTTTGAATGCAATTCCAGTCTACCTCCTGAAATCGGTTTCCTGCAATTCTACCCCGCTTTCAAGTCCTCTTGGCAGCCTTACTTCAGTATATTTTTGGACGATAGCTGTCATTTATAACTCTGCAGGTTTGTGAATTACAGTGCCCCTGAGCTCCTTTCTTCAACTCGCTTTCTTGTGAGCTGGCCGCAACACCGCAGGATGGCTTCAGGCCCTAATCTGGTTCCGGCACGGCACGCGGAGCCTTTGGTTAATTCCTCCTCCTGGTGGGAAATGAGAGTTAAATTTGCCCGTCCAGACACCTCCAGCTAGTCTCTCATTGGTTCTCGCTATTCCTGTTCATCTTCCGCAGAAATTGCAAACTGGGCCAAACAGGAGGTTAAAGGGACTGACTCTCCAAGTCGGGAGAGTGTTAGTAAAGCGTCTGGAATGTTGCACCCGAGTACCAGGGTACGAAAACTGAGACATATTTGAACACGTCTCCCGTTCACACGGTTGATCATACTCTGGGTTCCACATGCATGTTTTAGCTGAAGGAAGAATACCTTAAACCTGGGTAGTTGAAACCCGTGGAATGGGTACCATGCAATATGACTTCAAAGGGTCTTCATTTGCTCACCGAACCTCTCCAATCCTATCACTGCTGCGTTTATGCCCCTGTACACATGCTTGATTCTCTTTCGGAGACATAGCAATCCATAGGTTTTAAGATACTTACTAGTCAGGTACATTCTTAGGCGTTTAATATGGGGTGTTGAGTCCATTTCGTTGAGCAAGGAGTAGCTCTTGTCTATTCCATATTTGGCTTAAGGAACTTTATCTGTGCTCATTGCAATCTCTGGTTTTATGCAGCACCCCAACTCACCTTTCCCCTTAAGCAAGCATAAGTTGGTTTTCTAAATTTGAGACCCTGTTCTGTTCTGTAATTCAGTTCTTGTGTAGCCCAGTTTACATTCCGTGTATTAGTGATATCTTATGATGTTTCTTTTTCTGTGTGACTTATTTCAGTTAGAATCATCGTACCTGAATCCACTCATTATGCTGCTACGGGCCTGATGACATAGATTTCATTGCTGAGTGATACTGCATTGTACGTAAGTACCACAAGTTCTTTATCCATTTTTCACTTTCTGTGATATTGAACTTGTACGGTAAACGAGGTTCTTGTAAACAGAGGCGTCCCAAACTTTGGGGTGGCTGTGTCTTTTTGATTTTAATTTCCCTAAGCTATAGGACCATAAGTGGAAGTGCCCAGGGCTCTGTTGCTTTGTTTTTTAGATGTTTCAGGAAACACCACACACTTCTCCCGAGTGTCTGTTGGCAATTTACATCCCGCCCATCAGCATAACAAGACTCCCGGTTCTCCATGGCCTGTCCTGCCTTTCTGGATTTTACACGTTTTTCAGATGGCCCTTTTGACCGGGGGGAAGTGAGACTTCATTGTAGTGCAGATTTCCTTTGCAAGCTTGCTTGGTTGGCCAAAAAGGGCGTATGCGTTTTTTCCTGAATATATTCAGGAAAAAACGCATACGCCCTTTTTGGCCAAGTGCATCATTGTGGACGTTCTGCCTCTTTTCCTATGCTTTGAATGCAATTCCAGTCTACCTCCTGAAATCGGTTTCCTGCAATTCTACCCCGCTTTCAAGTCCTCTTGGCAGCCTTACTTCAGTATATTTTTGGACGATAGCTGTCATTTATAACTCTGCAGGTTTGTGAATTACAGTGCCCCTGAGCTCCTTTCTTCAACTCGCTTTCTTGTGACCTGGCCGCAACACCGCAGGATGGCTTCAGGCCCTAATCTGGTTCCGGCACGGCACGCGGAGCCTTTGGTTAATTCCTCTTCCTGGTGGGAAATGAGAGTTAAATTTGCCCGTCCAGACACCTCCAGCTAGTCTCTCATTGGTTCTCGCTATTCCTGTTCATCTTCCGCAGAAATTGCAAACTGGGCCAAACAGGAGGTTAAAGGGACTGACTCTCCAAGTCGGGAGAGTGTTAGTAAAGCGTCTGGAATGTTGCACCCGAGTACCAGGGTACGAAAACTGAGACATATTTGAACACGTCTCCCGTTCACACGGTTGATCATACTCTGGGTTCCACATGCATGTTTTAGCTGAAGGAAGAATACCTTAAACCTGGGTAGTTGAAACCCGTGGAATGGGTACCATGCAATATGACTTCAAAGGGTCTTCATTTGCTCACCGAACCTCTCCAATCCTATCACTGCTGCGTTTATGCCCCTGTACACATGCTTGATTCTCTTTCGGAGACATAGCAATCCATAGGTTTTAAGATACTTACTAGTCAGGTACATTCTTAGGCGTTTAATATGGGGTGTTGAGTCCATTTCGTTGAGCAAGGAGTAGCTCTTGTCTATTCCATATTTGGCTTAAGGAACTTTATCTGTGCTCATTGCAATCTCTGGTTTTATGCAGCACCCCAACTCACCTTTCCCCTTAAGCAAGCATAAGTTGGTTTTCTAAATTTGAGACCCTGTTCTGTTCTGTAATTCAGTTCTTGTGTAGCCCAGTTTACATTCCGTGTATTAGTGATATCTTATGATGTTTCTTTTTCTGTGTGACTTATTTCAGTTAGAATCATCGTACCTGAATCCACTCATTATGCTGCTACGGGCCTGATGACATAGATTTCATTGCTGAGTGATACTGCATTGTACGTAAGTACCACAAGTTCTTTATCCATTTTTCACTTTCTGTGATATTGAACTTGTACGGTAAACGAGGTTCTTGTAAACAGAGGCGTCCCAAACTTTGGGGTGGCTGTGTCTTTTTGATTTTAATTTCCCTAAGCTATAGGACCATAAGTGGAAGTGCCCTAGGCTCTGTTGCTTTGTTTTCTGGATGTTTCAGGAAACACCATACACTTCTCCCGAGTGTCTGTTGGCAATTTACATCCCGCCCATCAGCATAACAAGGCTCCCGGTTCTCCATGGCCTGTCCTGCCTTTCTGGATTTTACACTTTTTTCAGATGGCCCTTTTGACCGGGGGGAAGTGAGACTTCATTGTAGTGCAGATATCCTTTGCAAGCTTGCTTGGTTGGCCAAAAAGGGCGTATGCGTTTTTTCCTGAATATATTCAGGAAAAAACGCATACGCCCTTTTTGGCCAAGTGCATCATTGTGGACGTTCTGCCTCTTTTCCTATGCTTTGAATGCAATTCCAGTCTACTTCCTGAAATCGGTTTCCTGCAATTCTACCCCGCTTTCAAGTCCTCTTGGCAGCCTTACTTCAGTATATTTTTGGACGATAGCTGTCATTTATAACTCTGCAGGTTTGTGAATTACAGTGCCCCTGAGCTCCTTTCTTCAACTCGCTTTCTTGTGAGCTGGCCGCAACACCGCAGGATGGCTTCAGGCCCTAATCTGGTTCCGGCACGGCACGCTGAGCCTTTGGTTAATTCCTCTTCCTGGTGGGAAATGAGAGTTAAATTTGCCCGTCCAGACACCTCCAGCTAGTCTCTCATTGGTTCTCGCTATTCCTGTTCATCTTCCGCAGAAATTGCAAACTGGGCCAAACAGGAGGTGAAAGGGACTGACTCTCCAAGTCGGGAGAGTGTTAGTAAAGCGTCTGGAATGTTGCACCCGAGTACCAGGGTACGAAAACTGAGACATATTTGAACACGTCTCCCGTTCACATGGTTGATCATACTCTGGGTTCCACATGCATGTTTTAGCTGAAGGAAGAATACCTTAAACCTGGGTAGTTGAAACCCGTGGAATGGGTACCATGCAATATGACTTCAAAGGGTCTTCATTTGCTCACCGAACCTCTCCAATCCTATCACTGCTGCGTTTATGCCCCTGTACACATGCTTGATTCTCTTTCGGAGACATAGCAATCCATAGGTTTTAAGATACTTACTAGTCAGGTACATTCTTAGGCGTTTAATATGGGGTGTTCAGTCAATTTCGTTGAGCAAGGAGTAGCTCTTGTCTATTCCATATTTGGCTTAAGGAACTTTATCTGTGCTAATTTCAATCTCTGGTTTTATGCAGCACCCCAACTCACCTTTCCCCTTAAGCAAGCATAAGTTGGTTTTCTAAATTTGAGACCCTGTTCTGTTCTGTAATTCAGTTCTTGTGTAGCCCAGTTTACATTCCGTGTATTAGTGATATCTTATGATGTTTCTTTTTCTGTGTGACTTATTTCAGTTAGAATCATCGTACCTGAATCCACTCATTATGCTGCTACGGGCCTGATGACATAGATTTCATTGCTGAGTGATACTGCATTGTACGTAAGTACCACAAGTTCTTTATCCATTTTTCACTTTCTGTGATATTGAACTTGTACGGTAAACGAGGTTCTTGTAAACAGAGGCGTCCCAAACTTTGGGGTGGCTGTGTCTTTTTGATTTTAATTTCCCTAAGCTATAGGACCATAAGTGGAAGTGCCCTAGGCTCTGTTGCTTTGTTTTCTGGATGTTTCAGGAAACACCATACACTTCTCCCGAGTGTCTGTTGGCAATTTACATCCCGCCCATCAGCATAACAAGGCTCCCGGTTCTCCATGGCCTGTCCTGCCTTTCTGGATTTTACACTTTTTTCAGATGGCCCTTTTGACCGGGGGGAAGTGAGACTTCATTGTAGTGCAGATTTCCTTTGCAAGCTTGCTTGGTTGGCCAAAAAGGGCGTATGCGTTTTTTCCTGAATATATTCAGGAAAAAACGCATACGCCCTTTTTGGCCAAGTGCATCATTGTGGACGTTCTGCCTCTTTTCCTATGCTTTCAATGCAATTCCAGTCTACCTCCTGAAATCGGTTTCCTGCAATTCTACCCCGCTTTCAAGTCCTCTTGGCAGCCTTACTTCAGTATATTTTTGGACGATAGCTGTCATTTATAACTCTGCAGGTTTGTGAATTACAGTGCCCCTGAGCTCCTTTCTTCAACTCGCTTTCTTGTGAGCTGGCCGCAACACCGCAGGATGGCTTCAGGCCCTAATCTGGTTCCGGCACGGCACGCTGAGCCTTTGGTTAATTCCTCTTCCTGGTGGGAAATGAGAGTTAAATTTGCCCGTCCAGACACCTCCAGCTAGTCTCTCATTGGTTCTCGCTATTCCTGTTCATCTTCCGCAGAAATTGCAAACTGGGCCAAACAGGAGGTGAAAGGGACTGACTCTCCAAGTCGGGAGAGTGTTAGTAAAGCGTCTGGAATGTTGCACCCGAGTACCAGGGGAGGAAAACTGAGACATATTTGAACACGTCTCCCGTTCACATGGTTGATCATACTCTGGGTTCCACATGCATGTTTTAGCTGAAGGAAGAATACCTTAAACCTGGGTAGTTGAAACCCGTGGAATGGGTACCATGCAATATGACTTCAAAGGGTCTTCATTTGCTCACCGAACCTCTCCAATCCTATCACTGCTGCGTTTATGCCCCTGTACACATGCTTGATTCTCTTTCGGAGACATAGCAATCCATAGGTTTTAAGATACTTACTAGTCAGGTACATTCTTAGGCGTTTAATATGGGGTGTTCAGTCAATTTCGTTGAGCAAGGAGTAGCTCTTGTCTATTCCATATTTGGCTTAAGGAACTTTATCTGTGCTCATTGCAATCTCTGGTTTTATGCAGCACCCCAACTCACCTTTCCCCTTAAGCAAGCATAAGTTGGTTTTCTAAATTTGAGACCCTGTTCTGTTCTGTAATTCAGTTCTTGTGTAGCCCAGTTTACATTCCGTGTATTAGTGATATCTTATGATGTTTCTTTTTCTGTGTGACTTATTTCAGTTAGAATCATCGTACCTGAATCCACTCATTATGCTGCTACGGGCCTGATGACATAGATTTCATTGCTGAGTGATACTGCATTGTACGTAAGTACCACAAGTTCTTTATCCATTTTTCACTTTCTGTGATATTGAACTTGTACGGTAAACGAGGTTCTTGTAAACAGAGGCGTCCCAAACTTTGGGGTGGCTGTGTCTTTTTGATTTTAATTTCCCTAAGCTATAGGACCATAAGTGGAAGTGCCCAGGGCTCTGTTGCTTTGTTTTTTAGATGTTTCAGGAAACACCACACACTTCTCCCGAGTGTCTGTTGGCAATTTACATCCCGCCCATCAGCATAACAAGACTCCCAGTTCTCCATGGCCTGTCCTGCCTTTCTGGATTTTACACGTTTTTCCGATGGCCCTTTTGACCGGGGGGAAGTGAGACTTCATTGTAGTGCAGATTCCCTTTGCAAGCTTGCTTGGTTGGCCAAAAAGGGCGTATGCGTTTTTTCCTGAATATATTCAGGAAAAAACGCATACGCCCTTTTTGGCCAAGTGCATCATTGTGGACGTTCTGCCTCTTTTCCTATGCTTTGAATGCAATTCCAGTCTACCTCCTGAAATCGGTTTCCTGCAATTCTACCCCGCTTTCAAGTCCTCTTGGCAGCCTTACTTCAGTATATTTTTGGACGATAGCTGTCATTTATAACTCTGCAGGTTTGTGAATTACAATGCCCCTGAGCTCCTTTCTTCAACTCGCTATCTTGTGAGCTGGCCGCAACACCGCAGGATGGCTTCAGGCCCTAATCTGGTTCCGGCACGGCACGCTGAGCCTTTGGTTAATTCCTCTTCGTGGTGGGAAATGAGAGTTATATTTGCCCCTCCAGACACCTCCAGCTAGTCTCTCATTGGTTCTCGCTATTCCTGTTCATCTTCTGCAGAAATTGCAAACTGGGCCAAACAGGAGGTTAAAGGGACTGACTCTCCAAGTGGGGAGAGTGTTAGTAAAGCGTCTGGAATGTTGCACCCGAGTACCAGGGTACGAAAACTGAGACATATTTGAACACGTCTCCCGATCACACGGTTGATCATACTCTAGGTTCCACATGCATGTTTTAGCTGAAGGAAGAATACCTTAAAACTGGGTAGTTGAAACCCGTGGAATGGGTACCATGCAATATGACTTCAAAGGGTCTTCATTTGCTCACCGAACCTCTCCAATCCTATCACTGCTGCATTTATGCCCCTGTACACACGCTTGATTCTCTTTTGGAGACATAGCAATCCATAGGTTTTAAGATACTTACTAGTCAGGTACATTCTTAGGCGTTTAATATGGGGTGTTGAGTCCATTTCGTTGAGCAAGGAGTAGCTCTTCTCTATTCCATATTTGGCTTAAGGAACTTTATCTGTGCTCATTTTAATCTCTGGTTTTATGCAGCACCCCAACTCACCTTTCCCCTTAAGCAAGCATAAGATGGTTTTCTAAATTTGAGACCCTGTTCTGTTTTGGAATTCAGTTCCTGTGTAGCCCAGTTTACATTCCGTGTATTAGTGATATCTTATGATGTTTCTTTTTCTGTGTGACTTATTTCAGTTAGAAACATCGTACCTGAATCCACTCATTATGCTGCTATGGGCCTGTTGACATAGATTTCATTGCTGAGTGATACTGCATTGTACATAAGTACCACAAGTTCTTTATCCATTTTTCACTTTCTGTGATATTGAACTTGTACGGTAAATGAGGTTCTTGTAAACAGATGCGTCCCAAACTTTGGGGTGGCTGTGTCTTTTTTATTTTAATTTCCCTAAGCTATAGGACCATAAGTGGAAGTGCCCTAGGCTCTGTTGCTTTGTTTTCTGGATGTTTCAGGAAACACCATACACTTCTCCCGAGTGTCTGTTGGCAATTTACATCCCGCCCATCAGCATAACAAGGCTCTCAGTTCTCCATGGCCTGTCCTGCCTTTCTGGATTTTGCACTTTTTTCAGATGGCCCTTTTGACCGGGGGGAATTGAGACTTCATTGTAGTGCAGATTTCCTTTGCAAGCTTGCTTGGTTGGCCAAAAAGGGCGTATGCGTTTTTTCCTGAATATACTCAGGAAAAATCGCATACGCCCTTTTTGGCCAAGTGCATCATTGTGGACGTTCTGCCTCTTTTCCTATGCTTTCAATGCAATTCCAGTCTACCTCCTGAAATCGGTTTCCTGCAATTCTACCCCGCTTTCAAGTCCTCTTGGCAGCCTTACTTCAGTATATTTTTGGACGATAGCTGTCATTTATAACTCTGCAGGTTTGTGAATTACAGTGCCCCTGAGCTCCTTTCTTCAACTCGCTTTCTTGTGACCTGGCCGCAACACCGCAGGATGGCTTCAGGCCCTAATCTGTTTCCGGCACGGCACGCTGAGCCTTTGGTTAATTCCTCTTCCTGGTGGGAAATGAGAGTTAAATTTGCCCGTCCAGACACCTCCAGCTAGTCTCTCATTGGTTCTCGCTATTCCTGTTCATCTTCCGCAGAAATTGCAAACTGGGCCAAACAGGAGGTTAAAGGGACTGACTCTCCAAATGGGGAGAGTGTTAGTAAAGCGTCTGGAATGTTGCACCCGAGTACCAGGGTACGAAAACTGAGACATATTTGAACACGTCTCCCGTTCACACGGTTGATCATACTCTGGGTTCCACATGCATGTTTTAGCTGAAGGAAGAATACCTTAAACCTGGGTAGTTGAAACCCGTGGAATGGGTACCATGCAATATGACTTCAAAGGGTCTTCATTTGCTCACCGAACCTCTCCAATCCTATCACTGCTGCGTTTATGCCCCTGTACACATGCTTGATTCTCTTTCGGAGACATAGCAATCCATAGGTTTTAAGATACTTACTAGTCAGGTACATTCTTAGGCGTTTAATATGGGGTGTTGAGTCCATTTCGTTGAGCAAGGAGTAGCTCTTGTCTATTCCATATTTGGCTTAAGGAACTTTATCTGTGCTCATTGCAATCTCTGGTTTTATGCAGCACCCCAACTCACCTTTCCCCTTAAGCAAGCATAAGTTGGTTTTCTAAATTTGAGACCCTGTTCTGTTCTGTAATTCAGTTCTTGTGTAGCCCAGTTTACATTCCGTGTATTAGTGATATCTTATGATGTTTCTTTTTCTGTGTGACTTATTTCAGTTAGAATCATCGTACCTGAATCCACTCATTATGCTGCTACGGGCCTGATGACATAGATTTCATTGCTGAGTGATACTGCATTGTACGTAAGTACCACAAGTTCTTTATCCATTTTTCACTTTCTGTGATATTGAACTTGTACGGTAAACGAGGTTCTTGTAAACAGAGGCGTCCCAAACTTTGGGGTGGCTGTGTCTTTTTGATTTTAATTTCCCTAAGCTATAGGACCATAAGTGGAAGTGCCCTAGGCTCTGTTGCTTTGTTTTCTGGATGTTTCAGGAAACACCATACACTTCTCCCGAGTGTCTGTTGGCAATTTACATCCCGCCCATCAGCATAACAAGACTCCCAGTTCTCCATGGCCTGTCCTGCCTTTCTGGATTTTACACGTTTTTCAGATGGCCCTTTTGACCTGGGGGAAGTGAGACTTCATTGTAGTGCAGATTTCCTTTGCAAGCTTGCTTGGTTGGCCAAAAAGGGCGTATGCGTTTTTTCCTGAATATATTCAGGAAAAAACGCATACGCCCTTTTTGGCCAAGTGCATCATTGTGGACGTTCTGCCTCTTTTCCTATGCTTTGAATGCAATTCCAGTCTACCTCCTGAAATCGGTTTCCTGCAATTCTACCCCGCTTTCAAGTCCTCTTGGCAGCCTTACTTCAGTATATTTTTGGACGATAGCTGTCATTTATAACTCTGCAGGTTTGTGAATTACAGTGCCCCTGAGCTCCTTTCTTCAACTCGCTTTCTTGTGACCTGGCCGCAACACCGCAGGATGGCTTCAGGCCCTAATCTGTTTCCGGCACGGCACGCTGAGCCTTTGGTTAATTCCTCTTCCTGGTGGGAAATGAGAGTTAAATTTGCCCGTCCAGACACCTCCAGCTAGTCTCTCATTGGTTCTCGCTATTCCTGTTCATCTTCCGCAGAAATTGCAAACTGGGCCAAACAGGAGGTGAAAGGGACTGACTCTCCAAGTCGGGAGAGTGTTAGTAAAGCGTCTGGAATGTTGCACCCGAGTACCAGGGTACGAAAACTGAGACATATTTGAACACGTCTCCCGATCACATGGTTGATCATACTCTAGGTTCCACATGCATGTTTTAGCTGAAGGAAGAATACCTTAAAACTGGGTATTTGAAACCCGTGGAATGGGTACCATGCAATATGACTTCAAAGGGTCTTCATTTGCTCACCGAACCTCTCCAATCCTATCACTGCTGCGTTTATGCCCCTGTACACACGCTTGATTCTCTTTTGGAGACATAGCAATCCATAGGTTTTAAGATACTTACTAGTCAGGTACATTCTTAGGCGTTTAATATGGGGTGTTGAGTCCATTTCGTTGAGCAAGGAGTAGCTCTTGTCTATTCCATATTTGGCTTAAGGAACTTTATCTGTGCTCATTGCAATCTCTGGTTTTATGCAGCACCCCAACTCACCTTTACCCTTAAGCAAGCATAAGTTTGTTTTCTAAATTTGAGACCCTGTTCTGTTCTGTAATTCAGTTCCTGTGTAGTCCAGTTTACATTCCGTGTATTAGTGATATCTTATGATGTTTCTTTTTCTGTGTGACTTATTTCAGTTAGAATCATCGTACCTGAATCCACTCATTATGCTGCTACGGGCCTGATGACATAGATTTCATTGCTGAGTGATACTGCATTGTACGTAAGTACCACAAGTTCTTTATCCATTTTTCACTTTCTGTGATATTGAACTTGTACGGTAAACGAGGTTCTTGTAAACAGAGGCGTCCCAAACTTTGGGGTGGCTGTGTCTTTTTGATTTTAATTTCCCTAAGCTATAGGACCATAAGTGGAAGTGCCCTAGGCTCTGTTGGTTTGTTTTTTAGATGTTTCAGGAAACACCATACACTTCTCCCGAGTGTCTGTTGGCAATTTACATCCCGCCCATCAGCATAACAAGGCTTCCAGTTCTCCATGGCCTGTCCTGCCTTTCTGGATTTTACACTTTTTCAGATGGCCCTTTTGACTGGGGGGAAGTGACACTTCATTGTAGTGCAGATTTCCTTTGCAAGCTTGCTTGGTTGGCCAAAAAGGGCGTATGCGGTTTTTCCTGAATATATTCAGGAAAAATCGCATACGCTCTTTTTGGCCAAGTGCATCATTGTGGACGTTCTGCCTCTTTTCCTATGCTTTCAATGCAATTCCAGTCTACCTCCTGAAATCGGTTTCCTGCAATTCTGCCCCGCTTCCAAGTCCTCTTGGCAGCCTTACTTCAGTATATTTTTGGACGATAGCTGTCATTTATAACTATGCAGGTTTGTGAATTACAGTGCCCCTGAGCTCCTTTCTTCAACTCGCTTTCTTTTGAGCTGGCCACAACACCGCAGGATGGCTTCAGGCCCTAATCTGGTTCTGGCACGGCACGCTGAGCCTTTGGTTAGTTCCTCTTCCTGGTGGGAAATGAGAGTTAAATTTGCCCGTCCAGATACCTCCAGCTAGTCTCTCATTGGTTCTCGCTATTCCTGTTCATCTTCCGCAGAAATGGCAAACTGGGCCAAACAGGAGGTTAAAGGCGCTGACTCTCCAAGTGGGGAGAGTGTTAGTAAAGCGTCTGGAATGTTGCACCCGAGTACCAGGGGAGGAAAACTGAGACATATTTGAACACGTCTCCCGTTCACATGGTTGATATACTCTGGGTTCCACATGCATGTTTTAGCTGAAGGAAGAATACCTTAAACCTGGGTAGTTGAAACCCATAGAATGGGTACCATGCAATATGACTTCAAAGGGTCTTCATTTGCTCACCGAACCTCTCCAATCCTATCACTGCTGCGTTTATGCTCCTGTACACACGCTTGATTCTCTTTTGGAGACATAGCAATCCATAGGTTTTAAGATACTTACTAGTCAGGTACATTCTTAGGCGTTTAATATGGGGTGTTGAGTCCATTTCGTTGAGCAAGGAGTAGCTCTTGTCTATTCCATATTTGGCTTAAGGAACTTTATCTGTGCTCATTGCAATCTCTGGTTTTATGCAGCACCCCAACTCACCTTTCCCCTTAAGCAAGCATAAGTTGGTTTTCTAAATTTGAGACCCTGTTCTGTTCTGTAATTCAGTTCTTGTGTAGCCCAGTTTACATTCCGTGTATTAGTGATATCTTATGATGTTTCTTTTTCTGTGTGACTTATTTCAGTTAGAATCATCGTACCTGAATCCACTCATTATGCTGCTACGGGCCTGATGACATAGATTTCATTGCTGAGTGATACTGCATTGTACGTAAGTACCACAAGTTCTTTATCCATTTTTCACTTTCTGTGATATTGAACTTGTACGGTAAACGAGGTTCTTGTAAACAGAGGCGTCCCAAACTTTGGGGTGGCTGTGTCTTTTTGATTTTAATTTCCCTAAGCTATAGGACCATAAGTGGAAGTGCCCTAGGCTCTGTTGGTTTGTTTTTTAGATGTTTCAGGAAACACCATACACTTCTCCCGAGTGTCTGTTGGCAATTTACATCCCGCCCATCAGCATAACAAGGCTTCCAGTTCTCCATGGCCTGTCCTGCCTTTCTGGATTTTACACTTTTTCAGATGGCCCTTTTGACTGGGGGGAAGTGACACTTCATTGTAGTGCAGATTTCCTTTGCAAGCTTGCTTGGTTGGCCAAAAAGGGCGTATGCGGTTTTTCCTGAATATATTCAGGAAAAATCGCATACGCTCTTTTTGGCCAAGTGCATCATTGTGGACGTTCTGCCTCTTTTCCTATGCTTTCAATGCAATTCCAGTCTACCTCCTGAAATCGGTTTCCTGCAATTCTGCCCCGCTTCCAAGTCCTCTTGGCAGCCTTACTTCAGTATATTTTTGGACGATAGCTGTCATTTATAACTATGCAGGTTTGTGAATTACAGTGCCCCTGAGCTCCTTTCTTCAACTCGCTTTCTTTTGAGCTGGCCACAACACCGCAGGATGGCTTCAGGCCCTAATCTGGTTCTGGCACGGCACGCTGAGCCTTTGGTTAGTTCCTCTTCCTGGTGGGAAATGAGAGTTAAATTTGCCCGTCCAGATACCTCCAGCTAGTCTCTCATTGGTTCTCGCTATTCCTGTTCATCTTCCGCAGAAATGGCAAACTGGGCCAAACAGGAGGTTAAAGGCGCTGACTCTCCAAGTGGGGAGAGTGTTAGTAAAGCGTCTGGAATGTTGCACCCGAGTACCAGGGGAGGAAAACTGAGACATATTTGAACACGTCTCCCGTTCACATGGTTGATATACTCTGGGTTCCACATGCATGTTTTAGCTGAAGGAAGAATACCTTAAACCTGGGTAGTTGAAACCCATAGAATGGGTACCATGCAATATGACTTCAAAGGGTCTTCATTTGCTCACCGAACCTCTCCAATCCTATCACTGCTGCGTTTATGCTCCTGTACACACGCTTGATTCTCTTTTGGAGACATAGCAATCCATAGGTTTTAAGATACTTACTAGTCAGGTACATTCTTAGGCGTTTAATATGGGGTGTTGAGTCCATTTCGTTGAGCAAGGAGTAGCTCTTGTCTATTCCATATTTGGCTTAAGGAACTTTATCTGTGCTCATTGCAATCTCTGGTTTTATGCAGCACCCCAACTCACCTTTCCCCTTAAGCAAGCATAAGTTGGTTTTCTAAATTTGAGACCCTGTTCTGTTCTGTAATTCAGTTCTTGTGTAGCCCAGTTTACATTCCGTGTATTAGTGATATCTTATGATGTTTCTTTTTCTGTGTGACTTATTTCAGTTAGAATCATCGTACCTGAATCCACTCATTATGCTGCTACGGGCCTGATGACATAGATTTCATTGCTGAGTGATACTGCATTGTACGTAAGTACCACAAGTTCTTTATCCATTTTTCACTTTCTGTGATATTGAACTTGTACGGTAAACGAGGTTCTTGTAAACAGAGGCGTCCCAAACTTTGGGGTGGCTGTGTCTTTTTGATTTTAATTTCCCTAAGCTATAGGACCATAAGTGGAAGTGCCCTAGGCTCTGTTGCTTTGTTTTCTGGATGTTTCAGGAAACACCATACACTTCTCCCGAGTGTCTGTTGGCAATTTACATCCCGCCCATCAGCATAACAAGGCTCCCAGTTCTCCATGGCCTGTCCTGCCTTTCTGGATTTTACACTTTTTTCAGATGGCCCTTTTGACCGGGGGGAAGTGAGACTTCATTGTAGTGCAGATATCCTTTGCAAGCTTGCTTGGTTGGCCAAAAAGGGCGTATGCGTTTTTTCCTGAATATATTCAGGAAAAAACGCATACGCCCTTTTTGGCCAAGTGCATCATTGTGGACGTTCTGCCTCTTTTCCTATGCTTTGAATGCAATTCCAGTCTACCTCCTGAAATCGGTTTCCTGCAATTCTACCCCGCTTTCAAGTCCTCTTGGCAGCCTTACTTCAGTATATTTTTGGACGATAGCTGTCATTTATAACTCTGCAGGTTTGTGAATTACAGTGCCCCTGAGCTCCTTTCTTCAACTCGCTTTCTTGTGACCTGGCCGCAAAACCGCAGGATGGCTTCAGGCCCTAATCTGGTTCCGGCACGGCACGCTGAGCCTTTGGTTAACTCCTCTTCCTGGTGGGAAATGAGAGTTAAATTTGCCCGTCCAGACACCTCCAGCTAGTCTCTCATTGGTTCTCGCTATTCCTGTTCATCTTCCGCAGAAATTGCAAACTGGGCCAAACAGGAGGTTAAAGGGACTGACTCTCCAAGTCGGGAGAGTGTTAGTAAAGCGTCTGGAATGTTGCACCCGAGTACCAGGGGAGGAAAACTGAGACATATTTGAACACGTCTCCCGTTCACATGGTTGATATACTCTGGGTTCCACATGCATGTTTTAGCTGAAGGAAGAATACCTTAAACCTGGGTAGTTGAAACCCATAGAATGGGTACCATGCAATATGACTTCAAAGGGTCTTCATTTGCTCACCGAACCTCTCCAATCCTATCACTGCTGCGTTTATGCCCCTGTACACACGCTTGATTCTCTTTCGGAGACATAGCAATCCATAGGTTTTAAGATACTTACTAGTCAGGTACATTCTTAGGCGTTTAATATGCGGTGTTGAGTCCATTTCGTTGAGCAAGGAGTAGCTCTTGTCTATTCCATATTTGGCTTAAGGAACTTTATCTGTGCTCATTTCAATCTCTGGTTTTATGCAACACCCCAACTCACCTTTCCCCTTAAGCAAGCATAAGATGGTTTTCTAAATTTGAGACCCTGTTCTGTTTTGGAATTCAGTTCCTGTGTAGCCAAGTTTACATTCCGTGTATTACTGATATCTTATGATGTTTCATTTTCTGTGTGACTTATTTCAGTTAGAATCATCGTACCTGAATCCACTCATTATGCTGCTACGGGCCTGATGACATAGATTTCATTGCTGAGTGATACTGCATTGTACGTAAGTACCACAAGTTCTTTATCCATTTTTCACTTTCTGTGATATTGAACTTGTACGGTAAACGAGGTTCTTGTAAACAGAGGCGTCCCAAACTTTGGGGTGGCTGTGTCTTTTTGATTTTAATTTCCCTAAGCTATAGGACCATAAGTGGAAGTGCCCTAGGCTCTGTTGCTTTGTTTTTTAGATGTTTCAGGAAACACCATACACTTCTCCCGAGTGTCTGTTGGCAATTTACATCCCGCCCATCAGCATAACAAGGCTCCCAGTTCTCCATGGCCTGTCCTGCCTTTCTGGATTTTACACTTTTTTCAGATGGCCCTTTTGACCGGGGGGAAGTGAGACTTCATTGTAGTGCAGATTTCCTTTGCAAGCTTGCTTGGTTGGCCAAAAAGGGCGTATGCGTTTTTTCCTGAATATATTCAGGAAAAAACGCATACGCCCTTTTTGGCCAAGTGCATCATTGTGGACGTTCTGCCTGTTTTCCTATGCTTTCAATGCAATTCCACTCTACCTCCTGAAATCGGTTTCCTGCAATTCTGCCCCGCTTTCAAGTCCTCTTGGCAGCCTTACTTCAGTATATTTTTGGACGATAGCTGTCATTTATAACTCTGCAGGATTGTGAATTACAGTGCCCCTGAGCTCCTTTCTTCAACTCGCTTTCTTGTGAGCTGGCCGCAACACTGCAGGATGGCTTCAGGCCCTAATCTGGTTCCGGCACGGCACGCTGAGCCTTTGGTTAATTCCTCTTCCTGGTGGGAAATGAGAGTTAAATTTGCCCGTCCAGACACCTCTGGCTAGTCTCTCATTGGTTCTTGCTATTCCTGTTCATCTTCCGCAGAAATTGCAAACTGGGCCAAACAGGAGGTTAAAGGGACTGACTCTCCAAGTGGGGAGAGTGTTAGTAAAGCGTCTGGAATGTTGCACCCGAGTACCAGGGGAGGAAAACTGAGACATATTTGAACTCGTCTCCCGTTCACACGGTTCATCATACTCTGAGTTCCACATGCATGTTTTAGCTGAAGGAAGAATACCTTAAACCTGGGTAGTTGAAACCCGTGGAATGGGTACCATGCAATATGACTTCAAAGGGTCTTCATTTGCTCACCGAACCTCTCCAATCAAATCACTGCTGCGTTTATGCCCCTGTACACATGCTTGATTCTCTTTCGGAGACATAGAAATCCATAGGTTTTAAGATACTTACTAGTCAGGTACATTCTTAGGCGTTTAATATGGGGTGTTGAGTCCATTTCGTTGAGCAAGGAGTAGCTCTTCTCTATTCCATATTTGGCTTAAGGAACTTTATCTGTGCTCATTTCAATCTCTGATTTTATGCAGCACCCCAACTCACCTTTCCCCTTAAGCAAGCATAAGTTGGTTTTCTAAATTTGAGACCCTGTTCTGTTCTGTAATTCAGTTCCTGTGTAGCCAAGTTTACATTCCATTTATTACTGATATCTTATGATGTTTCTTTTTCTGTGTGACTTATTTCAGTTAGAATCATCATACCTGAATCCACTCATTGTGCTGCTAAGGGCCTGATGACATAGATTTCATTGCTGAGTGATATTGCTTTGTAAGTAAATACCACAACTTCTTTATCCATTTTTCACTTTCTGCGATGTTGAACTTGTACTGTAAACGAGGTTCTTGTAAACAGAGCCATTCCAAACTTCGGGGTGGCTGTGTCTTTTTGATTTTAATTTCCCTAAGCTATAGGACCATAAGTGGAAGTGCCCTAGGCTCTGTTGCTTTGTTTTTTAGATGTTTCAGGAAACACCATACACTTCTCCAGAGTGTCTGTTGGCAATTTACATCCCGCCCATCAGCATAACAAGGCTCCCAGTTCTCCACGGCCTCTCCTGCCTTTCTGGATTTTACACTTTTTTCAGATGGCCCTTTTGACCAGGGGGAAGTGAGACTTCATTGTAGTGCAGATTTCCTTTGCAAGTTTGCTTGGTTGGCCAAAAAGGGCGTATGCGTTTTTTCCTGAATATATTCAGGAAAAAACGCATACGCCCTTTTTGGCCAAGTGCATCATTGTGGACGTTCTGCCTCTTTTCCTATGCTTTCAATGCAATTCCTGTCTACCTCCTGAAATGGGTTTCCTGCAATTCTGCCCCACTTTCAAGTCCTCTTGGCAGCCTTACTTCAGTATATCTTTGGACGATAGCTGTCATTTATAACTCTGCAGGTTTGTGAATTACAGTGCCCCTGAGCTCCTTTCTTCAACTCGCTTTCTTTTGAGCTGGCCGCAACACTGCAGGATGGCTTCAGGCCCTAATCTGGTTCCGGCACGGCACGCTGAGCCTTTGGTTAATTCCTCTTCCTGGTGGGAAATGAGAGTTAAATTTGCCCGTCCAGACACCTCCAGCTAGTCTCTCATTGGTTCTCGCTATTCCTGTTCATCTTCCGCAGAAATTGCAAACTGGGCCAAACAGGAGGTTAAAGGCGCTGACTCTCCAATTTGAGAGAGTGTTTTAAAGGGTCTGGAATGTTGCACCCGAGTACCAGGGTATGAAAACTGAGACATATTTGAACACGTCTCCCGGTCACATGGTTGATCATAATCTAGGTTCCACATGCATGTTTTAGCTGAAGGAAGAATACCTTAAACCTGGGTAGTTGAAATCCTTGGAATGGGTACCATGCAATATGAATTCAAAGGGTCTTCATTTGCTCACCGAACCTCTCCAATCCTATCACTGCTGCGTTTATGCCCCTGTACACATACTTGATTCTCTTTCGGAGACATAGCAATCCATAGGTTTTAAGATACTTACTAGTCAGGTACATTCTTAGGCGTTTAATATGCGGTGTTGAGTCCATTTCGTTGAGCAAGGAGTAGCTCTTGTCTATTCCATATTTGGCTTAAGGAACTTTATCTGTGCTCATTTCAATCTCTGGTTTTATGCAGCACTCCAACTCACCTTTCCCCTTAAGCAAGCATAAGTTGGTTTTCTAAATTTGAGACCCTGTTCTGTTCTGTAATTCAGTTCCTGTGTAGCCAAGTTTACATTCCATGTATTAGTGATATCTTATGATGTTTCTTTTTCTGTGTGACTTATTTCAGTTAGAATCATCGTACCTGAATCCACTCATTATGCTGCTAAGGGCCTGATGACATAGATTTCATTGCTGAGTGATACTGCATTGTACGTAAGTACCACAAGTTCTTTATCCATTTTTCACTTTCTGTGATATTGAACATGTACGGCAAACGAGGTTCTTGTAAACAGAGGCGTCCCAAACTTTGGGGTGGCTGTGTCTTTTTGATTTTAATTTCCCTAAGCTATAGGACCATAAATGGAAGTGCCCTAGGCTCTGTTGCTTTGTTTTTTAGATGTTTCAGGAAACACCATACACTTCTCCCCAGTGGCTGTTGGCAATTTACATCCCGCCCATCAGCATAACAAGGCTCCCAGTTCTCCATGGCCTGTCCTGCCTTTCTGGATTTTACAATTTTTACAGATGGCCCTTTTGACCGGGGGGAAGTGAGACTTCATTGTAGTGCAGATTTCCTTTGCAAGCTTGCTTGGTTCGCCAAAAAGGGCGTATGCGTTTTTTCCTGAATATATTCAGGAAAAAACGCATACGCCCTTTTTGGCCAAGTGCATCATTGTTGACGTTCTGCCTCTTTTCCTATGCTTTCAATGCAATTCCAGTCTACCTCCTGAAATCGGTTTCCTGCAATTCTGCCCCACTTTCAAGTCCTCTTGGCAGCCTTACTTCAGTATATTTTTGGACGATAGCTGTCATTTATAACTCTGCAGTTTTGTGAATTACAGTGCCCCTGAGCTCCTTTCTTCAACTCGCTTTCTTTTGAGCTGGCCGCAACACCGCAGGATGGCTTCAGGTCCTAATCTGGTTCCCGCACGGCACGCTGAGCCTTTGGTTATTTCCTCTTCCTGGTGGGAAATGAGAGTTAAATTTGCCCGTCCAGACACCTCCAGCTAGTCTCTCATTGGTTCTCGCTATTCCTGTTCACATTCCGCAGAAATTGCAAACTGGGCCAAACAGGAGGTTAAAGGGACTGACTCTCCAAGTGGGGAGAGTGTTAGTAAAGCGTCTGGAATGTTGCACCCGAGTACCAGGGGAGGAAAACTGAGACATATTTGAACACGTCTCCCGTTCATACGGTTAATCATACTCTGGGTTCCACATGCATGTTTTAGCTGAAGGAAGAATACCTTAAACCTGGGTAGTTGAAACCCGTGGAATGGGTACCATGCAATATGACTTCAAAGGGTCTTCATTTGCTCACCGAACCTCTCCAATACTATCACTGCTGCGTTTATGCCCCTGTACACACGCTTGATTCTCTTTTGGAGACATAGCAATCCATAGGTTTTAAGATATTTACTAGTCAGGTACATTCTTAGGCGTTTAATATGGGGTATTGAGTCCATTCGTTGAGCAAGGAGTAGCTCTTGTCTATTCCATATTTGGCTTAAGGAACTTTATCTGTGCTCATTTCAATCTCTGGTTTTATGCAGCACCCCAACTCACCTTTCCCCTTAAGCAAGCATAAGTTGGTTTTCTAAATTTGAGACCCTGTTCTGTTTTGGAATTCAGTTCCTGTGTAGCCAAGTTTACATTCCGTGTATTAGTGATATCTTATGATGTTTCTTTTTCTGTGTGACTTATTTCAGTTAGAATCATCGTACCTGAATCCACTCATTATGCTGCTACGGGCCTGATGACATAGATTTCATTGCTGAGTGATACTGCATTGTACGTAAGTACCACAAGTTCTTTATCCATTTTTCACTTTCTGTGATATTGAACTTGTACGGTAAACGAGGTTCTTGTAAACAGAGGCGTCCCAAACTTTGGGGTGGCTGTGTCTTTTTTATTTTAATTTCCCTAAGCTATAGGACCATAAGTGGAAGTGCCCTAGGCTCTGTTGCTTTGTTTTTTAGATGTTTCAGGAAACACCATACACTTCTCCCGAGTGTCTGTTGGCAATTTACATCCCGCCCATCAGCATAACAAGGCTCCCAGTTCTCCATGGCCTGTCCTGCCTTTCTGGATTTTACACTTTTTTCAGATGGCCCTTTTGACCGGGGGGAAGTGAGACTTCATTGTAGTGCAGATTTCCTTTGCAAGCTTGCTTGGTTGGCCAAAAAGGGCGTATGCGTTTTTTCCTGAATATATTCAGGAAAAAACGCATACGCCCTTTTTGGCCAAGTGCATCATTGTGGACGTTCTGCCTCTTTTCCTATGCTTTCAATGCAATTCCTGTCTACCTCCTGAAATGGGTTTCCTGCAATTCTGCCCCACTTTCAAGTCCTCTTGGCAGCCTTACTTCAGTATATTTTTGGACGATAGCTGTCATTTATAACTCTGCAGTTTTGTGAATTACAGTGCCCCTGAGCTCCTTTCTTCAACTCGCTTTCTTTTGAGCTGGCCGCAACACCGCAGGATGGCTTCAGGTCCTAATCTGGTTCCCACACGGCACGCTGAGCCTTTGGTTATTTCCTCTTCCTGGTGGGAAATGAGAGTTAAATTTGCCCGTCCAGACACCTCCAGATAGTCTCTCATTGGTTCTCCCTATTCCTGTTCATCTTCCGCAGAAATTGCAAACTGGGCCAAACAGGAGGTTAAAGGCGCTGACTCTCCAAGTGGGGAGTGTGTTAGTAAAGCGTCTGGAATGTTGCACCCGAGTACCAGGGTACGAAAACTGAGACATATTTGAACAGGTCTCCCGTTCACACGGTTGATCATACTCTGGGTTCCACATGCATGTTTTAGCTGAAGGAAGAATACCTTAAACGTGGGTAGTTGAAACCTGTGGAATGGGTACCATGCAATATGACTTCAAAGGGTCTTCATTTGCTCACCGAACCTCTCCAATCCTATCACTGCTGCGTTTATGCCCCTGTACACATGCTTGATTCTCTTTCGGAGACATAGCAATCCATATGTTTTAAGATACTTACTAGTCAGGTACATTCTTAGGCGTTTAATATGCGGTGTTGAGTCCATTTCGTTGAGCCAGGAGTAGCTCTTGTCTATTCCATATTTGGCTTAAGGAACTTTGTCTGTGCTCATTTCAATCTCTGATTTTATGCAGCACCCCAACTCACCTTTACCCTTAAGCAAGCATAAGTTGGTTTTCTAAATTTGAGACCCTGTTCTGTTCTGTAATTCAGTTCCTGTGTAGCCAAGTTTACATTCCATGTATTACTGATATCTTATGATGTTTCTTTTTCTGTGTGACTTATTTCAGTTAGAATCATCATACCTGAATCCACTCATTGCGCTGCTAAGGGCCTGATGACATAGATTTCATTGCTGAGTGATATTGCTTTGTAAGTAAATACCACAACTTCTTTATCCATTTTTCACTTTCTGCGATGTTGAACTTGTACTGTAAACGAGGTTCTTGTAAACAGAGCCGTTCCAAACTTCGGGGTGGCTGTGTCTTTTTGATTTTAATTTCCCTAAGCTATAGGACCATAAGTGGAAGTGCCCTAGGCTCTGTTGCTTTGTTTTTTAGATGTTTCAGGAAACACCATACACTTCTCCAGAGTGTCTGTTGGCAATTTACATCCCGCCCATCAGCATAACAAGGCTCCCAGTTCTCCATGGCCTCTCCTGCCTTTCTGGATTTTACACTTTTTTCAGATGGCCCTTTTGACCAGGGTGAAGTGAGACTTCATTGTAGTGCAGATTTCCTTTGCAAGTTTGCTTGGTTGGGCAAAAAGGGCGTATGCGTTTTTTCCTGAATATATTCAGGAAAAAACGCATACGCCCTTTTTGGCCAAGTGCATCATTGTGGACATTCTACCTCTTTTCCTATGCTTTCAATGCAATTCTAGTCTACCTCCTGAAATGGGTTTCCTGCAATTCTGCCCCGCTTTCAAGTCCTCTTGGCAGCCTTACTTCAGTATATTTTTGGACGATAGCTGTCATTTATAACTCTGCAGGTTTGTGAATTACAGTGCCCCTGAGCTCCTTTCTTCAACTCGCTTTCTTTTGAGCTGGCCGCAACACCGCAGGATGGCTTCAGGCCCTAATCTGGTTCCGGCACGGCACGCTGAGCCTTTGGTTAATTCCTCTTCCTGGTGGGAAATGAGAGTTAAATTTGCCCGTCCAGACACCTCCAGCTAGTCTCTCATTGGTTCTCGCTATTCCTGTTCATCTTCCGCAGAAATTGCAAACTGGGCCAAACAGGAGGTTAAAGGCGCTGACTCTCCAATTTGGGAGAGTGTTTTAAAGCGTCTGGAATGTTGCACCCGAGTACCAGGGTATGAAAACTGAGACATATTTGAACACGTCTCCCGATCACATGGTTGATCATACTCTAGGTTCGACATGCATGTTTTAGCTGAAGGAAGAATACCTTAAACCTGGGTAGTTGAAATCCGTGGAATGGGTACCATGCAATATGACTTCAAAGGGTCTTCATTTGCTCACCGAACCTCTCCAATCCTATCACTGGTGCGTTTATGCCCCTGTACACATGCTTGATTCTCTTTCGGAGACATAGCAATCCATAGGTTTTAAGATACTTACTAGTCAGGTACATTCTTAGGCGTTTAATATGCGGTGTTGAGTCCATTTAGTTGAGCAAGGAGTAGCTCTTGTCTATTCCATATTTGGCTCTAAGGAACTTTATCTGTGCTCATTGCAATCTCTGGTTTTATGCAGCACCCCAACTCACCTTTCCCCTTAAACAAGCATAAGTTGGTTTTCTAAATTTGAGACCCTGTTCTGTTTTGGAATTCAGTTCCTGTGTAGCCAAGTTTACATTCCGTGTATTAGTGATATCTTATGATGTTTCTTTTTCTGTGTGACTTATTTCAGTTAGAATCATCGTACCTGAATCCACTCATTATGCTGCTACGGGCCTGATGACATAGATTTCATTGCTGAGTGACACTGCATTGTACGTAAGTACCACAAGTTCTTTATCCATTTTTCACTTTCTGTGATATTGAACATGTACGGTAAACGAGGTTCTTGTAAACAGAGGCGTCCCAAACTTTGGGGTGGCTGTGTCTTTTTGATTTTAATTTCCCTAAGCTATAGGACCATAAGTGGAAGTGCCCTAGGCTCTGTTGCTTTGTTTTTTAGATGTTTCAGGAAACACCATACACTTCTCCCCAGTGTCTGTTGGCAATTTACATCCCGCCCATCAGCATAACAAGGCTCCCAGTTCTCCATGGCCTGTCCTGCCTTTCTGGATTTTACATTTTTTCAGATGGCCCTTTTGACCAGGGGGAAGTGAGACTTCATTGTAGTGCAGATTTCCTTTGCAAGCTTGCTTGGTTGGCCAAAAAGGGCGTATGCGTTTTTTCCTGAATATATTCAGGAAATATTTTCAGGAATCGCATACGCCCTTTTTGGCCAAGTGCATCATTGTGGACATTCTGCCTCTTTTCCTATGCTTTCAATGCAATTCCAGTCTACCTCCTGAAATCGGTTTCCTGCAATTCTGCCCCACTTTCTAGTCCTCTTGGCAGCCTTACTTCAGTATATTTTTGGACGATAGCTGTCATTTATAACTCTGCAGGTTTCTGAATTACAGTGCCCCTAAGCTCCTTTCTTCAACTCGCTTTCTTGTGAGCTTGCCGCAACACAGCAGGATGGCTTCAGGCCCTAATCTGGTTCCAGCATGGCACGCTGAGCCTTTGGTTATTTCCTCTTCCTGGTGGGAAATGAAAGTTAAATTTGCCCGTCCAGACAACTCCAGCTAGTCTCTCATTGGTTCTCCCTATTCCTGTTCATCTTCCGCAGCAATTGCAAACTGGGCCAAACAGGAGGTTAAAGGGACTGACTCTCCAAGTCGGGAGAGTGTTAGTAAAGCGTCTGGAATGTTGCACCCGAGTACCAGGGGAGGAAAACTGAGACATATTTGAACACGTCTCCAGATCACATGGTTGATCATACTCTAGGTTCCACATGCATGTTTTAGCTGAAGGAAGAATACCTTAAACCTGGGTAGTTGAAACCCGTGGAATGGGTACCATGCAATATGACTTCAAAGGGTCTTCATTTGCTCACTGAACCTCTCCAATCCTATCACTGCTGCGTTTATGCCCCTGTACACATGCTTGATTCTCTTTCGGAGACATAGCAATCCATAGGTTTTAAGATACTTACTAGTCAGGTACATTCTTAGGTGTTTAATATGCGGTGTTGAGTCCATTTCGTTGAGCAAGGAGTAGCTCTTGTCTATTCCATATTTGGCTTAAGGAACTTTATCTGTGCTCATTTCAATCTCTGGTTTTATGCAGCACCCCAACTCACCTTTCCCCTTAAGCAAGCATAAGTTGGTTTTCTAAATTTGAGACCCTGTTCTCTTCTGTAATTCAGTTCCTGTGTAGCCCAGTTTACATTAAGTGTATTAGTGATATCTTATGATGTTTCTTTTTCTGTGTGACTTATTTCAGTTAGAATCATCGTACCTGAATCCACTCATTATGCTGCTACGGGCCTGATGACATAGATTTCTTTGCTGAGTGATACTGCATTGTACGTAAGTACCACAAGTTCTTTATCCATTTTTCACTTTCTGTGATATTGAACTTGTATGGTAAACGAGGTTCTTGTAAACAGAGGCGTCCCAAACTTTGGGGTGGCTGTGTCTTTTTGATTTTAATTTCCCTAAGCTATAGGACCATAAGTGGAAGTGCCCTAGGCTCTGTTGCTTTGTTTTTTAGATGTTTCAGGAAACACCATACACTTCTCCCGAGTGTCTTTTGGCAATTTACATCTCTCCCATCAGCATAACAAGGCTCCCAGTTCTCCATGGCCTGTCCTGCCTTTCTGGATTTTCCACTTTTTTCAGGTGGCCCTTTTGACCGGGGGGAAGTGAGACTTCATTGTAGTGCAGATTTCCTTTGCAAGCTTGCTTGGTTGGCCAAAAAGGGCGTATGCGTTTTTTCCTGAATATATTTATGAAAAAACGCATACGCCCTTTTTGGCCAAGTGCATCATTGTGGACGTTCTGCCTCTTTTCCTATGCTTTGAATGCAATTCCAGTCTACCTCCTGAAATCGGTTTCCTGCAATTCTGCCCCGCTTTCAAGTCCTCTTGGCAGCCTTACTTCAGTATATTTTTGGACGATAGCTGTCATTTATAACTCTGCAGGTTTGTGAATTACAGTGCCCCTGAGCTCCTTTCTTCAACTCTCTTTCTTGTGAGCTGGCCGCAACACCACAGGATGGCTTCAGGCCCTAATCTGTTTCCGGCATGGCACGCTGAGCCTTTGGTTAATTCCTCTTCCTGGTGGGAAATGAGAGTTAAATTTGCCGGTCCAGACACCTCCAGCTAGTCTCTCATTGGTTCTCGCTATTCCTGTTCATCTTCCGCAGAAATTGCAAACTGGGCCAAACAGGAGGTGAAAGGGACTGACTCTCCAAGTAAGGAGAGTGTTAGTAAAGCATCTGGAATGTTGCACCCGAGTACCAGGGTACGAAAACTGAGACATATTTGAACACGTCTCCCGATCACATGGTTGATCATACTCTAGGTTCCACATGCATGTTTTAGCTGAAGGAAGAATACCTTAAACCTGGGTAGTTGAAACCCGTGGAATGGGTACCATGCAGTATGAGTTCAAAGGGTCTTCATTTGCTCACCGAACCTCTCCAATCCTATCACTGCTGCGTTTATGCCCCTGTACACATGCTTGATTCTCTTTCGGAGACATAGCAATCCATAGGTTTTAAGATACTTACTAGTCAGGTACATTCTTAGGCGTTTAATATGCGGTGTTGAGTCCATTTCGTTGAGCAAGGAGTAGCTCTTGTCTATTCCATATTTGGCTTAAGGAACTTTATCTGTGCTCATTTCAATCTCTGGTTTTATGCAGCACCCAAACTCACCTTTTCCCTTAAGCAAGAATAAGTTGGTTTTCTAAATTTGAGACCCTGTTCTGTTCTGTAATTCAGTTCCTGTGTAGCCAAGTTTATATTCCGTGTATTACTGATATTTTATGATGTTTCTTTTTCTGTGTGACTTATTTCAGTTAGAATCATCATATCTGAATCCACTCATTGTGTTGCTAAGGGCCTCATGACATAGATTTCAGTGCTGAGTGATATTGCTTTGTACGTAAGTACCACAAGTTCTTTATCCATTTTTCACTTTCTGTGATATTGAACTTGTACGGTAAACGAGGTTCTTGTAAACAGAGGCGTCCCAAACTTTGGGGTGGCTGTGTCTTTTTTATTTTAATTTCCCTAAGCTATAGGACCATAAGTGGAAGTGCCCTAGGCTCTGTTGCTTTGTTTTTTAGATGTTTCAGGAAACACCATACACTTCTCGCGAGTGTCTGTTGGCAATTTACATCCCGCCCATCAGCATAACAAGGCTCCCAGTTCTCCATGGCCTGTCCTGCCTTTCTGGATTTTACACGTTTTTCAGATGGCCCTTTTGACCGGGGGGAAGTGAGACTTCATTGTAGTGCAGATTTCCTTTGCAAGTTTGCTTGGTTGGCCAAAAAGGGCGTATGCGTTTTTTCCTGAATATATTCAGGAAAAAATGCATACGCCGTTTTTGGCCAAGTGCATCATTGTGGACGTTCTGCCTATTTTCCTATGCTTTCAATGCAATTCCAGTCTACCTCCTGAAATCGGTTTCCTGCAATTCTGCCCCGCTTTCAAGTCCTCTTGACAGCCTTACTTCAGTGTAATTTTGGACGATAGCTGTCATTTATAACTCTGCAGGTTTGTGAATTACAGTGCCCCTGAGCTCCTTTCTTCAACTCGCTTTCTTGTGAGCTGGCCGCAACACCGCAGGATGGCTTCAGGCCCTAATCTGGTTCCGGCACGGCATGCTGAGCCTTTGGTTAATTCCTCTTCCTGGTGGGAAATGAGAGTTAAATTTGCCCGTCCAGACACCTCCAGCTAGTCTCTCATTGGTTCTCCCTATTCCTGTTCATCTTCCGCAGAAATTGCAAACTGGGCCAAACAGGAGGTTAAAGGCGCTGACTCTCCAAGTGGGGAGAGTGTTAGTAAAGCGTCTGGAATGTTGCACCCGAGTACCAGGGTATGAAAACTGAGACATATTTGAACACGTCTCCCGATCACATGGTTGATCATACTCTAAGTTCCACATGCATGTTTTAGCTGAAGGAAGAATACCTTAAACCTGGAGAGTTGAGACCCGTGGAATGGGTACCATGAAATATGACTTCAAAGGGTCTTCATTTGCTCACCGAACCTCTCCAATCCTATCACTGCTGCGTTTATGCCCCTGTACACACGCTTGATTCTCTTTTGGAGACATAGCAATCCATAGCTTTTAAGATACTTAGTAGTCAGGTACATTCTTAAGCGTTTAATATGGGGTGTTGAGTCCATTTCGTTGAGCAAGGAGTAGCTCTTGTCTATTCCATATTTGGCTTAAGGACCTTTATCTGTGCTCATTTCAATCTCTGGTTTTATGCAGCACCCCAACTCACCTTTCCCCTTAAGCAAGCATAAGTTGGTTTTCTAAATTTGAGACCCTGTTCTGGTTTGGAATTCAGTTCCTTTGTAGCCCAGTTTACATTCCGTGTATTAGTGATATCTTATGATGTTTCTTTTTCTGTGTGACTTATTTCAGTTAGAATCATCGTACCTGAATCCACTCATTATGCTGCTACGGGCCTGATGACATAGATTTCATTGCTGAGTGATACTGCATTGTACGTAAGTCCCACAAGTTCTTTATCCATTTTTCACTTTCTGTGATATTGAACTTGTACGGTAAACGAGGTTCTTGTAAACAGAGGCGTCCCAAACTTTGGGGTGGCTGTGTCTTTTTGATTTTAATTTCCCTAAGCTATAGGACCATAAGTGGAAGTCCCTAGGCTCTGTTGCTTTGTTTTTTAGATGTTTCAGGAAACACCATACACTTCTCCCGAGTGGCTGTTGGCAATTTACATCCCGCCCATCAGCATAACAAGGTTCCCAGTTCTCCATGGCCTGTCCTGCCTTTCTGGATTTTACACTTTTTTCAGATGGCCCTTTTGACCGGGGGGAAGTGAGACTTCATTGTAGTGCAGATTTCCTTTGCAAGTTTGCTTGGTTGGCCAAAAAGGGCGTATGCGTTTTTTCCTGAATATATTCGGGAAAAAACGCATACGCCCTTTTTGGCCAAGTGCATCATTGTGGACGTTCTACCTCTTTTCCTATGCTTTCAATGCAATTCTAGTCTACCTCCTGAAATCGGTTTCCTGCAATTCTACCCCGCTTTCAAGTCCTCTTGGCAGCCTTACTTCAGTATATTTTTGGACGATAGCTGTCATTTATAACTCTGCAGGTTTGAGAATTACAGTGCCCCTGAGCTCCTTTCTTCAACTCGCTTTCTTTTGAGCTGGCCGCAACACCGCAGGATGGCTTCAGGCCCTAATCTGGTTCCGGCACGGCACGCTGAGCCTTTGGTTAATTCCTCTTCCTGGTGGGAAATGAGAGTTAAATTTGCCCGTGCAGACACCTCCAGCTAGTCTCTCATTGGTTCGCGCTATTCCTGTTCATCTTCCGCAGAAATTGCAAACTGGGCCAAACAGGAGGTTAAAGGGACTGACTCTCTAAGTCGGGAGAGTGTTAGTAAAGCGTCTGGAATGTTGCATCCGAGTACCAGGGTACGAAAACTGAGACATATTTGAACACGTATCCCGATCACATGGTTGATCATACTCTAGGTTCCACATGCATGTTTTAGCTGAAGGAAGAATACCTTAAACCTGGGTAGTTGAAACAAGTGGAATGGGTACCATGAAATATGTCTTCAAAGGGTCTTCATTTGCTCACCGAACCTCTCCAATCCTATCACTGCTGCGTTTATGCCCCTGTACATATGCTTGATTCTCTTTCGGAGAGACAGCAATCCATAGGTTTTAAGATACTTACTAGTCAGGTACATTCTTAGGCGTTTAATATGCGGTGTTGAGTCCATTTCGTTGAGCAAGGCGTAGCTCTTGTCTATTCCATATTTGGCTTAAGGAAGTTTATCTGTGCTGATTTTAATCTCTGGTTTTATGCAGCACCCCAACTCACCTTTCCCCTTAAGCAAGCATAAGTTGGTTTTCTAAATTTGAGACCCTGTTCTGTTCTGTAATTCAGTTCCTGTGTAGCCAAGTTTACATTCCTTGTATTAGTGATATCTTATGATGTTTCTTTTTCTGTGTGACTTATTTCAGTTAGAATCATCGTACCTGAATCCACTCATTATGCTGCTACTGGCCTGATGACATGGATTTCATTGCTGAGTGATACTGCATTGTACGTAAGTACCACAAGTTCTTTATCCATTTTTCACTTTCTGTGATATTGAACTTGTACCGTAAATGAGGTTCTTGTAAACAGAGGTGTCCCAAACTTTGGGGTGGCTGTGTCCTTTTGATTTTAATTTCCCTAAGCTATAGGACCATAAGTGGAAGTGCCCTAGGCTCTGGTGCTTTGTTTTTTAGATGTTTCAGGAAACACCATACACTTCTCCCGAGTGTCTGTTGGCAATTTACATCCCGCCCATCAGCATAACAAGGCTCCCAGTTCTCCATGGCCTGTCCTGCCTTTCTGGATTTTACACTTTTTTCAGATGGCCCTTTTGACCGGGGGGAAGTGAGACTTCATTGTAGTGCAGATTTCCTTTGCAAGCTTGCTTGGTTGGCCAAAAAGGGCGTATGCGTTTTTTCCTGAATATATTCAGGAAAAAACGCATACGCCCTTTTTGGCCAAGTGCATCATTGTGGACGTTCTGCCTCTTTTCCTATGCTTTCAATGCAATTCCAGTCTACCTCCTGAAATCGGTTTCCTGCAATTCTGCCCCGCTTTCAAGTCCTCTTGGCAGCCTTACTTCAGTATATTTTTGGACGATAGCTGTCATTTATAACTCTGCAGGTTTGTGAATTACAGTGCCCCTGAGCTCCTTTCTTCAACTCGCTTTCTTGTGACCTGGCCGCAACACCGCAGGATGGCTTCAGGCCCTAATCTGGTTCCGGCACGGCACGCTGAGCCTTTGGTTAATTCCTCTTCCTGGTGGGAAATGAGAGTTAAATTTGCCCGTCCAGACACCTCCAGCTAGTCTCTCATTGGTTCTCGCTATTCCTGTTCATCTTCCGCAGAAATTGCAAACTGGGCCAAACAGGAGGTTAAAGGCGCTGACTCTCCAATTTGGGAGAGTGTTTTAAAGCGTCTGGAATGTTGCACCCGAGTACCAGGGTATGAAAACTGAGACATATTTGAACACGTCTCCCGATCACATGGTTGATCATACTCTAGGTTCGACATGCATGTTTTAGCTGAAGGAAGAATACCTTAAACCTGGGTAGTTGAAACCCGTGGAATGGGTACCATGCAATATGACTTCAAAGGGTCTTCATTTGCTCACCGAACCTCTCCAATCCTATCACTGCTGCGTTTATGCCCCTGTACACATACTTGATTCTCTTTCGGAGACATAGCAATCCATAGGTTTTAAGATACTTACTAGTCAGGTACATTCTTAGGCGTTTAATATGCGGTGTTGAGTCCATTTCGTTGAGCAAGGAGTAGCTCTTGTCTATTCCATATTTGGCTTAAGGAACTTTATCTGTGCTCATTTCAATCTCTGGTTTTATGCAGCACCCCAACTCACCTTTCCCCTTAAGCAAGCATAAGTTGGTTTTCTAAATTTGAGACCCTGTTCTGTTTTGGAATTCAGTTCCTGTGTACGAAAGTTTACATTCCGTGTATTAGTGATATCTTATGATGTTTCTTTTTCTGTGTGACTTATTTCAGTTAGAATCATCGTACCTGAATCCACTCATTATGCTGCTACGGGCCTGATGACATAGATTTCATTGCTGAGTGATACTGCATTGTACGTAAGTACCACAAGTTCTTTATCCATTTTTCAATTTCTGTGATATTGAACATGTACGGTAAACGAGGTTCTTGTAAACAGAGGCGTCCCAAACTTTGGGGTGGCTGTGTCTTTTTGATTTTAATTTCCCTAAGCTATAGGACCATAAGTGGAATTGCCCTAGGCTCTGTTCCTTTGTTTCTTAGATGCTTCAGGAAACACCATACACTTCTCCCGAGTGTCTGTTGGCAATTTACATCCCGCCCATCAGCATAACAAGGCTCCCAGTTCTCCATGGCCTGTCCTGCCTTTCTGGATTTTACACTTTTTTCAGATGGCCCTTTTGACCGGGGGGAAGTGAGACTTCATTGTAGTGCAGATTTCCTTTGCAAGCTTGCTTGGTTGGCCAAAAAGGGCGTGTGCGTTTTTTCCTGAATATATTCAGGAAATATATTCAGGAATCGCATACGCCCTTTTTGGCCAAGTGCATCATTGTGGACATTCTGCCTCTTTTCCTATGCTTTCAATGAAATTCCAGTCTACCTCCTGAAATCGGTTTCCTGCAATTCTGGCCCGCTTTCTAGTCCTCTTGGCAGCCTTACTTCAGTATATTTTTGGACGATAGCTGTCATTTATAACTCTGCAGGTTTCTGAATTACAGTGCCCCTAAGCTCCTTTCTTCAACTCGCTTTCTTGTGAGCTTGCCGCAACACAGCAGGATGGCTTCAGGCCCTAATCTGGTTCCAGCATGGCACGCTGAGCCTTTGGTTATTTCCTCTTCCTAGTGGGAAATGAAAGTTAAATTTGCCCGTCCAGACAACTCCAGCTAGTCTCTCATTGGTTCTCCCTATTCCTGTTCATCTTCCGCAGCAATTGCAAACTGGGCCAAACAGGAGGTTAAAGGGACTGACTCTCCAAGTCGGGAGAGTGTTAGTAAAGCGTCTGGAATGTTGCACCCGAGTACCAGGGGAGGAAAACTGAGACATATTTGAACACGTCTCCCGATCACATGGTTGATCATACTCTAGGTTCCACATGCATGTTTTAGCTGAAGGAAGAATACCTTAAACCTGGGTAGTTGAAACCCGTGGAATGGGTACCATGCAATATGACTTCAAAGGGTCTTCATTTGCTCACTGAACCTCTCCAATCCTATCACTGCTGCGTTTATGCCCCTGTTCACATGCTTGATTCTCTTTCGGAGACATAGCAATCCATAGGTTTTAATATACTTACTAGTCAGGTACATTCTTAGGCGTTTAATATGTGGTGTTGAGTCCATTTCGTTGAGCAAGGAGTAGCTCTTGTCTATTCCATATTTGGCTTAAGGAACTTTATCTGTGCTCATTTCAATCTCTGGTTTTATGCAGCACCCCAACTCACCTTTCCCCTTAAGCAAGCATAAGTTGGTTTTCTAAATTTGAGACCCTGTTCTCTTCTGTAATTCAGTTCCTGTGTAGCCCAGTTTACATTAAGTGTATTAGTGATATCTTATGATGTTTCTTTTTCTGTGTGACTTATTTCAGTTAGAATCATCGTACCTGAATCCACTCATTATGCTGCTACGGGCCTGATGACATAGATTTCATTGCTGAGTGATACTGCATTGTACGTAAGTACCACAAGTTCTTTATCCATTTTTCACTTTCTGTGATATTGAACTTGTATGGTAAACGAGGTTCTTGTAAACAGAGGCGTCCCAAACTTTGGGGTGGCTGTGTCTTTTTGATTTTAATTTCCCTAAGCTATAGGACCATAAGTGGAAGTGCCCTAGGCTCTGTTGCTTTGTTTTTTAGATGTTTCAGGAAACACCATACACTTCTCCAGAGTGTCTGTTGGCAATTTACATCTCTCCCATCAGCATAACAAGGCTCCCAGTTCTCCATGGCCTGTCCTGCCTTGCTGGATTTTCCACTTTTTTCAGGTGGCCCTTTTGACCGGGGGGAAGTGAGACTTCATTGTAGTGCAGATTTCCTTTGCAAGCTTGCTTGGTTGGCCAAAAAGGGCGTATGCGTTTTTTCCTGAATATATTCAGGAAAAATCGCATACGCCCTTTTTGGCCAAGTGCATCATTGTGGACGTTCTGCCTCTTTTCCTATGCTTTCAATGCAATTCCAGTCTACCTCCTGAAATCGGTTTCCTGCAATTCTGCCCCGCTTTCAAGTCCTCTTGGCAGCCTTACTTCAGTATATTTTTGGACGATAGCTGTCATTTATAACTCTGCAGGTTTGTGAATTACAGTGCCCCTGAGCTCCTTTCTTCAACTCTCTTTCTTGTGAGCTGGCCGCAACACCACAGGATGGCTTCAGGCCCTAATCTGTTTCCGGCATGGCACGCTGAGCCTTTGGTTAATTCCTCTTCCTGGTGGGAATTGAGAGTTAAATTTGCCGGTCCAGACACCTCCAGCTAGTCTCTCATTGGTTCTCGCTATTCCTGTTCATCTTCCGCAGAAATTGCAAACTGGGCCAAACAGGAGGTTAAAGGGACTGACTCTCCAAGTAAGGAGAGTGTTAGTAAAGCGTCTGGAATGTTGCACCCGAGTACCAGGGTACGAAAACTGAGACATATTTGAACACGTCTCCCGATCACATGGTTGATCATACTCTAGGTTCCACATGCATGTTTTAGCTGAAGGAAGAATACCTTAAACCTGGGTAGTTGAAACCCGTGGAATGGGTACCATGCAGTATGAGTTCAAAGGGTCATCATTTGCTCACCGAACCTCTCCAATCCTATCACTGCTGCGTTTATGCCCCTGTACACATGCTTGATTCTCTTTCGGAGACATAGCAATCCATAGGTTTTAAGATACTTACTAGTCAGGTACATTCTTAGGCGTTTAATATGCGGTGTTGAGTCCATTTCGTTGAGCAAGGAGTAGCTCTTGTCTATTCCATATTTGGCTTAAGGAACTTTATCTGTGCTCATTTCAATCTCTGGTTTTATGCAGCACCCAAACTCACCTTTTCCCTTAAGCAAGAATAAGTTGGTTTTCTAAATTTGAGACCCTGTTCTGTTCTGTAATTCAGTTCCTGTGTAGCCAAGTTTATATTCCGTGTATTACTGATATTTTATGATGTTTCTTTTTCTGTGTGACTTATTTCAGTTAGAATCATATCTGAATCCACTCATTGTGTTGCTAAGGGCCTCATGACATAGATTTCAGTGCTGAGTGATATTGCTTTGTACGTAAGTACCACAAGTTCTTTATCCATTTTTCACTTTCTGTGATATTGAACTTGTACGGTAAACGAGGTTCTTGTAAACAGAGGCGTCCCAAACTTTGGGGTGGCTGTGTCTTTTTGATTTTAATTTCCCTAAGCTATAGGACCATAAGTGGAAGTGCCCTAGGCTCTGTTGCTTTGTTTTTTAGATGTTTCAGGAAATACCATACACTTCTCCCCAGTGGCTGTTGGCAATTTACATCCTGCCCATCAGCATAACAAGGCTCCCAGTTCTCCATGGCCTGTCCTGCCTTTCTGGATTTTACACTTTTTTCAGATGGCCCTTTTGACCGGGGGGAAGTGAGACTTCATTGTAGTGCAGATTTCCTTTGCAAGTTTGCTTGGTTGGCCAAAAAGGGCGTATGCGTTTTTTCCTGAATATATTCAGGAAAAAACGCATACGCCGTTTTTGGCCAAGTGCATCATTGCGGACGTTCTGCCTCTTTTCCTATGCTTTCAATGCAATTCCAGTCTACCTCCTGAAATCGGTTTCCTGCAATTCTGCCCCGCTTTCAAGTCCTCTTGGCAGCCTTACTTCAGTGTAATTTTGGACGATAGCTGTCATTTATAACTCTGCAGGTTTGTGAATTACAGTGCCCCTGAGCTCCTTTCTTCAACTCGCTTTCTTGTGAGCTGGCCGCAACACTGCAGGATGGCTTCAGGCCCTAATCTGGTTCCGGCACGGCATGCTGAGCCTTTGGTTAATTCCTCTTCCTGGTGGGAAATGAGAGTTAAATTTGCCCGTCCAGACACCTCCAGCTAGTCTCTCATTGGTTCTCCCTATTCCTGTTCATCTTCCGCAGAAATTGCAAACTGGGCCAAACAGGAGGTTAAAGGCGCTGACTCTCCAAGTGGGGAGAGTGTTAGTAAAGCGTCTGGAATGTTGCACCCGAGTACCAGGGTATGAAAACTGAGACATATTTGAACACGTCTCCCGATCACATGGTTGATCATACTCTGGGTTCCACATGCATGTTTTAGCTGAAGGAAGAATACCTTAAACCTGGAGAGTTGAGACCCGTGGAATGGGTACCATGAAATATGACTTCAAAGGGTCTTCATTTGCTCACCGAACCTCTCCAATCCTATCACTGCTGCGTTTATGCCCCTGTACACACGCTTGATTCTCTTTTGGAGACATAGCAATCCATAGCTTTTAAGATACTTACTAGTCAGGTACATTCTTAAGCGTTTAATATGGGGTGTTGAGTCCATTTCGTTGAGCAAGGAGTAGCTCTTGTCTATTCCATATTTGGCTTAAGGAACTTTATCTGTGCTCATTTCAATCTCTGGTTTTATGCAGCACCCCAACTCACCTTTACCCTTAAGCAAGCATAAGTTGGTTTTCTAAATTTGAGACCCTGTTCTGGTTTGGAATTCAGTTCCTGTGTAGCCAAGTTTACATTCCGTGTATTAGTGATATCTTATGATGTTTCTTTTTCTGTGTGACTTATTTCAGTTAGAAACATCGTACCTGAATCCACTCATTATGCTGCTACGGGCCTGATGACATAGATTTCATTGCTGAGTGATACTGCATTGTACGTAAGTACCACAAGTTCTTTATCCATTTTTCACTTTCTGTGATATTTAAGTTTTTCGGTAAACGAGGTTCTTGTAAACAGAGGCGTCCCAAACTTTGGGGTGGCTGTGTCTTTTTGATTTTAATTTCCCTAAGCTATAGGACCATAAGTGGAAGTGCCCTAGGCTCTGTTGCTTTGTTTTTTAGATGTTTCAGGAAACACCATACACTTCTCCCGAGTGGCTGTTGGCAATTTACATCCCGCCCATCAGCATAACAAGGCTCCCAGTTCTCCATGGCCTGTCCTGCCTTTCTGGATTTTACACTTTTTTCAGATGGCCCTTTTGACCGGGGGGAAGTGAGACTTCATTGTAGTGCAGATTTCCTTTGCAAGTTTGCTTGGTTGGCCAAAAAGGGCGTATGCGTTTTTTCCTGAATATATTCGGGAAAAAACGCATACGCCCTTTTTGGCCAAGTGCATCATTGTGGACGTTCTTCCTCTTTTCCTATGCTTTCAATGCAATTCCAGTCTACCTCCTGAAATCGGTTTCCTGCAATTCTGCCCCGCTTTCAAGTCCTCTTGGCAGCCTTACTTCAGTATATTTTTGGACGATAGCTGTCATTTATAACTCTGCAGGTTTGTGAATTACAGTGCCCCTGAGCTCCTTTATTCAACTCGCTTTCTTTTGAGCTGGCCGCAACACCGCAGGATGGCTTCAGGCCCTAATCTGGTTCCGGCATGGCACGCTGAGCCTTTGGTTAGTTCCTCTTCCTGGTGGGAAATGAGAGTTAAATTTGCCCGTCCAGACACCTCCAGCTAGTCTCTCATTGGTTCTCGCTATTCCTGTTCATCTTCCGCAGAAATTGCAAACTGGGCCAAACAGGAGGTTAAAGGGACTGACTCTCCAAGTCGGGAGAGTGTTAATAAAGCATCTGGAATGTTGCACCCGAGTACCAGGGTACGAAAACTGAGACATATTTGAACACGTCTCCCGATCACATGGTTGATCATACTCTAGGTTCCACATGCATGTTTTAGCTGAAGGAAGAATACCTTAAACCTGGGTAGTTGAAACCCGTGGAATGGGTACCATGCAATATGATTTCAAAGGGTCTTCATTTGCTCAGCGAACCTCTCCAATCCTATCACTGCTGCGTTTATGACCCTGTACACATGCTTGATTCTCTTTCGGAGACATAGCAATCCATAGGTTTTAAGATACTTACTAGTCAGTTACATTCTTAGGCGTTTAATATGCGGTGTTGAGTCCATTTCGTTGAGCAAGGAGTAGCTCTTGTCTATTCCATATTTGGCTTAAGGAACTTTATCTGTGCTCATTTCAATCTCTGGTTTTATGCAGCACCCCAACTCACCTTTACCCTTAAGCAAGCATAAGTTGGTTTTCTAAATTTGAGACCCTGTTCTGTTTTGGAATTCAGTTCCTGTGTAGCCAAGTTTACATTCCGTGTATTACTGATATCTTATGATGTTTCTTTTTCTGTGTGACTTATTTCAGTTAGAATCATCGTACCTGAATCCACTCATTATGCTGCTAAGGGCCTGATGATATAGATTTCATTGCTGAGTGATATTGATTTGTAAGTAAATACCACAACTTCTTTATCCATTTTTCACATTCTGCGATGTTGAACTTGTACTGTAAACGAGGTTCTTGTAAACAGAGGCGTCCTAAACTTTGGGGTGGCTGTGTCTTTTTGATTTTAATTTCCCTAAGCTATAGGACCATAAGTGGAAGTGCCCTAGGCTCTGTTGCTTTGTTTTTTAGATGTTTCAGGAAACACCATACACTTCTCCGGAGTGTCTGTTGGCAATTTACATCCCGCCCATCAGCATAACAAGGCTCCCAGTTCTCCATGGCCTGTCCTGCCTTTCTGGATTTTACACTTTTTTCAGATGGCCCTTTTGACCTGGGGGAAGTGAGACTTCATTGTAGTGCAGATTTCCTTTGCAAGCTTGCTTGGTTGGCCAAAAAGTGCGTATGCGTTTTTTCCTGAATATATTCAGGAAAAAATGCATACGCCCTTTTTGGCCAAGTGCATCATTGTGGACGTTCTGCCTCTTTTCCTATGCTTTCAATGCAATTCCAGTCTACCTCCTGAAATCGGTTTCCTGCAATTCTGCCCCGCTTTCAAGTCCTCTTGGCAGCCTTACTTCAGTATATTTTTGGACGATAGCTGTCATTTATAACTCTGCAGGTTTGTGAATTACAGTGCCCCTGAGCTCCTTTCTTCAACTCGCTTTCTTGTGACCTGGCCACAACACCGCAGGATGGCTTCAGGCCCTAATCTGGTTCCGGCACGGCACACTGAGCCTTTGGTTAATTCCTCTTCCTGGTGGGAAATGAGAGTTAAATTTGCCCGTCCAGACACCTCCAGCTAGTCTCTCATTGGTTCTCCCTATTCCTGTTCATCTTCCGCAGAAATTGCAAACTGGGCCAAACAGGAGGTTAAAGGCGCTGACTCTCCAAGTGGGGAGAGTGTTAGTAAAGCGTCTGGAATGTTGCACCCGAGTACCAGGGGAGGAAAACTGAGACATATCTGAACACATCTCCTGTTCACACGGTTGATCATACTCTGGGTTCCACATGCATGTTTTAGCTGAAGGAAGAATACCTTAAACCTGGAGAGTTGAGACCCGTGGAATGGGTACCATGCAATATGACTTCAAAGGGTCTTCATTTGCTCATCGAACCTCTCCAATCCTATCACTGCTGCGTTTATGCTCCTGTACACACGCTTGATTCTCTTTTGGAGACATAGCAATCCATAGGTTTTAAGATACTTACTAGTCAGGTACATTCTTAGGCGTTTAATATGGGGTGTTGAGTCCATTTCGTTGAGCAAGGAGTAGCTCTTGTCTATTCCATATTTGGCTTAAGGAAGTTTATCTGTGCTCATTTTAATCTCTGGTTTTATGCAGCACCCCAACTCACCTTTACCCTTAAGCAAGCATAAGTTGGTTTTCTAAATTTGAGACCCTGTTCTGTTTTGGAATTCAGTTCCTGTGTAGCCAAGTTTACATTCCGTGTATTACTGATATCTTATGATGTTTCTTTTTCTGTGTGACTTATTTCAGTTAGAATCATCGTACCTGAATCCACTCATTATGCTGCTACGGGCCTGATGACATAGATTTCATTGCTGAGTGATACTGCATTGTACGTAAGTACCACAAGTTCTTTATCCATTTTTCACTTTCTGTGATATTGAAGTTTTTCGGTAAACGAGGTTCTTGTAAACAGAGGCGTCCCAAACTTTGGGGTGGCTGTGTCTTTTTGATTTTAATTTCCCTAAGCTATAGGACCATAAGTGGAAGTGCCCTAGGCTCTGTTGCTTTGTTTTTTAGATGTTTCAGGAAACACCATACACTTCTCCCGAGTGTCTGTTGGCAATTTACATCCCGCCCATCAGCATAACAAGGCTCCCAGTTCTCCATGGCCTGTCCTGCCTTTCTGGATTTTACACTTTTTTCAGATGGCCCTTTTGACCGGGGGGAAGGGAGACTTCATTGTAGTGCAGATTTCCTTTGCAAGTTTGCTTGGTTGGCCAAAAAGGGCGTATGCGTTTTTTCCTGAATATATTCAGGATAAAACGCATACGCCCTTTTTGGCCAAGTGCATCATTGTGGACGTTCTTCCTCTTTTCCTATGCTTTCAAGGCAATTCCAGTCTACCTCCTGAAATCGGTTTCCTGCAATTCTGCCCCGCTTTCAAGTCCTCTTGGCAGCCTTACTTCAGTATATTTTTGGACGATAGCTGTCATTTATAACTCTGCAGTTTTGTGAATTACAGTGCCCCTGAGCTCCTTTCTTCAACTCGCTTTCTTTTGAGCTGGCCGCAACACCGCAGGATGGCTTCAGGCCCTAATCTGGTTCCGGCACGGCACGCTGAGCCTTTGGTTAATTCCTCTTCCTGGTGGGAAATGAGAGTTAAATTTGCCCGTGCAGACACCTCCAGCTAGTCTCTCATTGGTTCTCGCTATTCCTGTTCATCTTCCGCAGAAATTGCAAACTGGGCCAAACAGGAGGTTAAAGGGACTGACTCTCTAAGTCGGGAGAGTGTTAGTAAAGCGTCTGGAATGTTGCATCCGAGTACCAGGGTACGAAAACTGAGACATATTTGAACACGTATCCCGATCACATGGTTGATCATACTCTAGGTTCCACATGCATGTTTTAGCTGGAGGAAGAATACCTTAAACCTGGGTAGTTGAAACAAGTGGAATGGGTACCATGAAATATGTCTTCAAAGGGTCTTCATTTGCTCACCGAACCTCTCCAATCCTATCACTGCTGCGTTTATGCCCCTGTACATATGCTTGATTCTCTTTCGGAGACACAGCAATCCATAGGTTTTAAGATACTTACTAGTCAGGTACATTCTTAGGCGTTTAATATGCGGTGTTGAGTCCATTTCGTTGAGCAAGGCGTAGCTCTTGTCTATTCCATATTTGGCTTAAGGAAGTTTATCTGTGCTCATTTTAATCTCTGGTTTTATGCAGCACCCCAACACACCTTTACCCTTAAGCAAGCATAAGTTGGTTTTCTAAATTTGAGACCCTGTTCTGTTCTGTAATTCAGTTCCTGTGTAGCCAAGTTTACATTCCGTGTATTAGTGATATCTTATGATGTTTCTTTTTCTGTGTGACTTATTTCAGCTAAAATCATCGTACCTGAATCCACTCATTATGCTGCTACGGGCCTGATGACATAGATTTCATTGCTGAGTGATATTGCATTGTACGTAAGTACCACAAGTTCTTTATCCATTTTTCACTTTCTGTGATATTGAACTTGTACCGTAAATGAGGTTCTTGTAAACAGAGGTGTCCCAAACTTTGGGGTGGCTGTGTCCTTTTGATTTTAATTTCCCTAAGCTATAGGACCATAAGTGGAAGTGCCCTAGGCTCTGTTGCTTTGTTTTTTAGATGTTTCAGGAAACACCATACACTTCTCCCGAGTGTCTGTTGGCAATTTACATCCCGCCCATCAGCATAACAAGGCTCCCAGTTCTCCATGGCCTGTCCTGCCTTTCTGGATTTTACACTTTTTTCAGATGGCCCTTTTGACCGGGGGGAAGTGAGACTTCATTGTAGTGCAGATTTCCTTTGCAAGTTTTCTTGGTTGGCCAAAAAGTGCGTATGCGTTTTTTCCTGAATATATTCAGGAAAAAACGCATACGCCTTTTTTGGCCAAGTGCATCATTGTGGACGTTCTGCCTCTTTTCCTATGCTTTCAATGCAATTCCAGTCTACCTCCTGAAATCGGTTTCCTGCAATTCTGCCCCGCTTTCAAGTCCTCTTGGCAGCCTTACTTCAGTATATTTTTGGACGATAGCTGTCATTTATAACTCTGCAGGTTTGTGAATTACAGTGCCCCTGAGCTCCTTTCTTCAACTCGCTTTCTTGTGACCTGGCCGCAACACCGCAGGATGGCTTCAGGCCCTAATCTGGTTCTGGCACGGCACGGTGAGCCTTTGGTTAATTCCTCTTCCTGGTGGGAAATGAGAGTTAAATTTGCCCGTCCAGACACCTCCAGCTAGTCTCTCATTGGTTCTCCCTATTCCTGTTCATCTTCCGCAGAAATTGCAAACTGGGCCAAACAGGAGGTTAAAGGCGCTGACTCTCCAAGTGGGGAGAGTGTTAGTAAAGCGTCTGGAATGTTGCACCCGAGTACCAGGGGAGGAAAACTGAGACATATCTGAACACATCTCCTGTTCACACGGTTGATCATACTCTGGGTTCCACATGCATGTTTTAGCTGAAGGAAGAATACCTTAAACCTGGAGAGTTGAGACCCGTGGAATGGGTACCATGCAATATGACTTCAAAGGGTCTTCATTTGCTCATCGAACCTCTCCAATCCTATCACTGCTGCGTTTATGCTCCTGTACACACGCTTGATTCTCTTTTGGAGACATAGCAATCCATAGGTTTTAAGATACTTACTAGTCAGGTACATTCTTAGGCGTTTAATATGGGGTGTTGAGTCCATTTCGTTGAGCAAGGAGTAGCTCTTGTCTATTCCATATTTGGCTTAAGGAAGTTTATCTGTGCTCATTTTAATCTCTGGTTTTATGCAGCACCCCAACTCACCTTTACCCTTAAGCAAGCATAAGTTGGTTTTCTAAATTTGAGACCCTGTTCTGTTTTGGAATTCAGTTCCTGTGTAGCCAAGTTTACATTCCGTGTATTACTGATATCTTATGATGTTTCTTTTTCTGTGTGACTTATTTCAGTTAGAATCATCGTACCTGAATCCACTCATTATGCTGCTACGGGCCTGATGACATAGATTTCATTGCTGAGTGATACTGCATTGTACGTAAGTACCACAAGTTCTTTATCCATTTTTCACTTTCTGTGATATTGAAGTTTTTCGGTAAACGAGGTTCTTGTAAACAGAGGCGTCCCAAACTTTGGGGTGGCTGTGTCTTTTTGATTTTAATTTCCCTAAGCTATAGGACCATAAGTGGAAGTGCCCTAGGCTCTGTTGCTTTGTTTTTTAGATGTTTCAGGAAACACCATACACTTCTCCCGAGTGTCTGTTGGCAATTTACATCCCGCCCATCAGCATAACAAGGCTCCCAGTTCTCCATGGCCTGTCCTGCCTTTCTGGATTTTACACTTTTTTCAGATGGCCCTTTTGACCGGGGGGAAGGGAGACTTCATTGTAGTGCAGATTTCCTTTGCAAGTTTGCTTGGTTGGCCAAAAAGGGCGTATGCGTTTTTTCCTGAATACATTCAGGATAAAACGCATACGCCCTTTTTGGCCAAGTGCATCATTGTGGACGTTCTTCCTCTTTTCCTATGCTTTCAATGCAATTCCAGTCTACCTCCTGAAATCGGTTTCCTGCAATTCTGCCCCGCTTTCAAGTCCTCTTGGCAGCCTTACTTCAGTATATTTTTGGACGATAGCTGTCATTTATAACTCTGCAGTTTTGTGAATTACAGTGCCCCTGAGCTCCTTTCTTCAACTCGCTTTCTTTTGAGCTGGCCGCAACACCGCAGGATGGCTTCAGGCCCTAATCTGGTTCCGGCACGGCACGCTGAGCCTTTGGTTAATTCCTCTTCCTGGTGGGAAATGAGAGTTAAATTTGCCCGTGCAGACACCTCCAGCTAGTCTCTCATTGGTTCTCGCTATTCCTGTTCATCTTCCGCAGAAATTGCAAACTGGGCCAAACAGGAGGTTAAAGGGACTGACTCTCTAAGTCGGGAGAGTGTTAGTAAAGCGTCTGGAATGTTGCATCCGAGTACCAGGGTACGAAAACTGAGACATATTTGAACACGTCTCCCGATCACATGGTTGATCATACTCTAGGTTCCACATGCATGTTTTAGCTGAAGGAAGAATACCTTAAACCTGGGTAGTTGAAACAAGTGGAATGGGTACCATGAAATATGTCTTCAAAGGGTCTTCATTTGCTCACCGAACCTCTCCAATCCTATCACTGCTGCGTTTATGCCCCTGTACATATGCTTGATTCTCTTTCGGAGACACAGCAATCCATAGGTTTTAAGATACTTACTAGTCAGGTACATTCTTAGGCGTTTAATATGCGGTGTTGAGTCCATTTCGTTGAGCAAGGCGTAGCTCTTGTCTATTCCATATTTGGCTTAAGGAAGTTTATCTGTGCTCATTTTAATCTCTGGTTTTATGCAGCACCCCAACTCACCTTTACCCTTAAGCAAGCATAAGTTGGTTTTCTAAATTTGAGACCCTGTTCTGTTCTGTAATTCAGTTCCTGTGTAGCCAAGTTTACATTCCGTGTATTAGTGATATCTTATGATGTTTCTTTTTCTGTGTGACTTATTTCAGCTAAAATCATCGTACCTGAATCCACTCATTATGCTGCTACGGGCCTGATGACATAGATTTCATTGCTGAGTGATATTGCATTGTACGTAAGTACCACAAGTTCTTTATCCATTTTTCACTTTCTGTGATATTGAACTTGTACAGTAAATGAGGTTCTTGTAAACAGAGGTGTCCCAAACTTTGGGGTGGCTGTGTCCTTTTGATTTTAATTTCCCTAAGCTATAGGACCATAAGTGGAAGTGCCCTAGGCTCTGTTGCTTTGTTTTTTAGATGTTTCAGGAAACACCATACACTTCTCCCGAGTGGCTGTTGGCAATTTACATCCCGCCCATCAGCATAACAAGGCTCCCAGTTCTCCATGGCCTGTCCTGCCTTTCTGGATTTTACACTTTTTTCAGATGGCCCTTTTGACCGGGGGGAAGTGAGACTTCATTGTAGTGCAGATTTCCTTTGCAAGTTTTCTTGGTTGGCCAAAAAGGGCGTATGCGTTTTTTCCTGAATATATTCAGGAAAAAACGCATACGCCTTTTTTGGCCAAGTGCATCATTGTGGACGTTCTGCCTCTTTTCCTATGCTTTCAATGCAATTCCAGTCTACCTCCTGAAATCGGTTTCCTGCAATTCTGCCCCGCTTTCAAGTCCTCTTGGCAGCCTTACTTCAGTATATTTTTGGACGATAGCTGTCATTTATAACTCTGCAGGTTTGTGAATTACAGTGCCCCTGAGCTCCTTTCTTCAACTCGCTTTCTTGTGAGCTGGCCGCAACACCGCAGGATGGCTTCAGGCCCTAATCTGGTTCCGGCACGGCACGCTGAGCCTTTGGTTATTTCCTCTTCCTGGTGGGAAATGAGAGTTAAATTTGCCCGTCCAGACACCTCCAGCTAGTCTCTCATTGTTTCTCGCTATTCCTGTTCATCTTCCGTAGAAATTGCAAACTGGGCCAAACAGGAGGTTAAAGGGACTGACTCTCCATGTCGGGAGAGTGTTAGTAAAGCATCTGGAATGTTGCACCCGAGTACCAGGGGAGGAAAACTGAGACATATTTGAACACGTCTCCCGTTCACACGGTTGATCATACTCTGGGTACCACATGCATGTTTTAGCTGAAGGAAGAATACCTTAAACCTGGGTAGTTGAGACCCGTGAAATGAGTACCATGCAATATGACTTCAAAGGGTCTTCATTTGCTCATCGAACCTCTCCAATCCTATCACTGCTGCGTTTATGCTCCTGTACACACGCTTGATTCTCTTTTGGAGACATAGCAATCCATAGGTTTTAAGATACTTACTAGTCAGGTACATTCTTAGGCGTTTAATATGGGGTGTTGAGTCCATTTCGTTGAGCAAGGAGTAGCTCTTGTCTATTCCATATTTGGCTTAAGGAAGTTTATCTGTGCTCATTTTAATCTCTGGTTTTATGCAGCACCCCAACTCACCTTTACCCTTAAGCAAGCATAAGTTGGTTTTCTAAATTTGAGACCCTGTTCTGTTTTGGAATTCAGTTCCTGTGTAGCCAAGTTTACATTCCGTGTATTAGTGATATCTTATGATGTTTCTTTTTCTGTGTGACTTATTTCAGTTAGAATCATCGTACCTGAATCCACTCATTATGCTGCTACGGGCCTGATGACATAGATTTCATTGCTGAGTGATACTGCAATGTACGTAAGTACCACAAGTTCTTTATCCATTTTTCACTTTCTGTGATATTGAAGTTTTTCGGTAAACGAGGTTCTTGTAAACAGAGGCGTCCCAAACTTTGGGGTGGCTGTGTCTTTTTGATTTTAATTTCCCTAAGCTATAGGACCATAAGTGGAAGTGCCCTAGGCTCTGTTGCTTTGTTTTTTAGATGTTTCAGGAAACACCATACACTTCTCCCGAGTGTCTGTTGGCAATTTACATCCCGCCCATCAGCATAACAAGGCTCCCAGTTCTCCATGGCCTGTCCTGCCTTTCTGGATTTTACACTTTTTTCAGATGGCCCTTTTGACCGGGGGGAAGGGAGACTTCATTGTAGTGCAGATTTCCTTTGCAAGTTTGCTTGGTTGGCCAAAAAGGGCGTATGCGTTTTTTCCTGAATATATTCAGGATAAAACGCATACGCCCTTTTTGGCCAAGTGCATCATTGTGGACGTTCTTCCTCTTTTCCTATGCTTTCAATGCAATTCCAGTCTACCTCCTGAAATCGGTTTCCTGCAATTCTGCCCCGCTTTCAAGTCCTCTTGGCAGCCTTACTTCAGTATATTTTTGGACGATAGCTGTCATTTATAACTCTGCAGTTTTGTGAATTACAGTGCCCCTGAGCTCCTTTCTTCAACTCGCTTTCTTTTGAGCTGGCCGCAACACCGCAGGATGGCTTCAGGCCTTAATCTGGTTCCGGCACGGCACGCTGAGCCTTTGGTTAATTCCTCTTCCTGGTGGGAAATGAGAGTTAAATTTGCCCGTGCAGACACCTCCAGCTAGTCTCTCATTGGTTCTCGCTATTCCTGTTCATCTTCCGCAGAAATTGCAAACTGGGCCAAACAGGAGGTTAAAGGGACTGACTCTCTAAGTCGGGAGAGTGTTAGTAAAGCGTCTGGAATGTTGCATCCGAGTACCAGGGTACGAAAACTGAGACATATTTGAACACGTATCCCGATCACATGGTTGATCATACTCTAGGTTCCACATGCATGTTTTAGCTGAAGGAAGAATACCTTAAACCTGGGTAGTTGAAACAAGTGGAATGGGTACCATGAAATATGTCTTCAAAGGGTCTTCATTTGCTCACCGAACCTCTCCAATCCTATCACTGCTGCGTTTATGCCCCTGTACATATGCTTGATTCTCTTTCGGAGAGACAGCAATCCATAGGTTTTAAGATACTTACTAGTCAGGTACATTCTTAGGCGTTTAATATGCGGTGTTGAGTCCATTTCGTTGAGCAAGGCGTAGCTCTTGTCTATTCCATATTTGGCTTAAGGAACTTTATCTGTGCTCATTTCAATCTCTGGTTTTATGCAGCACCCCAACTACCTTTAACCTTAAGCAAGCATAAGTTGGTTTTCTAAATTTGAGACCCTGTTCTGTTTTGGAATTCAGTTCCTGTGTAGCCAAGTTTACATTCCGTGTATTAGTGATATCTTATGATGTTTCTTTTTCTGTGTGACTTATTTCAGTTAGAATCATCGTACCTGAATCCACTCATTATGCTTCTAAGGGCCTGATGATATAGATTTCATTGCTGAGTGATATTGCTTTGTAAGTAAATACCACAACTTCTTTATCCATTTTTCACATTCTGCGATGTTGAACTTGTACTGTAAACGAGGTTCTTGTAAACAGAGGCGTCCCAAACTTTGGGGTGGCTGTGTCTTTTTGATTTTAATTTCCCTAAGCTATAGGACCATAAGTGGAAGTGCCCTAGGCTCTGTTGCTTTGTTTTTTAGATGTTTCAGGAAACACCATACACTTCTCCCCAGTGGCTGTTGGCAATTTACATCCCGCCCATCAGCATAACAAGGCTCCCAGTTCTCCATGGCCTGTCCTGCCTTTCTGGATTTTACACTTTTTTCAGATGGCCCTTTTGACCGGGGGGAAGTGAGACTTCATTGTAGTGCAGATTTCCTTTGCAAGCTTGCTTGGTTGGCCAAAAAGGGCGTATGCGTTTTTTCCTGAATATATTCAGGAAAAAACGCATACGCCCTTTTTGGCCAAGTGCATCATTGTGGACGTTCTGCCTCTTTTCCTATGCTTTCAATGCAATTCCAGTCTACCTCCTGAAATCGGTTTCCTGCAATTCTGCCCCGCTTTCAAGTCCTCTTGGCAGCCTTACTTCAGTATATTTTTGGACGATAGCTGTCATTTATAACTGCAGGTTTGTGAATTACAGTGCCCCTGAGCTCCTTTCTTCAACTCGCTTTCTTGTGACCTGGCCGCAACACCGCAGGATGGCTTCAGGCCCTAATCTGGTTCTGGCACGGCACGCTGAGCCTTTGGTTAATTCCTCTTCCTGGTGGGAAATGAGAGTTAAATTTGCCCGTCCAGACACCTCCAGCTAGTCTCTCATTGGTTCTCCCTATTCCTGTTCATCTTCCGCAGAAATTGCAAACTGGGCCAAACAGGAGGTTAAAGGCGCTGACTCTCCAAGTGGGGAGAGTGTTAGTAAAGCGTCTGGAATGTTGCACCCGACTACCAGGGGAGGAAAACTGAGACATATCTGAACACATCTCCTGTTCACACGGTTGATCATACTCTGGGTTCCACATGCATGTTTTAGCTGAAGGAAGAATACCTTAAACCTGGAGAGTTGAGACCCGTGGAATGGGTACCATGCAATATGACTTCAAAGGGTCTTCATTTGCTCATCGAACCTCTCCAATCCTATCACTGCTGCGTTTATGCTCCTGTACACACGCTTGATTCTCTTTTGGAGACATAGCAATCCATAGGTTTTAAGATACTTACTAGTCAGGTACATTCTTAGGCGTTTAATATGGGGTGTTGAGTCCATTTCGTTGAGCAAGGAGTAGCTCTTGTCTATTCCATATTTGGCTTAAGGAACTTTATCTGTGCTCATTTTAATCTCTGGTTTTATGCAGCACCCCAACTCACCTTTCCCCTTAAGCAAGCATAAGTTGGTTTTCTAAATTTGAGACCCTGTTCTGTTTTGGAATTCAGTTCCTGTGTAGCCAAGTTTACATTCCGTGTATTAGTGATATCTTATGATGTTTCTTTTTCTGTGTGACTTATTTCAGTTAGAATCATCGTACCTGAATCCACTCATTGTGCTACTACGGGCCTGATGACATAGATTTCATTGCTGAGTGATACTGCATTGTACGTAAGTACCACAAGTTCTTTATCCATTTTTCACTTTCTGTGATATTGAACTTGTACCGTAAACGAGGTTCTTGTAAACAGAGGTGTCCCAAACTTTGGGGTGGCTGTGTCCTTTTGATTTTAATTTCCTTAAGCTATAGGACCATAAGTGGAAGTGCCCTAGGCTCTGTTGCTTTGTTTTTTAGATGTTTCAGGAAACACCATACACTTCTCCCGAGTGTCTGTTGGCAATTTACATCCCGCCCATCAGCATAACAAGGCTCCCAGTTCTCCATGGCCTGTCCTGCCTTTCTGGATTTTACACTTTTTTCAGATGGCCCTTTTGACCGGGGGGAAGTGAGACTTCATTGTAGTGCAGATTTCCTTTGCAAGTTTGCTTGGTTGGCCAAAAAGGGCGTATGCGTTTTTTCCTGAATATATTCAGGAAAAAACGCATACGCCCTTTTGGCCAAGTGCATCATTGTGGACGTTCTGCCTCTTTTCCTATGCTTTCAATGCAATTGCAGTCTACCTCCTGAAATTGGTTTCCTGCAATTCTGCCCCGCTTTCAAGTCCTCTTGGCAGCCTTACTTCAGTATATTTTTGGACGATAGCTGTCATTTATAACTCTGCAGATTTGTGAATTACAGTGCCCCTGAGCTCCTTTCTTCAACTCGCTTTCTTGTGACCTGGCCACAACACAGCAGGATGGCTTCAGGCCCTAATCTGGTTCCGGCACGGCACGCTGAGCCTTTGGTTATTTCCTCTTCCTAGTGGGAAATGAGAGTTAAATTTGCCCGTCCAGACACCTCCAGCTAGTCTCTCATTGGTTCTCGCTATTCCTGTTCATCTTCCGCAGAAATTGCAAACTGGGCCAAACAGGAGGTTAAAGGGACTGACTCTCCAAGTCGGGAGAGTGTTAGTAAAGCGTGTGGAATGTTGCACCCGAGTACCAGGGTATGAAAACTGAGACATATTTGAACACGTCTCCCGATCACATGGTTGATCATACTCTAGGTTCCACATGCCTGTTTCAGCTGAAGGAAGAATACCTTAAACCTGGGTAGTTGAAACCCGTGGAATGGGTACCATGCAATATGCCTTAAAAGGGTCTTCATTTGCTCACCGAACATCTCCAATCCTATCAATGCTGCATTTATGCCCCTGTACACATGCTTGATTCTCTTTCGGAGACATAGCAATCCATAGGTTTTAAGATACTTACTAGTCAGGTACATTCTTAGGCGTTTAATATGCGGTGTTGAGTCCATTTCATTGAGCAAGGAGTAGCTCTTGTCTATTCCATATTTGGCTTAAGGAACTTTATCTGTGCTCATTTCAATCTCTGGTTTTATGCAGCACCCCAACTCACCTTTCCCCTTAAACAAGCATAAGTTGGTTTTCTAAATTTGAGACCCTGTTCTGTTTTGGAATTCAGTTCCTGTGTAGCCAAGTTTACATTCCGTGTATTACTGATATCTTATGATGTTTCTTTTTCTGTGTGACTTATTTCAGTTAGAATCATCGTACCTGAATCCACTCATTATGCTGCTACGGGCCTGATGACATAGATTTCATTGCTGAGTGATACTGCATTGTACGTAAGTACCACAAGTTCTTTATCCATTTTTCAATTTCTGCGATGTTGAACTTGTACTGTAAACGAGGTTCTTGTAAACAGAGGCCTCGCAAACTTTGGGGTGGCTGTGTCTTTTTGATTTTAATTTCCCTAAGCTATAAGACCATAAGTGGAAGTGCCCTAGGCTCTGTTGCTTTGTTTTTTAGATGTTTCAGGAAACACCATACACTTCTCCGGAGTGTCTGTTGGCAATTTACATCCCGCCCATCAGCATAACAAGGCTCTCAGTTCTCCATTGCCTGTCCTGCCTTTCTGGATTTTACACTTTTTTCAGATGACCCTTTTGAGCGGGGGGAAGTGAGACTTCATTGTAGTGCAGATTTGCTTTGCAAGCTTGCTTGGTTGGCCAAAAAGGGCGTATGCGTTGTTTCCTGAATATATTCAGGAAAAAATGCATACGCCCTTTTTGGCCAAGTGCATCATTGTGGACGTTCTGCCTCTTTTCCTATGCTTTCAATGCAATTCCAGTCTACCTCCTGAAATCGGTTTCCTGCAATTCTGCCCCGCTTTCAAGTCCTCTTGGCAGCCTTACTTCAGTATATTTTTGGACGATAGCTGTCATTTATAACTCTGCAGGTTTGTGAATTACAGTGCCCCAGAGCTCCTTTCTTCAACTCACTTTCTTGTGAGCTAGCCGCAACACCACAGGATGGCTTCAGACCATAATCTGGTTTCGGCACGGCACGCTGAGCCTTTGGTTAATTCCTCTTCCTGGTGGGAAATGAGAGTTAAATTTGCCCGTCCAGACACCTCCAGCTAGTGTCTCATTGGTTCTCCCTATTCTTGTTCATCTTCTGCAGAAATTGCAAACTGGGCCAAACAGGAGTTTAAAGGCGCTGACTCTCCAAGTGGGGAGAGTGTTAGTAAAGCGTCTGGAATGTTGCACCCGAGTACCAGGGGAGGAAAACTGAGACATATTTGAACACGTCTCCCGTTCACACGGTTGATCATACTCTGGGTTCCACATGCATGTTTTAGCTGAAGGAAGAATACCTTAAACCTGGAGAGTTCAGACCGTGTAATGGGTACCATGCAATATGACTTCAAAGGGTCTTCATTTGCTCACCGAACCTCTCCAATCCTATCACTGCTGCGTTTATGCCCCTGTACACACGCTTGATTCTCTTTTGGAGACATAGCAATCCATCGGTTTTAAGATACTTACTAGTCAGGTACATTCTTAGGCGTTTATTATGGGGTGTTGAGTCCATTTCGTTGAGCAAGGTGTAGCTCTTGTCTATTCCATATTTGGCTTAAGGAACTTTATCTGTGCTCATTTCAATCTCTGGTTTTATGCAGCACCCCAACTCACCTTTCCCCTTAAGCAAGCATAAGTTGGTTTTCTAAATTTGAGACCCTGTTCTGTATTGGAATTCAGTTCCTGTGTAGCCAAGTTTACATTCCGTGTATTAGTGATATCTTATGATGTTTCTTTTTCTGTGTGACTTATTTCAGTTAGAATCATCGTACCTGAATCCACTCATTATGCTGCTACGGGCCTGATGACATAGATTTCATTGCTGAGTGATACTGCATTGTACGTAAATACCACAACTTCTTTATCCATTTTTCACTTTCTGTGATATTGAACTTGTACGGTAAACGAGGTTCTTGTAAACAGAGGCATCCCAAACTTTGGGGTTGCTGTGTCTTTTTGATTTTAATTTCCCTAAGCTATAGGACCATAAGTGGAAGTGCCCTAGGCTCTGTTGCTTTGTTTTTTAGATGTTTCAGGAAACACCATACACTTCTCCCCAGTGTCTGTTGGCAATTTACATCCCGCCCATCAGCATAACAAGGCCCCAGGTTCTCCATGGCCTGTCCTGCCTCTCTGGATTTTACAATTTTTGCAGATGTCCCTTTTGACCGGGGGGAAGTGAGACTTCATTGTAGTGCAGATTTCCTTTGCAAGTTTGCTTGGTTGGCCAAAAAGGGCGTATGCGTTTTTTCCTGAATATATTCAGGAAAAAACGCATACGCCCTTTTTGGCCAAGTGCATCATTGTGGACGTTCTGCCTCTTTTCCTATGCTTTCAATGCAATTCCAGTCTACCTCCTGAAATCGGTTTCCTGCAATTCTGCCCCGCTTTCAAGTCCTCTTGGCAGCCTTACTTCAGTATTTTTTTGGACGATAGCTGTCATTTATAACTCTGCAGGTTTGTGAATTACAGTGCCCCTGAGCTCCTTTCTTCAACTCGCTTTCTTGTGACCTGGCCGCAACACCGCAGGATGGCTTCAGGCCCTAATCTGGTTCCGGCACGGCACGCTGAGCCTTTGGTTAATTCCTCTTCCTGGTGGGAAATAAGAGTTAAATTTGCCAGTCCAGACAACTCCAGCTAGTCTCTCATTGGTTCTCGCTATTCCTGTTCATTTTCCGCAGAAATTGCAAACTGGGCCAAACAGGAGGTTAAAGGGACTGACTCTCTAAGTCGGGAGAGTGTTAGTAAAGCGTCTGGAATGTTGCACCCGAGTACCAGGTTACGAAAACAGAGACATATTTGAACACGTATCCCGATCACATGGTTGATCATACTCTAGGTTCCACATGCATGTTTTAGCTGAAGGAAGAATACCTTAAACCTGGGTAGTTGAAACCCGTGGAATGGGTACCATGCAATAAGTCTTCAAAGGGTCTTCATTTGCTCACCGAACCTCTCCAATCCTATCACTGCTGCGTTTATGCCCCTGTACACACGCTTGATTCTCTTTTGGAGACATAGCAATCCATAGGTTTTAAGATACTTACTAGTCAGGTACATTCTTAGGCATTTAATATGCGGTGTTGAGTCCATTTCGTTGAGCAAGGAGTAGCTCTTGTCTATTCCATATTTGGCTTAAGGAAGTTTATCTGTGTTCATTTTAATCTCTGGTTTTATGCAACACCCCAACTCACCTTTACCCTTAAGCAAGCATAAGTTGGTTTTCTAAATTTGAGACCCTGTTCTGTTCTGTAATTCAGTTCCTGTGTAGCCAAGTTTACATTCCGTGTATTACTGATATCTTATGATGTTTCTTTTTCTGTGTGACTTATTTCAGTTAGAATCATCGTACCTGAATCCACTCATTATGCTGCTACGGGCCTGATGACATAGATTTCATTGCTGAGTGATACTGCATTGTACGTAAGTACCACAAGTTCTTTATCCATTTTTCACTTTCTGCGATATTGAACTTGTAGCGTAAACGAGGTTCTTGTAAACAGAGGTGTCCCAAACTTTGGGGTGGCTGTGTCCTTTTGATTTTAATTTCCCTAAGCTATAGGACCATAAGTGGAAGTGCCCTAGGCTCTGTAGCTTTGTTTTTTAGATGTTTCAGGAAACACCATACACTTCTCGCGAGTGTCTGTTGGCAATTTACATCCCGCCCATCAGCATAACAAGGCTCCCAGTTCTCCATGGCCTGTCCTGCCTTTCTGGATTTTACACTTTTTTCAGATGGCCCTTTTGACCGGGGCGAAGTGAGACGTCATTGTAGTGCAGATTTCCTTTGCAAGCTTGCTTTGTTGGCCAAAAAGGGCGTATGCGTTTTTTCCTGAATATATTCAGGAAAAATCGCATACGCCCTTTTTGGCCAAGTGCATCATTGTGGACGTTCTGCCTCTTTTCCTATGCTTTCAGTGCAATTCCAGTCTACCTCCTGAAATCGGTTTCCTGCAATTCTACCCCGCTTTCAAGTCCTCTTGGCAGCCTTACTTCAGTATATTTTTGGACGATAGCTGTCATTTATAACTCTGCAGGTTTGTGAATTACAGTGCCCCTGAGCTCCTTTCTTCAACTCGCTATCTTTTGAGCTGGCCGCAACACCGCAGGATGGCTTCAGGCCCTAATCTGGTTCCGGCACGGCACGCTGAGCCTTTGGTTAATTCCTCTTCGTGGTGGGAAATGAGAGTTAAATTTGCCCCTCCAGACACCTCCAGCTAGTCTCTCATTGGTTCTCGCTATTCCTGTTCATCTTCTGCAGAAATTGCAAACTGGGCCAAACAGGAGGTTAAAGGGACTGACTCTCCAAGTGGGGAGAGTGTTAGTAAAGCGTCTGGAATGTTGCACCCGAGTACCAGGGTACGAAAACTGAGACATATTTGAACACGTCTCCCGATCACACGGTTGATCATACTCTAGGTTCCACATGCATGTTTTAGCTGAAGGAAGAATACCTTAAAACTGGGTAGTTGAAACCCGTGGAATGGGTACCATGCAATATGACTTCAAAGGGTCTTCATTTGCTCACCGAACCTCTCCAATCCTATCACTGCTGCATTTATGCCCCTGTACACACGCTTGATTCTCTTTTGGAGACATAGCAATCCATAGGTTTTAAGATACTTACTAGTCAGGTACATTCTTAGGCGTTTAATATGGGGTGTTGAGTCCATTTCGTTGAGCAAGGAGTAGCTCTTGTCTATTCCATATTTGGCTTAAGGAACTTTATCTGTGCTCATTTCAATCTCTGGTTTTATGCAGCACCGCAACTCACCTTTCCCCTTAAACAAGCATAAGTTGGTTTTCTAAATTTGAGACCCTGTTCTGTTTTGGAATTCAGTTCCTCTGTAGCCAAGTTTACATTCCGTGTATTAGTGATATCTTATGATGTTTCTTTTTCTGTGTGACTTATTTCAGTTAGAATCATCGTACCTGAATCCACTCATTATGTTGCTACGGGCCTCATCACATAGATTTCATTGCTGAGTGATACTGCATTGTAGGTAAGTACCACAAGTTCTTTATCCATTTTTCAATTTCTGCGATGTTGAAATTGTACTGTAAACGAGGTTCTTGTAAACAGAGGCCTCGCAAACTTTGGGGTGGCTGTGTCTTTTTGATTTTAATTTCCCTAAGCTATAGGACCATAAGTGGAAGTGCCCTAGGCTCTGTTGCTTTGTTTTTTAGATGTTTCAGGAAACACCATACACTTCTCCGGAGTGTCTGTTGGCAATTTACATCCCGCCCATCAGCATAACAAGGCTCCCAGTTCTCCATTGCCTGTCCTGCCTTTCTGGATTTTACACATTTTTCAGATGACCCTTTTGACCGGGGGGAAGTGAGACTTCATTGTAGTGCAGATTTCCTTTGCAAGTTTGCTTGCTTGGCCAAAAAGTGCGTATGCGTTTTTTCCTGAATATATTCTGGAAAAAACGCATACGCCCTTTTTGGCCAAGTGCATCATTGTGGACATTCTGCCTCTTTTCCTATGCTTTCAATGCAATTCCAGTCTACCTCCTGAAATCGGTTTCCTGCAATTCTGCCCCGCTTTCAAGTCCTCTTGGCAGCCTTACTTCAGTATATTTTTGGACGATAGCTGTCATTTATAACTCTGCAGGATTGTGAATTACAGTGCCCCTGAGCTCCTTTCTTCAACTCGCTTTCTTTTGAGCTGGCCGCAACACCGCAAGATGGCTTCAGGCCCTAATCTGGTTCCGGCACGGCACGCTGAGCCTTTGGTTAATTCCTCTTCCTGGTGGGAAATGAGAGTTAAATTTGCCCGTCCAGACACCTCCAGCTAGTCTCTCATTGGTTCTCGCTATTCCTGTTCATCTTCCGCAGAAATTGCAAACTGGGCCAAACAGGAGGTGAAAGGGACTGACTCTCCAAGTCGGGAGAGTGTTAGTAAAGCGTCTGGAATGTTGCACCCGAGTACCAGGGGAGGAAAACTGAGACATATTTGAACACGTCTCCCGTTCACATGTTTGATCATACTCTGGGTTCCACATGCATGTTTTAGCTGAAGGAAGAATACCTTAAACCTGGGTAGTTGAAACCCGTGGAATGGGTACCATGCAATATGACTTCAAAGGGTCTTCATTTGCTCACCGAACCTCTCCAATCCTATCACTGCTGCGTTTATGCCCCTGTACACATGCTTGATTCTCTTTCGGAGACATAGCAATCCATAGGTTTTAAGATACTTACTAGTCAGGTACATTCTTAGGCGTTTAATATGGGGTGTTCAGTCAATTTCGTTGAGCAAGGAGTAGCTCTTGTCTATTCCATATTTGGCTTAAGGAACTTTATCTGTGCTCATTGCAATCTCTGGTTTTATGCAGCACCCCAACTCACCTTTCCCCTTAAGCAAGCATAAGTTGGTTTTCTAAATTTGAGACCCTGTTCTGTTCTGTAATTCAGTTCTTGTGTAGCCCAGTTTACATTCCGTGTATTAGTGATATCTTATGATGTTTCTTTTTCTGTGTGACTTATTTCAGTTAGAATCATCGTACCTGAATCCACTCATTATGCTGCTACGGGCCTGATGACATAGATTTCATTGCTGAGTGATACTGCATTGTACGTAAGTACCACAAGTTCTTTATCCATTTTTCACTTTCTGTGATATTGAACTTGTACGGTAAACGAGGTTCTTGTAAACAGAGGCGTCCCAAACTTTGGGGTGGCTGTGTCTTTTTGATTTTAATTTCCCTAAGCTATAGGACCATAAGTGGAAGTGCCCAGGGCTCTGTTGCTTTGTTTTTTAGATGTTTCAGGAAACACCACACACTTCTCCCGAGTGTCTGTTGGCAATTTACATCCCGCCCATCAGCATAACAAGACTCCCAGTTCTCCATGGCCTGTCCTGCCTTTCTGGATTTTACACGTTTTTCCGATGGCCCTTTTGACCGGGGGGATGTGAGACTTCATTGTAGTGCAGATTCCCTTTGCAAGCTTGCTTGGTTGGCCAAAAAGGGCGTATGCGTTTTTTCCTGAATATATTCAGGAAAAAACGCATACGCCCTTTTTGGCCAAGTGCATCATTGTGGACGTTCTGCCTCTTTTCCTATGCTTTGAATGCAATTCCAGTCTACCTCCTGAAATCGGTTTCCTGCAATTCTACCCCGCTTTCAAGTCCTCTTGGCAGCCTTACTTCAGTATATTTTTGGACGATAGCTGTCATTTATAACTCTGCAGGTTTGTGAATTACAATGCCCCTGAGCTCCTTTCTTCAACTCGCTATCTTGTGAGCTGGCCGCAACACCGCAGGATGGCTTCAGGCCCTAATCTGGTTCCGGCACGGCACGCTGAGCCTTTGGTTAATTCCTCTTCGTGGTGGGAAATGAGAGTTATATTTGCCCCTCCAGACACCTCCAGCTAGTCTCTCATTGGTTCTCGCTATTCCTGTTCATCTTCTGCAGAAATTGCAAACTGGGCCAAACAGGAGGTTAAAGGGACTGACTCTCCAAGTGGGGAGAGTGTTAGTAAAGCGTCTGGAATGTTGCACCCGAGTACCAGGGTACGAAAACTGAGACATATTTGAACACGTCTCCCGATCACACGGTTGATCATACTCTAGGTTCCACATGCATGTTTTAGCTGAAGGAAGAATACCTTAAAACTGGGTAGTTGAAACCCGTGGAATGGGTACCATGCAATATGACTTCAAAGGGTCTTCATTTGCTCACCGAACCTCTCCAATCCTATCACTGCTGCATTTATGCCCCTGTACACACGCTTGATTCTCTTTTGGAGACATAGCAATCCATAGGTTTTAAGATACTTACTAGTCAGGTACATTCTTAGGCGTTTAATATGGGGTGTTGAGTCCATTTCGTTGAGCAAGGAGTAGCTCTTCTCTATTCCATATTTGGCTTAAGGAACTTTATCTGTGCTCATTTTAATCTCTGGTTTTATGCAGCACCCCAACTCACCTTTCCCCTTAAGCAAGCATAAGATGGTTTTCTAAATTTGAGACCCTGTTCTGTTTTGGAATTCAGTTCCTGTGTAGCCCAGTTTACATTCCGTGTATTAGTGATATCTTATGATGTTTCTTTTTCTGTGTGACTTATTTCAGTTAGAAACATCGTACCTGAATCCACTCATTATGCTGCTATGGGCCTGTTGACATAGATTTCATTGCTGAGTGATACTGCATTGTACATAAGTACCACAAGTTCTTTATCCATTTTTCACTTTCTGTGATATTGAACTTGTACGGTAAATGAGGTTCTTGTAAACAGATGCGTCCCAAACTTTGGGGTGGCTGTGTCTTTTTTATTTTAATTTCCCTAAGCTATAGGACCATAAGTGGAAGTGCCCTAGGCTCTGTTGCTTTGTTTTCTGGATGTTTCAGGAAACACCATACACTTCTCCCGAGTGTCTGTTGGCAATTTACATCCCGCCCATCAGCATAACAAGGCTCTCAGTTCTCCATGGCCTGTCCTGCCTTTCTGGATTTTGCACTTTTTTCAGATGGCCCTTTTGACCGGGGAGAATTGAGACTTCATTGTAGTGCAGATTTCCTTTGCAAGCTTGCTTGGTTGGCCAAAAAGGGCGTATGCGTTTTTTCCTGAATATACTCAGGAAAAATCGCATACGCCCTTTTTGGCCAAGTGCATCATTGTGGACGTTCTGCCTCTTTTCCTATGCTTTCAATGCAATTCCAGTCTACCTCCTGAAATCGGTTTCCTGCAATTCTACCCCGCTTTCAAGTCCTCTTGGCAGCCTTACTTCAGTATATTTTTGGACGATAGCTGTCATTTATAACTCTGCAGGTTTGTGAATTACAGTGCCCCTGAGCTCCTTTCTTCAACTCGCTTTCTTGTGACCTGGCCGCAACACCGCAGGATGGCTTCAGGCCCTAATCTGTTTCCGGCACGGCACGCTGAGCCTTTGGTTAATTCCTCTTCCTGGTGGGAAATGAGAGTTAAATTTGCCCGTCCAGACACCTCCAGCTAGTCTCTCATTGGTTCTCGCTATTCCTGTTCATCTTCCGCAGAAATTGCAAACTGGGCCAAACAGGAGGTTAAAGGGACTGACTCTCCAAATGGGGAGAGTGTTAGTAAAGCGTCTGGAATGTTGCACCCGAGTACCAGGGTACGAAAACTGAGACATATTTGAACACGTCTCCCGTTCACACGGTTGATCATACTCTGGGTTCCACATGCATGTTTTAGCTGAAGGAAGAATACCTTAAACCTGGGTAGTTGAAACCCGTGGAATGGGTACCATGCAATATGACTTCAAAGGGTCTTCATTTGCTCACCGAACCTCTCCAATCCTATCACTGCTGCGTTTATGCCCCTGTACACATGCTTGATTCTCTTTCGGAGACATAGCAATCCATAGGTTTTAAGATACTTACTAGTCAGGTACATTCTTAGGCGTTTAATATGGGGTGTTGAGTCCATTTCGTTGAGCAAGGAGTAGCTCTTGTCTATTCCATATTTGGCTTAAGGAACTTTATCTGTGCTCATTGCAATCTCTGGTTTTATGCAGCACCCCAACTCACCTTTCCCCTTAAGCAAGCATAAGTTGGTTTTCTAAATTTGAGACCCTGTTCTGTTCTGTAATTCAGTTCTTGTGTAGCCCAGTTTACATTCCGTGTATTAGTGATATCTTATGATGTTTCTTTTTCTGTGTGACTTATTTCAGTTAGAATCATCATACCTGAATCCACTCATTATGCTGCTACGGGCCTGATGACATAGATTTCATTGCTGAGTGATACTGCATTGTACGTAAGTACCACAAGTTCTTTATCCATTTTTCACTTTCTGTGATATTGAACTTGTACGGTAAACGAGGTTCTTGTAAACAGAGGCGTCCCAAACTTTGGGGTGGCTGTGTCTTTTTGATTTTAATTTCCCTAAGCTATAGGACCATAAGTGGAAGTGCCCTAGGCTCTGTTGCTTTGTTTTCTGGATGTTTCAGGAAACACCATACACTTCTCCCGAGTGTCTGTTGGCAATTTACATCCCGCCCATCAGCATAACAAGACTCCCAGTTCTCCATGGCCTGTCCTGCCTTTCTGGATTTTACACGTTTTTCAGATGGCCCTTTTGACCTGGGGGAAGTGAGACTTCATTGTAGTGCAGATTTCCTTTGCAAGCTTGCTTGGTTGGCCAAAAAGGGCGTATGCGTTTTTTCCTGAATATATTCAGGAAAAAACGCATACGCCCTTTTTGGCCAAGTGCATCATTGTGGACGTTCTGCCTCTTTTCCTATGCTTTGAATGCAATTCCAGTCTACCTCCTGAAATCGGTTTCCTGCAATTCTACCCCGCTTTCAAGTCCTCTTGGCAGCCTTACTTCAGTATATTTTTGGACGATAGCTGTCATTTATAACTCTGCAGGTTTGTGAATTACAGTGCCCCTGAGCTCCTTTCTTCAACTCGCTTTCTTGTGACCTGGCCGCAACACCGCAGGATGGCTTCAGGCCCTAATCTGTTTCCGGCACGGCACGCTGAGCCTTTGGTTAATTCCTCTTCCTGGTGGGAAATGAGAGTTAAATTTGCCCGTCCAGACACCTCCAGCTAGTCTCTCATTGGTTCTCGCTATTCCTGTTCATCTTCCGCAGAAATTGCAAACTGGGCCAAACAGGAGGTGAAAGGGACTGACTCTCCAAGTCGGGAGAGTGTTAGTAAAGCGTCTGGAATGTTGCACCCGAGTACCAGGGTACGAAAACTGAGACATATTTGAACACGTCTCCCGATCACATGGTTGATCATACTCTAGGTTCCACATGCATGTTTTAGCTGAAGGAAGAATACCTTAAAACTGGGTATTTGAAACCCGTGGAATGGGTACCATGCAATATGACTTCAAAGGGTCTTCATTTGCTCACCGAACCTCTCCAATCCTATCACTGCTGCGTTTATGCCCCTGTACACACGCTTGATTCTCTTTTGGAGACATAGCAATCCATAGGTTTTAAGATACTTACTAGTCAGGTACATTCTTAGGCGTTTAATATGGGGTGTTGAGTCCATTTCGTTGAGCAAGGAGTAGCTCTTGTCTATTCCATATTTGGCTTAAGGAACTTTATCTGTGCTCATTGCAATCTCTGGTTTTATGCAGCACCCCAACTCACCTTTACCCTTAAGCAAGCATAAGTTTGTTTTCTAAATTTGAGACCCTGTTCTGTTCTGTAATTCAGTTCCTGTGTAGTCCAGTTTACATTCCGTGTATTAGTGATATCTTATGATGTTTCTTTTTCTGTGTGACTTATTTCAGTTAGAATCATCGTACCTGAATCCACTCATTATGCTGCTACGGGCCTGATGACATAGATTTCATTGCTGAGTGATACTGCATTGTACGTAAGTACCACAAGTTCTTTATCCATTTTTCACTTTCTGTGATATTGAACTTGTACGGTAAACGAGGTTCTTGTAAACAGAGGCGTCCCAAACTTTGGGGTGGCTGTGTCTTTTTGATTTTAATTTCCCTAAGCTATAGGACCATAAGTGGAAGTGCCCTAGGCTCTGTTGGTTTGTTTTTTAGATGTTTCAGGAAACACCATACACTTCTCCCGAGTGTCTGTTGGCAATTTACATCCCGCCCATCAGCATAACAAGGCTTCCAGTTCTCCATGGCCTGTCCTGCCTTTCTGGATTTTACACTTTTTCAGATGGCCCTTTTGACTGGGGGGAAGTGACACTTCATTGTAGTGCAGATTTCCTTTGCAAGCTTGCTTGGTTGGCCAAAAAGGGCGTATGCGGTTTTTCCTGAATATATTCAGGAAAAATCGCATACGCTCTTTTTGGCCAAGTGCATCATTGTGGACGTTCTGCCTCTTTTCCTATGCTTTCAATGCAATTCCAGTCTACCTCCTGAAATCGGTTTCCTGCAATTCTGCCCCGCTTCCAAGTCCTCTTGGCAGCCTTACTTCAGTATATTTTTGGACGATAGCTGTCATTTATAACTATGCAGGTTTGTGAATTACAGTGCCCCTGAGCTCCTTTCTTCAACTCGCTTTCTTTTGAGCTGGCCACAACACCGCAGGATGGCTTCAGGCCCTAATCTGGTTCTGGCACGGCACGCTGAGCCTTTGGTTAGTTCCTCTTCCTGGTGGGAAATGAGAGTTAAATTTGCCCGTCCAGATACCTCCAGCTAGTCTCTCATTGGTTCTCGCTATTCCTGTTCATCTTCCGCAGAAATGGCAAACTGGGCCAAACAGGAGGTTAAAGGCGCTGACTCTCCAAGTGGGGAGAGTGTTAGTAAAGCGTCTGGAATGTTGCACCCGAGTACCAGGGGAGGAAAACTGAGACATATTTGAACACGTCTCCCGTTCACATGGTTGATATACTCTGGGTTCCACATGCATGTTTTAGCTGAAGGAAGAATACCTTAAACCTGGGTAGTTGAAACCCATAGAATGGGTACCATGCAATATGACTTCAAAGGGTCTTCATTTGCTCACCGAACCTCTCCAATCCTATCACTGCTGCGTTTATGCTCCTGTACACACGCTTGATTCTCTTTTGGAGACATAGCAATCCATAGGTTTTAAGATACTTACTAGTCAGGTACATTCTTAGGCGTTTAATATGGGGTGTTGAGTCCATTTCGTTGAGCAAGGAGTAGCTCTTGTCTATTCCATATTTGGCTTAAGGAACTTTATCTGTGCTCATTGCAATCTCTGGTTTTATGCAGCACCCCAACTCACCTTTCCTCTTAAGCAAGCATAAGTTGGTTTTCTAAATTTGAGACCCTGTTCTGTTCTGTAATTCAGTTCTTGTGTAGCCCAGTTTACATTCCGTGTATTAGTGATATCTTATGATGTTTCTTTTTCTGTGTGACTTATTTCAGTTAGAATCATCGTACCTGAATCCACTCATTATGCTGCTACGGGCCTGATGACATAGATTTCATTGCTGAGTGATACTGCATTGTACGTAAGTACCACAAGTTCTTTATCCATTTTTCACTTTCTGTGATATTGAACTTGTACGGTAAACGAGGTTCTTGTAAACAGAGGCGTCCCAAACTTTGGGGTGGCTGTGTCTTTTTGATTTTAATTTCCCTAAGCTATAGGACCATAAGTGGAAGTGCCCTAGGCTCTGTTGCTTTGTTTTCTGGATGTTTCAGGAAACACCATACACTTCTCCCGAGTGTCTGTTGGCAATTTACATCCCGCCCATCAGCATAACAAGGCTCCCAGTTCTCCATGGCCTGTCCTGCCTTTCTGGATTTTACACTTTTTTCAGATGGCCCTTTTGACCGGGGGGAAGTGAGACTTCATTGTAGTGCAGATATCCTTTGCAAGCTTGCTTGGTTGGCCAAAAAGGGCGTATGCGTTTTTTCCTGAATATATTCAGGAAAAAACGCATACGCCCTTTTTGGCCAAGTGCATCATTGTGGACGTTCTGCCTCTTTTCCTATGCTTTGAATGCAATTCCAGTCTACCTCCTGAAATCGGTTTCCTGCAATTCTACCCCGCTTTCAAGTCCTCTTGGCAGCCTTACTTCAGTATATTTTTGGACGATAGCTGTCATTTATAACTCTGCAGGTTTGTGAATTACAGTGCCCCTGAGCTCCTTTCTTCAACTCGCTTTCTTGTGACCTGGCCGCAAAACCGCAGGATGGCTTCAGGCCCTAATCTGGTTCCGGCACGGCACGCTGAGCCTTTGGTTAATTCCTCTTCCTGGTGGGAAATGAGAGTTAAATTTGCCCGTCCAGACACCTCCAGCTAGTCTCTCATTGGTTCTCGCTATTCCTGTTCATCTTCCGCAGAAATTGCAAACCTGGCCAAACAGGAGGTTAAAGGGACTGACTCTCCAAGTCGGGAAAGTGTTAGTAAAGCGTCTGGAATGTTGCACCCGAGTACCAGGGGAGGAAAACTGAGACATATTTGAACACGTCTCCCGATCACATGGTTGATCATACTCTAGGTTCCACATGCATGTTTTAGCTGAAGGAAGAATACCTTAAAACTGGGTAGTTGAAACCCGTGGAATGGGTACCATGCAATATGACTTCAAAGGGTCTTTATTTGCTCACCGAACCTCTCCAATCCTATCACTGCTGCGTTTATGCCCCTGTACACACGCTTGATTCTCTTTTGGAGACATAGCAATCCATAGGTTTTAAGATACTTACTAGTCAGGTACATACTTAGGCGTTTAATATGGGGTGTTGAGTCCATTCGTTGAGCAAGGAGTAGCTCTTGTCTATTCCATATTTGGCTTAAGGAAATTTATCTGTGCTCATTTCAATCTCTGGTTTTATGCAGCACCCCAACTCACCTTTCCCCTTAAGCAAGCATAAGTTGGTTTTCTAAATTTGAGACCCTGTTCTGTTCTGTAATTCAGTTCTTGTGTAGCCCAGTTTACATTCCCTGTATTAGTGATATCTTATGATGTTTCTTTTTCTGTGTGACTTATTTCAGTTAGAATCATCGTACCTGAATCCACTCATTATGCTGCTACGGGCCTGATGACATAGATTTCATTGCTGAGTGATACTGCATTGTACGTAAGTACCACAAGTTCTTTATCCATTTTTCACTTTCTGTGATATTGAACTTGTACGGTAAACGAGGTTCTTGTAAACAGAGGCGTCCCAAACTTTGGGGTGGCTGTGTCTTTTTGATTTTAATTTCCCTAAGCTATAGGACCATAAGTGGAAGTGCCCTAGGCTCTGTTGCTTTGTTTTTTAGATGTTTCAGGAAACACCATACACTTCTCCCGAGTGGCTGTTGGCAATTTACATCCCGCCCATCAGCATAAGAAGGCTCCCAGTTCTCCATGGCCTGTCCTTCCTTTCTGGATTTTACACTTTTTTCAGATGGCCCTTTTGACCGGGGGGAAGTGAGACTTCACTGTAGTGCAGATTTCCTTTGCAAGCTTGCTTGGTTGGCCAAAAAGGGCGTATGCGTTTTTTCCTGAATATATTCAGGAAAAAACGCATACGCCCTTTTTGGCCAAGTGCATCATTGTGGACGTTCTGCCTCTTTTCCTATGCTTTCAATGCAATTCCAGTCTACCTCCTGAAATCAGTTTCCTGAAATTCTGCCCCGCTTTCAAGTCCTCTTGGCAGCCTTACTTCAGTATATTTTTGGACAATAGCTGTCATTTATAACTCTGCAGGTTTGTGAATTACAGTGCCCCTGAGCTCCTTTCTTCAACTCGCTTTCTTGTGACCTGGCCGCAACACCGCAGGATGGCTTCAGGCCCTAATCTGGTTCCGGCACGGCACGCTGAGCCTTTGGTTAATTCCTCTTCCTGGTGGGAAATGAGAGTTAAATTTGCCCGTCCGGACACCTCCAGCTAGTCTCTCATTGGTTCTCGCTATTCCTGTTCACCTTCTGCAGAAATTGCAAACTGGGCCAAACAGGAGGTTAAAGGGACTGACTCTCCAAGTGGGGAGAGTGTTAGTAAAGCGTCTGGAATGTTGCACCCGAGTACCAGGGGAGGAAAACTGAGACATATTTGAACACGTCTCCCGTTCATACGGTTGATCATACTCTGGGTTCCACATGCATGTTTTAGCTGAAAGTAGAATACCTTAAACCTGGGTAGTTGAAACCTGTGGAATGGATACCATGCAATATGAATTCAAAGGGTCTTCATTTGCTCACCGAGCGTCTCCAATCAAATCACTGCTGCGTTTATGCCCCTGTACACATGCTTGATTCTCTTTCAGAGACATAGCAATCCATAGGTTTTAAGATACTTACTAGTCAGGTACATTCTTAGGCGTTTAATATGGGGTGTTGAGTCCATTTCGTTGAGCAAGGAGTAGCTCTTGTCTATTCCATATTTGGCTTAAGGAACTTTATCTGTGCTCATTTCAATCTCTGGTTTTATGCAGCACCCCAACTCACCTTTCCCCTTAAGCAAGCATAAGTTGGTTTTCTAAATTTGAGACCCTGTTCTGTTTTGGAATTCAGTTCCTGTGTAGCCAAGTTTACATTCCGTGTATTAGTGATATCTTATGATGTTTCTTTTTCTGTGTGACTTATTTCAGTTAGAATCATCGTACCTGAATCCACTCATTATGCTGCTACGGGCCTGATGACATAGATTTCATTGCTGAGTGATACTGCATTGTACGTAAGTACCACAAGTTCTTTATCCATTTTTCACTTTCTGTGATATTGAACTTGTACGGTAAACGAGGTTCTTGTAAACAGAGGCGTCCCAAACTTTGGGGTGGCTGTGTCTTTTTGATTTTAATTTCCCTAAGCTATAGGACCATAAGTGGAAGTGCCCTAGGCTCTGTTGCTTTGTTTTTTAGATGTTTCAGGAAACACCATACACTTCTCCCGAGTGTCTGTTGGCAATTTACATCCCGCCCATCAGCATAACAAGGCTCCCAGTTCTCCATGGCCTGTCCTGCCTTTCTGGATTTTACACTTTTTTCAGATGGCCCTTTTGACCGGGGGGAAGTGAGACTTCATTGTAGTGCAGATTTCCTTTGCAAGCTTGCTTGGTTGGCCAAAAAGGGCGTATGCGTTTTTTCCTGAATATATTCAGGAAAAAACGCATACGCCCTTTTTGGCCAAGTGCATCATTGTGGACGTTCTGCCTGTTTTCCTATGCTTTCAATGCAATTCCACTCTACCTCCTGAAATCGGTTTCCTGCAATTCTGCCCCGCTTTCAAGTCCTCTTGGCAGCCTTACTTCAGTATATTTTTGGACGATAGCTGTCATTTATAACTCTGCAGGATTGTGAATTACAGTGCCCCTGAGCTCCTTTCTTCAACTCGCTTTCTTGTGAGCTGGCCGCAACACTGCAGGATGGCTTCAGGCCCTAATCTGGTTCCGGCACGGCACGCTGAGCCTTTGGTTAATTCCTCTTCCTGGTGGGAAATGAGAGTTAAATTTGCCCGTCCAGACACCTCTGGCTAGTCTCTCATTGGTTCTTGCTATTCCTGTTCATCTTCCGCAGAAATTGCAAACTGGGCCAAACAGGAGGTTAAAGGGACTGACTCTCCAAGTGGGGAGAGTGTTAGTAAAGCGTCTGGAATGTTGCACCCGAGTACCAGGGGAGGAAAACTGAGACATATTTGAACTCGTCTCCCGTTCACACGGTTCATCATACTCTGAGTTCCACATGCATGTTTTAGCTGAAGGAAGAATACCTTAAACCTGGGTAGTTGAAACCCGTGGAATGGGTACCATGCAATATGACTTCAAAGGGTCTTCATTTGCTCACCGAACCTCTCCAATCAAATCACTGCTGCGTTTATGCCCCTGTACACATGCTTGATTCTCTTTCGGAGACATAGCAATCCATAGGTTTTAAGATACTTACTAGTCAGGTACATTCTTAGGCGTTTAATATGGGGTGTTGAGTCCATTTCGTTGAGCAAGGAGTAGCTCTTCTCTATTCCATATTTGGCTTAAGGAACTTTATCTGTGCTCATTTCAATCTCTGATTTTATGCAGCACCCCAACTCACCTTTCCCCTTAAGCAAGCATAAGTTGGTTTTCTAAATTTGAGACCCTGTTCTGTTCTGTAATTCAGTTCCTGTGTAGCCAAGTTTACATTCCATTTATTACTGATATCTTATGATGTTTCTTTTTCTGTGTGACTTATTTCAGTTAGAATCATCATACCTGAATCCACTCATTGTGCTGCTAAGGGCCTGATGACATAGATTTCATTGCTGAGTGATATTGCTTTGTAAGTAAATACCACAACTTCTTTATCCATTTTTCACTTTCTGCGATGTTGAACTTGTACTGTAAACGAGGTTCTTGTAAACAGAGGCGTCCCAAACTTTGGGGTGGCTGTGTCTTTTTGATTTTAATTTCCCTAAGCTATAGGACCATAAGTGGAAGTGCCCTAGGCTCTGTTGCTTTGTTTTTTAGATGTTTCAGGAAACACCATACACTTCTCCAGAGTGTCTGTTGGCAATTTACATCCCGCCCATCAGCATAACAAGGCTCCCAGTTCTCCACGGCCTCTCCTGCCTTTCTGGATTTTACACTTTTTTCAGATGGCCCTTTTGACCAGGGGGAAGTGAGACTTCATTGTAGTGCAGATTTCCTTTGCAAGTTTGCTTGGTTGGCCAAAAAGGGCGTATGCGTTTTTTCCTGAATATATTCAGGAAAAAACGCATACGCCCTTTTTGGCCAAGTGCATCATTGTGGACGTTCTGCCTCTTTTCCTATGCTTTCAATGCAATTCCTGTCTACCTCCTGAAATGGGTTTCCTGCAATTCTGCCCCACTTTCAAGTCCTCTTGGCAGCCTTACTTCAGTATATCTTTGGACGATAGCTGTCATTTATAACTCTGCAGGTTTGTGAATTACAGTGCCCCTGAGCTCCTTTCTTCAACTCGCTTTCTTTTGAGCTGGCCGCAACACCGCAGGATGGCTTCAGGCCCTAATCTGGTTCCGGCACGGCACGCTGAGCCTTTGGTTAATTCCTCTTCCTGGTGGGAAATGAGAGTTAAATTTGCCCGTCCAGACACCTCCAGCTAGTCTCTCATTGGTTCTCGCTATTCCTGTTCATCTTCCGCAGAAATTGCAAACTGGGCCAAACAGGAGGTTAAAGGCGCTGACTCTCCAATTTGAGAGAGTGTTTTAAAGGGTCTGGAATGTTGCACCCGAGTACCAGGGTATGAAAACTGAGACATATTTGAACACGTCTCCCGGTCACATGGTTGATCATAATCTAGGTTCCACATGCATGTTTTAGCTGAAGGAAGAATACCTTAAACCTGGGTAGTTGAAATCCTTGGAATGGGTACCATGCAATATGAATTCAAAGGGTCTTCATTTGCTCACCGAACCTCTCCAATCCTATCACTGCTGCGTTTATGCCCCTGTACACATACTTGATTCTCTTTCGGAGACATAGCAATCCATAGGTTTTAAGATACTTACTAGTCAGGTACATTCTTAGGCGTTTAATATGCGGTGTTGAGTCCATTTCGTTGAGCAAGGAGTAGCTCTTGTCTATTCCATATTTGGCTTAAGGAACTTTATCTGTGCTCATTTCAATCTCTGGTTTTATGCAGCACTCCAACTCACCTTTCCCCTTAAGCAAGCATAAGTTGGTTTTCTAAATTTGAGACCCTGTTCTGTTCTGTAATTCAGTTCCTGTGTAGCCAAGTTTACATTCCATGTATTAGTGATATCTTATGATGTTTCTTTTTCTGTGTGACTTATTTCAGTTAGAATCATCGTACCTGAATCCACTCATTATGCTGCTAAGGGCCTGATGACATAGATTTCATTGCTGAGTGATACTGCATTGTACGTAAGTACCACAAGTTCTTTATCCATTTTTCACTTTCTGTGATATTGAACATGTACGGCAAACGAGGTTCTTGTAAACAGAGGCGTCCCAAACTTTGGGGTGGCTGTGTCTTTTTGATTTTAATTTCCCTAAGCTATAGGACCATAAGTGGAAGTGCCCTAGGCTCTGTTGCTTTGTTTTTTAGATGTTTCAGGAAACACCATACACTTCTCCCGAGTGGCTGTTGGCAATTTACATCCCGCCCATCAGCATAAGAAGGCTCCCAGTTCTCCATGGCCTGTCCTTCCTTTCTGGATTTTACACTTTTTTCAGATGGCCCTTTTGACCGGGGGGAAGTGAGACTTCACTGTAGTGCAGATTTCCTTTGCAAGCTTGCTTGGTTGGCCAAAAAGGGCGTATGCGTTTTTTCCTGAATATATTCAGGAAAAAACGCATACGCCCTTTTTGGCCAAGTGCATCATTGTGGACGTTCTGCCTCTTTTCCTATGCTTTCAATGCAATTCCAGTCTACCTCCTGAAATCAGTTTCCTGAAATTCTGCCCCGCTTTCAAGTCCTCTTGGCAGCCTTACTTCAGTATATTTTTGGACAATAGCTGTCATTTATAACTCTGCAGGTTTGTGAATTACAGTGCCCCTGAGCTCCTTTCTTCAACTCGCTTTCTTGTGACCTGGCCGCAACACCGCAGGATGGCTTCAGGCCCTAATCTGGTTCCGGCACGGCACGCTGAGCCTTTGGTTAATTCCTCTTCCTGGTGGGAAATGAGAGTTAAATTTGCCCGTCCGGACACCTCCAGCTAGTCTCTCATTGGTTCTCGCTATTCCTGTTCACCTTCTGCAGAAATTGCAAACTGGGCCAAACAGGAGGTTAAAGGGACTGACTCTCCAAGTGGGGAGAGTGTTAGTAAAGCGTCTGGAATGTTGCACCCGAGTACCAGGGGAGGAAAACTGAGACATATTTGAACACGTCTCCCGTTCATACGGTTGATCATACTCTGGGTTCCACATGCATGTTTTAGCTGAAAGTAGAATACCTTAAACCTGGGTAGTTGAAACCTGTGGAATGGATACCATGCAATATGAATTCAAAGGGTCTTCATTTGCTCACCGAACGTCTCCAATCAAATCACTGCTGCGTTTATGCCCCTGTACACATGCTTGATTCTCTTTCAGAGACATAGCAATCCATAGGTTTTAAGATACTTACTAGTCAGGTACATTCTTAGGCGTTTAATATGGGGTGTTGAGTCCATTTCGTTGAGCAAGGAGTAGCTCTTGTCTATTCCATATTTGGCTTAAGGAACTTTATCTGTGCTCATTTCAATCTCTGGTTTTATGCAGCACCCCAACTCACCTTTCCCCTTAAGCAAGCATAAGTTGGTTTTCTAAATTTGAGACCCTGTTCTGTTTTGGAATTCAGTTCCTGTGTAGCCAAGTTTACATTCCGTGTATTAGTGATATCTTATGATGTTTCTTTTTCTGTGTGACTTATTTCAGTTAGAATCATCGTACCTGAATCCACTCATTATGCTGCTACGGGCCTGATGACATAGATTTCATTGCTGAGTGATACTGCATTGTACGTAAGTACCACAAGTTCTTTATCCATTTTTCACTTTCTGTGATATTGAACTTGTACGGTAAACGAGGTTCTTGTAAACAGAGGCGTCCCAAACTTTGGGGTGGCTGTGTCTTTTTGATTTTAATTTCCCTAAGCTATAGGACCATAAGTGGAAGTGCCCTAGGCTCTGTTGCTTTGTTTTTTAGATGTTTCAGGAAACACCATACACTTCTCCCGAGTGTCTGTTGGCAATTTACATCCCGCCCATCAGCATAACAAGGCTCCCAGTTCTCCATGGCCTGTCCTGCCTTTCTGGATTTTACACTTTTTTCAGATGGCCCTTTTGACCGGGGGGAAGTGAGACTTCATTGTAGTGCAGATTTCCTTTGCAAGCTTGCTTGGTTGGCCAAAAAGGGCGTATGCGTTTTTTCCTGAATATATTCAGGAAAAAACGCATACGCCCTTTTTGGCCAAGTGCATCATTGTGGACGTTCTGCCTGTTTTCCTATGCTTTCAATGCAATTCCACTCTACCTCCTGAAATCGGTTTCCTGCAATTCTGCCCCGCTTTCAAGTCCTCTTGGCAGCCTTACTTCAGTATATTTTTGGACGATAGCTGTCATTTATAACTCTGCAGGATTGTGAATTACAGTGCCCCTGAGCTCCTTTCTTCAACTCGCTTTCTTGTGAGCTGGCCGCAACACTGCAGGATGGCTTCAGGCCCTAATCTGGTTCCGGCACGGCACGCTGAGCCTTTGGTTAATTCCTCTTCCTGGTGGGAAATGAGAGTTAAATTTGCCCGTCCAGACACCTCTGGCTAGTCTCTCATTGGTTCTTGCTATTCCTGTTCATCTTCCGCAGAAATTGCAAACTGGGCCAAACAGGAGGTTAAAGGGACTGACTCTCCAAGTGGGGAGAGTGTTAGTAAAGCGTCTGGAATGTTGCACCCGAGTACCAGGGGAGGAAAACTGAGACATATTTGAACTCGTCTCCCGTTCACACGGTTCATCATACTCTGAGTTCCACATGCATGTTTTAGCTGAAGGAAGAATACCTTAAACCTGGGTAGTTGAAACCCGTGGAATGGGTACCATGCAATATGACTTCAAAGGGTCTTCATTTGCTCACGGAACCTCTCCAATCAAATCACTGCTGCGTTTATGCCCCTGTACACATGCTTGATTCTCTTTCGGAGACATAGAAATCCATAGGTTTTAAGATACTTACTAGTCAGGTACATTCTTAGGCGTTTAATATGGGGTGTTGAGTCCATTTCGTTGAGCAAGGAGTAGCTCTTCTCTATTCCATATTTGGCTTAAGGAACTTTATCTGTGCTCATTTCAATCTCTGATTTTATGCAGCACCCCAACTCACCTTTCCCCTTAAGCAAGCATAAGTTGGTTTTCTAAATTTGAGACCCTGTTCTGTTCTGTAATTCAGTTCCTGTGTAGCCAAGTTTACATTCCATTTATTACTGATATCTTATGATGTTTCTTTTTCTGTGTGACTTATTTCAGTTAGAATCATCATACCTGAATCCACTCATTGTGCTGCTAAGGGCCTGATGACATAGATTTCATTGCTGAGTGATATTGCTTTGTAAGTAAATACCACAACTTCTTTATCCATTTTTCACTTTCTGCGATGTTGAACTTGTACTGTAAACGAGGTTCTTGTAAACAGAGCCGTTCCAAACTTCGGGGTGGCTGTGTCTTTTTGATTTTAATTTCCCTAAGCTATAGGACCATAAGTGGAAGTGCCCTAGGCTCTGTTGCTTTGTTTTTTAGATGTTTCAGGAAACACCATACACTTCTCCAGAGTGTCTGTTGGCAATTTACATCCCGCCCATCAGCATAACAAGGCTCCCAGTTCTCCACGGCCTCTCCTGCCTTTCTGGATTTTACACTTTTTTCAGATGGCCCTTTTGACCAGGGGGAAGTGAGCCTTCATTGTAGTGCAGATTTCCTTTGCAAGTTTGCTTGGTTGGCCAAAAAGGGCGTATGCGTTTTTTCCTGAATATATTCAGGAAAAAACGCATACGCCCTTTTTGGCCAAGTGCATCATTGTGGACGTTCTGCCTCTTTTCCTATGCTTTCAATGCAATTCCTGTCTACCTCCTGAAATGGGTTTCCTGCAATTCTGCCCCACTTTCAAGTCCTCTTGGCAGCCTTACTTCAGTATATCTTTGGACGATAGCTGTCATTTATAACTCTGCAGGTTTGTGAATTACAGTGCCCCTGAGCTCCTTTCTTCAACTCGCTTTCTTTTGAGCTGGCCGCAACACCGCAGGATGGCTTCAGGCCCTAATCTGGTTCCGGCACGGCACGCTGAGCCTTTGGTTAATTCCTCTTCCTGGTGGGAAATGAGAGTTAAATTTGCCCGTCCAGACACCTCCAGCTAGTCTCTCATTGGTTCTCGCTATTCCTGTTCATCTTCCGCAGAAATTGCAAACTGGGCCAAACAGGAGGTTAAAGGCGCTGACTCTCCAATTTGAGAGAGTGTTTTAAAGGGTCTGGAATGTTGCACCCGAGTACCAGGGTATGAAAACTGAGACATATTTGAACACGTCTCCCGGTCACATGGTTGATCATAATCTAGGTTCCACATGCATGTTTTAGCTGAAGGAAGAATACCTTAAACCTGGGTAGTTGAAATCCTTGGAATGGGTACCATGCAATATGAATTCAAAGGGTCTTCATTTGCTCACCGAACCTCTCCAATCCTATCACTGCTGCGTTTATGCCCCTGTACACATACTTGATTCTCTTTCGGAGACATAGCAATCCATAGGTTTTAAGATACTTACTAGTCAGGTACATTCTTAGGCGTTTAATATGCGGTGTTGAGTCCATTTCGTTGAGCAAGGAGTAGCTCTTGTCTATTCCATATTTGGCTTAAGGAACTTTATCTGTGCTCATTTCAATCTCTGGTTTTATGCAGCACTCCAACTCACCTTTCCCCTTAAGCAAGCATAAGTTGGTTTTCTAAATTTGAGACCCTGTTCTGTTCTGTAATTCAGTTCCTGTGTAGCCAAGTTTACATTCCATGTATTAGTGATATCTTATGATGTTTCTTTTTCTGTGTGACTTATTTCAGTTAGAATCATCGTACCTGAATCCACTCATTATGCTGCTAAGGGCCTGATGACATAGATTTCATTGCTGAGTGATACTGCATTGTACGTAAGTACCACAAGTTCTTTATCCATTTTTCACTTTCTGTGATATTGAACATGTACGGCAAACGAGGTTCTTGTAAACAGAGGCGTCCCAAACTTTGGGGTGGCTGTGTCTTTTTGATTTTAATTTCCCTAAGCTATAGGACCATAAGTGGAAGTGCCCTAGGCTCTGTTGCTTTGTTTTTTAGATGTTTCAGGAAACACCATACACTTCTCCCCAGTGGCTGTTGGCAATTTACATCCCGCCCATCAGCATAACAAGGCTCCCAGTTCTCCATGGCCTGTCCTGCCTTTCTGGATTTTACAATTTTTACAGATGGCCCTTTTGACCGGGGGGAAGTGAGACTTCATTGTAGTGCAGATTTCCTTTGCAAGCTTGCTTGGTTCGCCAAAAAGGGCGTATGCGTTTTTTCCTGAATATATTCAGGAAAAAACGCATACGCCCTTTTTGGCCAAGTGCATCATTGTTGACGTTCTGCCTCTTTTCCTATGCTTTCAATGCAATTCCAGTCTACCTCCTGAAATCGGTTTCCTGCAATTCTGCCCCACTTTCAAGTCCTCTTGGCAGCCTTACTTCAGTATATTTTTGGACGATAGCTGTCATTTATAACTCTGCAGTTTTGTGAATTACAGTGCCCCTGAGCTCCTTTCTTCAACTCGCTTTCTTTTGAGCTGGCCGCAACACCGCAGGATGGCTTCAGGTCCTAATCTGGTTCCCGCACGGCACGCTGAGCCTTTGGTTATTTCCTCTTCCTGGTGGGAAATGAGAGTTAAATTTGCCCGTCCAGACACCTCCAGCTAGTCTCTCATTGGTTCTCGCTATTCCTGTTCACATTCCGCAGAAATTGCAAACTGGGCCAAACAGGAGGTTAAAGGGACTGACTCTCCAAGTGGGGAGAGTGTTAGTAAAGCGTCTGGAATGTTGCACCCGAGTACCAGGGGAGGAAAACTGAGACATATTTGAACACGTCTCCCGTTCATACGGTTAATCATACTCTGGGTTCCACATGCATGTTTTAGCTGAAGGAAGAATACCTTAAACCTGGGTAGTTGAAACCCGTGGAATGGGTACCATGCAATATGACTTCAAAGGGTCTTCATTTGCTCACCGAACCTCTCCAATCCTATCACTGCTGCGTTTATGCCCCTGTACACACGCTTGATTCTCTTTTGGAGACATAGCAATCCATAGGTTTTAAGATATTTACTAGTCAGGTACATTCTTAGGCGTTTAATATGGGGTATTGAGTCCATTCGTTGAGCAAGGAGTAGCTCTTGTCTATTCCATATTTGGCTTAAGGAACTTTATCTGTGCTCATTTCAATCTCTGGTTTTATGCAGCACCCCAACTCACCTTTCCCCTTAAGCAAGCATAAGTTGGTTTTCTAAATTTGAGACCCTGTTCTGTTTTGGAATTCAGTTCCTGTGTAGCCAAGTTTACATTCCGTGTATTAGTGATATCTTATGATGTTTCTTTTTCTGTGTGACTTATTTCAGTTAGAATCATCGTACCTGAATCCACTCATTATGCTGCTACGGGCCTGATGACATAGATTTCATTGATGAGTGATACTGCATTGTACGTAAGTACCACAAGTTCTTTATCCATTTTTCACTTTCTGTGATATTGAACTTGTACGGTAAACGAGGTTCTTGTAAACAGAGGCGTCCCAAACTTTGGGGTGGCTGTGTCTTTTTTATTTTAATTTCCCTAAGCTATAGGACCATAAGTGGAAGTGCCCTAGGCTCTGTTGCTTTGTTTTTTAGATGTTTCAGGAAACACCATACACTTCTCCCGAGTGTCTGTTGGCAATTTACATCCCGCCCATCAGCATAACAAGGCTCCCAGTTCTCCATGGCCTGTCCTGCCTTTCTGGATTTTACACTTTTTTCAGATGGCCCTTTTGACCGGGGGGAAGTGAGACTTCATTGTAGTGCAGATTTCCTTTGCAAGCTTGCTTGGTTGGCCAAAAAGGGCGTATGCGTTTTTTCCTGAATATATTCAGGAAAAAACGCATACGCCCTTTTTGGCCAAGTGCATCATTGTGGACGTTCTGCCTCTTTTCCTATGCTTTCAATGCAATTCCTGTCTACCTCCTGAAATGGGTTTCCTGCAATTCTGCCCCACTTTCAAGTCCTCTTGGCAGCCTTACTTCAGTATATTTTTGGACGATAGCTGTCATTTATAACTCTGCAGTTTTGTGAATTACAGTGCCCCTGAGCTCCTTTCTTCAACTCGCTTTCTTTTGAGCTGGCCGCAACACCGCAGGATGGCTTCAGGTCCTAATCTGGTTCCCACACGGCACGCTGAGCCTTTGGTTATTTCCTCTTCCTGGTGGGAAATGAGAGTTAAATTTGCCCGTCCAGACACCTCCAGATAGTCTCTCATTGGTTCTCCCTATTCCTGTTCATCTTCCGCAGAAATTGCAAACTGGGCCAAACAGGAGGTTAAAGGCGCTGACTCTCCAAGTGGGGAGTGTGTTAGTAAAGCGTCTGGAATGTTGCACCCGAGTACCAGGGTACGAAAACTGAGACATATTTGAACAGGTCTCCCGTTCACACGGTTGATCATACTCTGGGTTCCACATGCATGTTTTAGCTGAAGGAAGAATACCTTAAACGTGGGTAGTTGAAACCTGTGGAATGGGTACCATGCAATATGACTTCAAAGGGTCTTCATTTGCTCACCGAACCTCTCCAATCCTATCACTGCTGCGTTTATGCCCCTGTACACATGCTTGATTCTCTTTCGGAGACATAGCAATCCATATGTTTTAAGATACTTACTAGTCAGGTACATTCTTAGGCGTTTAATATGCGGTGTTGAGTCCATTTCGTTGAGCCAGGAGTAGCTCTTGTCTATTCCATATTTGGCTTAAGGAACTTTGTCTGTGCTCATTTCAATCTCTGATTTTATGCAGCACCCCAACTCACCTTTACCCTTAAGCAAGCATAAGTTGGTTTTCTAAATTTGAGACCCTGTTCTGTTCTGTAATTCAGTTCCTGTGTAGCCAAGTTTACATTCCATGTATTACTGATATCTTATGATGTTTCTTTTTCTGTGTGACTTATTTCAGTTAGAATCATCATACCTGAATCCACTCATTGCGCTGCTAAGGGCCTGATGACATAGATTTCATTGCTGAGTGATATTGCTTTGTAAGTAAATACCACAACTTCTTTATCCATTTTTCACTTTCTGCGATGTTGAACTTGTACTGTAAACGAGGTTCTTGTAAACAGAGCCGTTCCAAACTTCGGGGTGGCTGTGTCTTTTTGATTTTAATTTCCCTAAGCTATAGGACCATAAGTGGAAGTGCCCTAGGCTCTGTTGCTTTGTTTTTTAGATGTTTCAGGAAACACCATACACTTCTCCAGAGTGTCTGTTGGCAATTTACATCCCGCCCATCAGCATAACAAGGCTCCCAGTTCTCCATGGCCTCTCCTGCCTTTCTGGATTTTACACTTTTTTCAGATGGCCCTTTTGACCAGGGTGAAGTGAGACTTCATTGTAGTGCAGATTTCCTTTGCAAGTTTGCTTGGTTGGGCAAAAAGGGCGTATGCGTTTTTTCCTGAATATATTCAGGAAAAAACGCATACGCCCTTTTTGGCCAAGTGCATCATTGTGGACGTTCTACCTCTTTTCCTATGCTTTCAATGCAATTCTAGTCTACCTCCTGAAATGGGTTTCCTGCAATTCTGCCCCGCTTTCAAGTCCTCTTGGCAGCCTTACTTCAGTATATTTTTGGACGATAGCTGTCATTTATAACTCTGCAGGTTTGTGAATTACAGTGCCCCTGAGCTCCTTTCTTCAACTCGCTTTCTTTTGAGCTGGCCGCAACACCGCAGGATGGCTTCAGGCCCTAATCTGGTTCCGGCACGGCACGCTGAGCCTTTGGTTAATTCCTCTTCCTGGTGGGAAATGAGAGTTAAATTTGCCCGTCCAGACACCTCCAGCTAGTCTCTCATTGGTTCTCGCTATTCCTGTTCATCTTCCGCAGAAATTGCAAACTGGGCCAAACAGGAGGTTAAAGGCGCTGACTCTCCAATTTGGGAGAGTGTTTTAAAGCGTCTGGAATGTTGCACCCGAGTACCAGGGTATGAAAACTGAGACATATTTGAACACGTCTCCCGATCACATGGTTGATCATACTCTAGGTTCGACATGCATGTTTTAGCTGAAGGAAGAATACCTTAAACCTGGGTAGTTGAAATCCGTGGAATGGGTACCATGCAATATGACTTCAAAGGGTCTTCATTTGCTCACCGAACCTCTCCAATCCTATCACTGGTGCGTTTATGCCCCTGTACACATGCTTGATTCTCTTTCGGAGACATAGCAATCCATAGGTTTTAAGATACTTACTAGTCAGGTACATTCTTAGGCGTTTAATATGCGGTGTTGAGTCCATTTAGTTGAGCAAGGAGTAGCTCTTGTCTATTCCATATTTGGCTCTAAGGAACTTTATCTGTGCTCATTGCAATCTCTGGTTTTATGCAGCACCCCAACTCACCTTTCCCCTTAAACAAGCATAAGTTGGTTTTCTAAATTTGAGACCCTGTTCTGTTTTGGAATTCAGTTCCTGTGTAGCCAAGTTTACATTCCGTGTATTAGTGATATCTTATGATGTTTCTTTTTCTGTGTGACTTATTTCAGTTAGAATCATCGTACCTGAATCCACTCATTATGCTGCTACGGGCCTGATGACATAGATTTCATTGCTGAGTGACACTGCATTGTACGTAAGTACCACAAGTTCTTTATCCATTTTTCACTTTCTGTGATATTGAACATGTACGGTAAACGAGGTTCTTGTAAACAGAGGCGTCCCAAACTTTGGGGTGGCTGTGTCTTTTTGATTTTAATTTCCCTAAGCTATAGGACCATAAGTGGAAGTGCCCTAGGCTCTGTTGCTTTGTTTTTTAGATGTTTCAGGAAACACCATACACTTCTCCCCAGTGTCTGTTGGCAATTTACATCCCGCCCATCAGCATAACAAGGCTCCCAGTTCTCCATGGCCTGTCCTGCCTTTCTGGATTTTACATTTTTTCAGATGGCCCTTTTGACCAGGGGGAAGTGAGACTTCATTGTAGTGCAGATTTCCTTTGCAAGCTTGCTTGGTTGGCCAAAAAGGGCGTATGCGTTTTTTCCTGAATATATTCAGGAAATATTTTCAGGAATCGCATACGCCCTTTTTGGCCAAGTGCATCATTGTGGACATTCTGCCTCTTTTCCTATGCTTTCAATGCAATTCCAGTCTACCTCCTGAAATCGGTTTCCTGCAATTCTGCCCCACTTTCTAGTCCTCTTGGCAGCCTTACTTCAGTATATTTTTGGACGATAGCTGTCATTTATAACTCTGCAGGTTTCTGAATTACAGTGCCCCTAAGCTCCTTTCTTCAACTCGCTTTCTTGTGAGCTTGCCGCAACACAGCAGGATGGCTTCAGGCCCTAATCTGGTTCCAGCATGGCACGCTGAGCCTTTGGTTATTTCCTCTTCCTGGTGGGAAATGAAAGTTAAATTTGCCCGTCCAGACAACTCCAGCTAGTCTCTCATTGGTTCTCCCTATTCCTGTTCATCTTCCGCAGCAATTGCAAACTGGGCCAAACAGGAGGTTAAAGGGACTGACTCTCCAAGTCGGGAGAGTGTTAGTAAAGCGTCTGGAATGTTGCACCCGAGTACCAGGGGAGGAAAACTGAGACATATTTGAACACGTCTCCAGATCACATGGTTGATCATACTCTAGGTTCCACATGCATGTTTTAGCTGAAGGAAGAATACCTTAAACCTGGGTAGTTGAAACCCGTGGAATGGGTACCATGCAATATGACTTCAAAGGGTCTTCATTTGCTCACTGAACCTCTCCAATCCTATCACTGCTGCGTTTATGCCCCTGTACACATGCTTGATTCTCTTTCGGAGACATAGCAATCCATAGGTTTTAAGATACTTACTAGTCAGGTACATTCTTAGGTGTTTAATATGCGGTGTTGAGTCCATTTCGTTGAGCAAGGAGTAGCTCTTGTCTATTCCATATTTGGCTTAAGGAACTTTATCTGTGCTCATTTCAATCTCTGGTTTTATGCAGCACCCCAACTCACCTTTCCCCTTAAGCAAGCATAAGTTGGTTTTCTAAATTTGAGACCCTGTTCTCTTCTGTAATTCAGTTCCTGTGTAGCCCAGTTTACATTAAGTGTATTAGTGATATCTTATGATGTTTCTTTTTCTGTGTGACTTATTTCAGTTAGAATCATCGTACCTGAATCCACTCATTATGCTGCTACGGGCCTGATGACATAGATTTCTTTGCTGAGTGATACTGCATTGTACGTAAGTACCACAAGTTCTTTATCCATTTTTCACTTTCTGTGATATTGAACTTGTATGGTAAACGAGGTTCTTGTAAACAGAGGCGTCCCAAACTTTGGGGTGGCTGTGTCTTTTTGATTTTAATTTCCCTAAGCTATAGGACCATAAGTGGAAGTGCCCTAGGCTCTGTTGCTTTGTTTTTTAGATGTTTCAGGAAACACCATACACTTCTCCCGAGTGTCTTTTGGCAATTTACATCTCTCCCATCAGCATAACAAGGCTCCCAGTTCTCCATGGCCTGTCCTGCCTTTCTGGATTTTCCACTTTTTTCAGGTGGCCCTTTTGACCGGGGGGAAGTGAGACTTCATTGTAGTGCAGATTTCCTTTGCAAGCTTGCTTGGTTGGCCAAAAAGGGCGTATGCGTTTTTTCCTGAATATATTCAGGAAAAAACGCATACGCCCTTTTTGGCCAAGTGCATCATTGTGGACGTTCTGCCTCTTTTCCTATGCTTTGAATGCAATTCCAGTCTACCTCCTGAAATCGGTTTCCTGCAATTCTGCCCCGCTTTCAAGTCCTCTTGGCAGCCTTACTTCAGTATATTTTTGGACGATAGCTGTCATTTATAACTCTGCAGGTTTGTGAATTACAGTGCCCCTGAGCTCCTTTCTTCAACTCTCTTTCTTGTGAGCTGGCCGCAACACCACAGGATGGCTTCAGGCCCTAATCTGTTTCCGGCATGGCACGCTGAGCCTTTGGTTAATTCCTCTTCCTGGTGGGAAATGAGAGTTAAATTTGCCGGTCCAGACACCTCCAGCTAGTCTCTCATTGGTTCTCGCTATTCCTGTTCATCTTCCGCAGAAATTGCAAACTGGGCCAAACAGGAGGTTAAAGGGACTGACTCTCCAAGTAAGGAGAGTGTTAGTAAAGCATCTGGAATGTTGCACCCGAGTACCAGGGTACGAAAACTGAGACATATTTGAACACGTCTCCCGATCACATGGTTGATCATACTCTAGGTTCCACATGCATGTTTTAGCTGAAGGAAGAATACCTTAAACCTGGGTAGTTGAAACCCGTGGAATGGGTACCATGCAGTATGAGTTCAAAGGGTCTTCATTTGCTCACCGAACCTCTCCAATCCTATCACTGCTGCGTTTATGCCCCTGTACACATGCTTGATTCTCTTTCGGAGACATAGCAATCCATAGGTTTTAAGATACTTACTAGTCAGGTACATTCTTAGGCGTTTAATATGCGGTGTTGAGTCCATTTCGTTGAGCAAGGAGTAGCTCTTGTCTATTCCATATTTGGCTTAAGGAACTTTATCTGTGCTCATTTCAATCTCTGGTTTTATGCAGCACCCAAACTCACCTTTTCCCTTAAGCAAGAATAAGTTGGTTTTCTAAATTTGAGACCCTGTTCTGTTCTGTAATTCAGTTCCTGTGTAGCCAAGTTTATATTCCGTGTATTACTGATATTTTATGATGTTTCTTTTTCTGTGTGACTTATTTCAGTTAGAATCATCATATCTGAATCCACTCATTGTGTTGCTAAGGGCCTCATGACATAGATTTCAGTGCTGAGTGATATTGCTTTGTACGTAAGTACCACAAGTTCTTTATCCATTTTTCACTTTCTGTGATATTGAACTTGTACGGTAAACGAGGTTCTTGTAAACAGAGGCGTCCCAAACTTTGGGGTGGCTGTGTCTTTTTTATTTTAATTTCCCTAAGCTATAGGACCATAAGTGGAAGTGCCCTAGGCTCTGTTGCTTTGTTTTTTAGATGTTTCAGGAAACACCATACACTTCTCGCGAGTGTCTGTTGGCAATTTACATCCCGCCCATCAGCATAACAAGGCTCCCAGTTCTCCATGGCCTGTCCTGCCTTTCTGGATTTTACACGTTTTTCAGATGGCCCTTTTGACCGGGGGGAAGTGAGACTTCATTGTAGTGCAGATTTCCTTTGCAAGTTTGCTTGGTTGGCCAAAAAGGGCGTATGCGTTTTTTCCTGAATATATTCAGGAAAAAATGCATACGCCGTTTTTGGCCAAGTGCATCATTGTGGACGTTCTGCCTATTTTCCTATGCTTTCAATGCAATTCCAGTCTACCTCCTGAAATCGGTTTCCTGCAATTCTGCCCCGCTTTCAAGTCCTCTTGACAGCCTTACTTCAGTGTAATTTTGGACGATAGCTGTCATTTATAACTCTGCAGGTTTGTGAATTACAGTGCCCCTGAGCTCCTTTCTTCAACTCGCTTTCTTGTGAGCTGGCCGCAACACCGCAGGATGGCTTCAGGCCCTAATCTGGTTCCGGCACGGCATGCTGAGCCTTTGGTTAATTCCTCTTCCTGGTGGGAAATGAGAGTTAAATTTGCCCGTCCAGACACCTCCAGCTAGTCTCTCATTGGTTCTCCCTATTCCTGTTCATCTTCCGCAGAAATTGCAAACTGGGCCAAACAGGAGGTTAAAGGCGCTGACTCTCCAAGTGGGGAGAGTGTTAGTAAAGCGTCTGGAATGTTGCACCCGAGTACCAGGGTATGAAAACTGAGACATATTTGAACACGTCTCCCGATCACATGGTTGATCATACTCTAAGTTCCACATGCATGTTTTAGCTGAAGGAAGAATACCTTAAACCTGGAGAGTTGAGACCCGTGGAATGGGTACCATGAAATATGACTTCAAAGGGTCTTCATTTGCTCACCGAACCTCTCCAATCCTATCACTGCTGCGTTTATGCCCCTGTACACACGCTTGATTCTCTTTTGGAGACATAGCAATCCATAGCTTTTAAGATACTTAGTAGTCAGGTACATTCTTAAGCGTTTAATATGGGGTGTTGAGTCCATTTCGTTGAGCAAGGAGTAGCTCTTGTCTATTCCATATTTGGCTTAAGGAACTTTATCTGTGCTCATTTCAATCTCTGGTTTTATGCAGCACCCAAACTCACCTTTTCCCTTAAGCAAGAATAAGTTGGTTTTCTAAATTTGAGACCCTGTTCTGTTCTGTAATTCAGTTCCTGTGTAGCCAAGTTTATATTCCGTGTATTACTGATATTTTATGATGTTTCTTTTTCTGTGTGACTTATTTCAGTTAGAATCATCATATCTGAATCCACTCATTGTGTTGCTAAGGGCCTCATGACATAGATTTCAGTGCTGAGTGATATTGCTTTGTACGTAAGTACCGCAAGTTCTTTATCCATTTTTCACTTTCTGTGATATTGAACTTGTACGGTAAACGAGGTTCTTGTAAACAGAGGCGTCCCAAACTTTGGGGTGGCTGTGTCTTTTTTATTTTAATTTCCCTAAGCTATAGGACCATAAGTGGAAGTGCCCTAGGCTCTGTTGCTTTGTTTTTTAGATGTTTCAGGAAACACCATACACTTCTCGCGAGTGTCTGTTGGCAATTTACATCCCGCCCATCAGCATAACAAGGCTCCCAGTTCTCCATGGCCTGTCCTGCCTTTCTGGATTTTACACGTTTTTCAGATGGCCCTTTTGACCGGGGGGAAGTGAGACTTCATTGTAGTGCAGATTTCCTTTGCAAGTTTGCTTGGTTGGCCAAAAAGGGCGTATGCGTTTTTTCCTGAATATATTCAGGAAAAAATGCATACGCCGTTTTTGGCCAAGTGCATCATTGTGGACGTTCTGCCTATTTTCCTATGCTTTCAATGCAATTCCAGTCTACCTCCTGAAATCGGTTTCCTGCAATTCTGCCCCGCTTTCAAGTCCTCTTGACAGCCTTACTTCAGTGTAATTTTGGACGATAGCTGTCATTTATAACTCTGCAGGTTTGTGAATTACAGTGCCCCTGAGCTCCTTTCTTCAACTCGCTTTCTTGTGAGCTGGCCGCAACACCGCAGGATGGCTTCAGGCCCTAATCTGGTTCCGGCACGGCATGCTGAGCCTTTGGTTAATTCCTCTTCCTGGTGGGAAATGAGAGTTAAATTTGCCCGTCCAGACACCTCCAGCTAGTCTCTCATTGGTTCTCCCTATTCCTGTTCATCTTCCGCAGAAATTGCAAACTGGGCCAAACAGGAGGTTAAAGGCGCTGACTCTCCAAGTGGGGAGAGTGTTAGTAAAGCGTCTGGAATGTTGCACCCGAGTACCAGGGTATGAAAACTGAGACATATTTGAACACGTCTCCCGATCACATGGTTGATCATACTCTAAGTTCCACATGCATGTTTTAGCTGAAGGAAGAATACCTTAAACCTGGAGAGTTGAGACCCGTGGAATGGGTACCATGAAATATGACTTCAAAGGGTCTTCATTTGCTCACCGAACCTCTCCAATCCTATCACTGCTGCGTTTATGCCCCTGTACACACGCTTGATTCTCTTTTGGAGACATAGCAATCCATAGCTTTTAAGATACTTAGTAGTCAGGTACATTCTTAAGCGTTTAATATGGGGTGTTGAGTCCATTTCGTTGAGCAAGGAGTAGCTCTTGTCTATTCCATATTTGGCTTAAGGACCTTTATCTGTGCTCATTTCAATCTCTGGTTTTATGCAGCACCCCAACTCACCTTTCCCCTTAAGCAAGCATAAGTTGGTTTTCTAAATTTGAGACCCTGTTCTGGTTTGGAATTCAGTTCCTTTGTAGCCCAGTTTACATTCCGTGTATTAGTGATATCTTATGATGTTTCTTTTTCTGTGTGACTTATTTCAGTTAGAATCATCGTACCTGAATCCACTCATTATGCTGCTACGGGCCTGATGACATAGATTTCATTGCTGAGTGATACTGCATTGTACGTAAGTCCCACAAGTTCTTTATCCATTTTTCACTTTCTGTGATATTGAACTTGTACGGTAAACGAGGTTCTTGTAAACAGAGGCGTCCCAAACTTTGGGGTGGCTGTGTCTTTTTGATTTTAATTTCCCTAAGCTATAGGACCATAAGTGGAAGTCCCTAGGCTCTGTTGCTTTGTTTTTTAGATGTTTCAGGAAACACCATACACTTCTCCCGAGTGGCTGTTGGCAATTTACATCCCGCCCATCAGCATAACAAGGTTCCCAGTTCTCCATGGCCTGTCCTGCCTTTCTGGATTTTACACTTTTTTCAGATGGCCCTTTTGACCGGGGGGAAGTGAGACTTCATTGTAGTGCAGATTTCCTTTGCAAGTTTGCTTGGTTGGCCAAAAAGGGCGTATGCGTTTTTTCCTGAATATATTCGGGAAAAAACGCATACGCCCTTTTTGGCCAAGTGCATCATTGTGGACGTTCTACCTCTTTTCCTATGCTTTCAATGCAATTCTAGTCTACCTCCTGAAATCGGTTTCCTGCAATTCTACCCCGCTTTCAAGTCCTCTTGGCAGCCTTACTTCAGTATATTTTTGGACGATAGCTGTCATTTATAACTCTGCAGGTTTGAGAATTACAGTGCCCCTGAGCTCCTTTCTTCAACTCGCTTTCTTTTGAGCTGGCCGCAACACCGCAGGATGGCTTCAGGCCCTAATCTGGTTCCGGCACGGCACGCTGAGCCTTTGGTTAATTCCTCTTCCTGGTGGGAAATGAGAGTTAAATTTGCCCGTGCAGACACCTCCAGCTAGTCTCTCATTGGTTCGCGCTATTCCTGTTCATCTTCCGCAGAAATTGCAAACTGGGCCAAACAGGAGGTTAAAGGGACTGACTCTCTAAGTCGGGAGAGTGTTAGTAAAGCGTCTGGAATGTTGCATCCGAGTACCAGGGTACGAAAACTGAGACATATTTGAACACGTATCCCGATCACATGGTTGATCATACTCTAGGTTCCACATGCATGTTTTAGCTGAAGGAAGAATACCTTAAACCTGGGTAGTTGAAACAAGTGGAATGGGTACCATGAAATATGTCTTCAAAGGGTCTTCATTTGCTCACCGAACCTCTCCAATCCTATCACTGCTGCGTTTATGCCCCTGTACATATGCTTGATTCTCTTTCGGAGAGACAGCAATCCATAGGTTTTAAGATACTTACTAGTCAGGTACATTCTTAGGTGTTTAATATGCGGTGTTGAGTCCATTTCGTTGAGCAAGGCGTAGCTCTTGTCTATTCCATATTTGGCTTAAGGAAGTTTATCTGTGCTGATTTTAATCTCTGGTTTTATGCAGCACCCCAACTCACCTTTCCCCTTAAGCAAGCATAAGTTGGTTTTCTAAATTTGAGACCCTGTTCTGTTCTGTAATTCAGTTCCTGTGTAGCCAAGTTTACATTCCGTGTATTAGTGATATCTTATGATGTTTCTTTTTCTGTGTGACTTATTTCAGTTAGAATCATCGTACCTGAATCCACTCATTATGCTGCTACTGGCCTGATGACATGGATTTCATTGCTGAGTGATACTGCATTGTACGTAAGTACCACAAGTTCTTTATCCATTTTTCACTTTCTGTGATATTGAACTTGTACCGTAAATGAGGTTCTTGTAAACAGAGGTGTCCCAAACTTTGGGGTGGCTGTGTCCTTTTGATTTTAATTTCCCTAAGCTATAGGACCATAAGTGGAAGTGCCCTAGGCTCTGGTGCTTTGTTTTTTAGATGTTTCAGGAAACACCATACACTTCTCCCGAGTGTCTGTTGGCAATTTACATCCCGCCCATCAGCATAACAAGGCTCCCAGTTCTCCATGGCCTGTCCTGCCTTTCTGGATTTTACACTTTTTTCAGATGGCCCTTTTGACCGGGGGGAAGTGAGACTTCATTGTAGTGCAGATTTCCTTTGCAAGCTTGCTTGGTTGGCCAAAAAGGGCGTATGCGTTTTTTCCTGAATATATTCAGGAAAAAACGCATACGCCCTTTTTGGCCAAGTGCATCATTGTGGACGTTCTGCCTCTTTTCCTATGCTTTCAATGCAATTCCAGTCTACCTCCTGAAATCGGTTTCCTGCAATTCTGCCCCGCTTTCAAGTCCTCTTGGCAGCCTTACTTCAGTATATTTTTGGACGATAGCTGTCATTTATAACTCTGCAGGTTTGTGAATTACAGTGCCCCTGAGCTCCTTTCTTCAACTCGCTTTCTTGTGACCTGGCCGCAACACCGCAGGATGGCTTCAGGCCCTAATCTGGTTCCGGCACGGCACGCTGAGCCTTTGGTTAATTCCTCTTCCTGGTGGGAAATGAGAGTTAAATTTGCCCGTCCAGACACCTCCAGCTAGTCTCTCATTGGTTCTCGCTATTCCTGTTCATCTTCCGCAGAAATTGCAAACTGGGCCAAACAGGAGGTTAAAGGCGCTGACTCTCCAATTTGGGAGAGTGTTTTAAAGCGTCTGGAATGTTGCACCCGAGTACCAGGGTATGAAAACTGAGACATATTTGAACACGTCTCCCGATCACATGGTTGATCATACTCTAGGTTCGACATGCATGTTTTAGCTGAAGGAAGAATACCTTAAACCTGGGTAGTTGAAACCCGTGGAATGGGTACCATGCAATATGACTTCAAAGGGTCTTCATTTGCTCACCGAACCTCTCCAATCCTATCACTGCTGCGTTTATGCCCCTGTACACATACTTGATTCTCTTTCGGAGACATAGCAATCCATAGGTTTTAAGATACTTACTAGTCAGGTACATTCTTAGGCGTTTAATATGCGGTGTTGAGTCCATTTCGTTGAGCAAGGAGTAGCTCTTGTCTATTCCATATTTGGCTTAAGGAACTTTATCTGTGCTCATTTCAATCTCTGGTTTTATGCAGCACCCCAACTCACCTTTCCCCTTAAGCAAGCATAAGTTGGTTTTCTAAATTTGAGACCCTGTTCTGTTTTGGAATTCAGTTCCTGTGTACGAAAGTTTACATTCCGTGTATTAGTGATATCTTATGATGTTTCTTTTTCTGTGTGACTTATTTCAGTTAGAATCATCGTACCTGAATCCACTCATTATGCTGCTACGGGCCTGATGACATAGATTTCATTGCTGAGTGATACTGCATTGTACGTAAGTACCACAAGTTCTTTATCCATTTTTCAATTTCTGTGATATTGAACATGTACGGTAAACGAGGTTCTTGTAAACAGAGGCGTCCCAAACTTTGGGGTGGCTGTGTCTTTTTGATTTTAATTTCCCTAAGCTATAGGACCATAAGTGGAATTGCCCTAGGCTCTGTTCCTTTGTTTCTTAGATGCTTCAGGAAACACCATACACTTCTCCCGAGTGTCTGTTGGCAATTTACATCCCGCCCATCAGCATAACAAGGCTCCCAGTTCTCCATGGCCTGTCCTGCCTTTCTGGATTTTACACTTTTTTCAGATGGCCCTTTTGACCGGGGGGAAGTGAGACTTCATTGTAGTGCAGATTTCCTTTGCAAGCTTGCTTGGTTGGCCAAAAAGGGCGTGTGCGTTTTTTCCTGAATATATTCAGGAAATATATTCAGGAATCGCATACGCCCTTTTTGGCCAAGTGCATCATTGTGGACATTCTGCCTCTTTTCCTATGCTTTCAATGCAATTCCAGTCTACCTCCTGAAATCGGTTTCCTGCAATTCTGGCCCGCTTTCTAGTCCTCTTGGCAGCCTTACTTCAGTATATTTTTGGACGATAGCTGTCATTTATAACTCTGCAGGTTTCTGAATTACAGTGCCCCTAAGCTCCTTTCTTCAACTCGCTTTCTTGTGAGCTTGCCGCAACACAGCAGGATGGCTTCAGGCCCTAATCTGGTTCCAGCATGGCACGCTGAGCCTTTGGTTATTTCCTCTTCCTGGTGGGAAATGAAAGTTAAATTTGCCCGTCCAGACAACTCCAGCTAGTCTCTCATTGGTTCTCCCTATTCCTGTTCATCTTCCGCAGCAATTGCAAACTGGGCCAAACAGGAGGTTAAAGGGACTGACTCTCCAAGTCGGGAGAGTGTTAGTAAAGCGTCTGGAATGTTGCACCCGAGTACCAGGGGAGGAAAACTGAGACATATTTGAACACGTCTCCCGATCACATGGTTGATCATACTCTAGGTTCCACATGCATGTTTTAGCTGAAGGAAGAATACCTTAAACCTGGGTAGTTGAAACCCGTGGAATGGGTACCATGCAATATGACTTCAAAGGGTCTTCATTTGCTCACTGAACCTCTCCAATCCTATCACTGCTGCGTTTATGCCCCTGTTCACATGCTTGATTCTCTTTCGGAGACATAGCAATCCATAGGTTTTAATATACTTACTAGTCAGGTACATTCTTAGGCGTTTAATATGTGGTGTTGAGTCCATTTCGTTGAGCAAGGAGTAGCTCTTGTCTATTCCATATTTGGCTTAAGGAACTTTATCTGTGCTCATTTCAATCTCTGGTTTTATGCAGCACCCCAACTCACCTTTCCCCTTAAGCAAGCATAAGTTGGTTTTCTAAATTTGAGACCCTGTTCTCTTCTGTAATTCAGTTCCTGTGTAGCCCAGTTTACATTAAGTGTATTAGTGATATCTTATGATGTTTCTTTTTCTGTGTGACTTATTTCAGTTAGAATCATCGTACCTGAATCCACTCATTATGCTGCTACGGGCCTGATGACATAGATTTCATTGCTGAGTGATACTGCATTGTACGTAAGTACCACAAGTTCTTTATCCATTTTTCACTTTCTGTGATATTGAACTTGTATGGTAAACGAGGTTCTTGTAAACAGAGGCGTCCCAAACTTTGGGGTGGCTGTGTCTTTTTGATTTTAATTTCCCTAAGCTATAGGACCATAAGTGGAAGTGCCCTAGGCTCTGTTGCTTTGTTTTTTAGATGTTTCAGGAAACACCATACACTTCTCCAGAGTGTCTGTTGGCAATTTACATCTCTCCCATCAGCATAACAAGGCTCCCAGTTCTCCATGGCCTGTCCTGCCTTGCTGGATTTTCCACTTTTTTCAGGTGGCCCTTTTGACCGGGGGGAAGTGAGACTTCATTGTAGTGCAGATTTCCTTTGCAAGCTTGCTTGGTTGGCCAAAAAGGGCGTATGCGTTTTTTCCTGAATATATTCAGGAAAAATCGCATACGCCCTTTTTGGCCAAGTGCATCATTGTGGACGTTCTGCCTCTTTTCCTATGCTTTCAATGCAATTCCAGTCTACCTCCTGAAATCGGTTTCCTGCAATTCTGCCCCGCTTTCAAGTCCTCTTGGCAGCCTTACTTCAGTATATTTTTGGACGATAGCTGTCATTTATAACTCTGCAGGTTTGTGAATTACAGTGCCCCTGAGCTCCTTTCTTCAACTCTCTTTCTTGTGAGCTGGCCGCAACACCACAGGATGGCTTCAGGCCCTAATCTGTTTCCGGCATGGCACGCTGAGCCTTTGGTTAATTCCTCTTCCTGGTGGGAATTGAGAGTTAAATTTGCCGGTCCAGACACCTCCAGCTAGTCTCTCATTGGTTCTCGCTATTCCTGTTCATCTTCCGCAGAAATTGCAAACTGGGCCAAACAGGAGGTTAAAGGGACTGACTCTCCAAGTAAGGAGAGTGTTAGTAAAGCGTCTGGAATGTTGCACCCGAGTACCAGGGTACGAAAACTGAGACATATTTGAACACGTCTCCCGATCACATGGTTGATCATACTCTAGGTTCCACATGCATGTTTTAGCTGAAGGAAGAATACCTTAAACCTGGGTAGTTGAAACCCGTGGAATGGGTACCATGCAGTATGAGTTCAAAGGGTCATCATTTGCTCACCGAACCTCTCCAATCCTATCACTGCTGCGTTTATGCCCCTGTACACATGCTTGATTCTCTTTCGGAGACATAGCAATCCATAGGTTTTAAGATACTTACTAGTCAGGTACATTCTTAGGCGTTTAATATGCGGTGTTGAGTCCATTTCGTTGAGCAAGGAGTAGCTCTTGTCTATTCCATATTTGGCTGAAGGAACTTTATCTGTGCTCATTTCAATCTCTGGTTTTATGCAGCACCCAAACTCACCTTTTCCCTTAAGCAAGAATAAGTTGGTTTTCTAAATTTGAGACCCTGTTCTGTTCTGTAATTCAGTTCCTGTGTAGCCAAGTTTATATTCCGTGTATTACTGATATTTTATGATGTTTCTTTTTCTGTGTGACTTATTTCAGTTAGAATCATATCTGAATCCACTCATTGTGTTGCTAAGGGCCTCATGACATAGATTTCAGTGCTGAGTGATATTGCTTTGTACGTAAGTACCACAAGTTCTTTATCCATTTTTCACTTTCTGTGATATTGAACTTGTACGGTAAACGAGGTTCTTGTAAACAGAGGCGTCCCAAACTTTGGGGTGGCTGTGTCTTTTTGATTTTAATTTCCCTAAGCTATAGGACCATAAGTGGAAGTGCCCTAGGCTCTGTTGCTTTGTTTTTTAGATGTTTCAGGAAATACCATACACTTCTCCCCAGTGGCTGTTGGCAATTTACATCCCGCCCATCAGCATAACAAGGCTCCCAGTTCTCCATGGCCTGTCCTGCCTTTCTGGATTTTACACTTTTTTCAGATGGCCCTTTTGACCGGGGGGAAGTGAGACTTCATTGTAGTGCAGATTTCCTTTGCAAGTTTGCTTGGTTGGCCAAAAAGGGCGTATGCGTTTTTTCCTGAATATATTCAGGAAAAAACGCATACGCCGTTTTTGGCCAAGTGCATCATTGCGGACGTTCTGCCTCTTTTCCTATGCTTTCAATGCAATTCCAGTCTACCTCCTGAAATCGGTTTCCTGCAATTCTGCCCCGCTTTCAAGTCCTCTTGGCAGCCTTACTTCAGTGTAATTTTGGACGATAGCTGTCATTTATAACTCTGCAGGTTTGTGAATTACAGTGCCCCTGAGCTCCTTTCTTCAACTCGCTTTCTTGTGAGCTGGCCGCAACACTGCAGGATGGCTTCAGGCCCTAATCTGGTTCCGGCACGGCATGCTGAGCCTTTGGTTAATTCCTCTTCCTGGTGGGAAATGAGAGTTAAATTTGCCCGTCCAGACACCTCCAGCTAGTCTCTCATTGGTTCTCCCTATTCCTGTTCATCTTCCGCAGAAATTGCAAACTGGGCCAAACAGGAGGTTAAAGGCGCTGACTCTCCAAGTGGGGAGAGTGTTAGTAAAGCGTCTGGAATGTTGCACCCGAGTACCAGGGTATGAAAACTGAGACATATTTGAACACGTCTCCCGATCACATGGTTGATCATACTCTGGGTTCCACATGCATGTTTTAGCTGAAGGAAGAATACCTTAAACCTGGAGAGTTGAGACCCGTGGAATGGGTACCATGAAATATGACTTCAAAGGGTCTTCATTTGCTCACCGAACCTCTCCAATCCTATCACTGCTGCGTTTATGCCCCTGTACACACGCTTGATTCTCTTTTGGAGACATAGCAATCCATAGCTTTTAAGATACTTACTAGTCAGGTACATTCTTAAGCGTTTAATATGGGGTGTTGAGTCCATTTCGTTGAGCAAGGAGTAGCTCTTGTCTATTCCATATTTGGCTTAAGGAACTTTATCTGTGCTCATTTCAATCTCTGGTTTTATGCAGCACCCCAACTCACCTTTACCCTTAAGCAAGCATAAGTTGGTTTTCTAAATTTGAGACCCTGTTCTGGTTTGGAATTCAGTTCCTGTGTAGCCAAGTTTACATTCCGTGTATTAGTGATATCTTATGATGTTTCTTTTTCTGTGTGACTTATTTCAGTTAGAAACATCGTACCTGAATCCACTCATTATGCTGCTACGGGCCTGATGACATAGATTTCATTGCTGAGTGATACTGCATTGTACGTAAGTACCACAAGTTCTTTATCCATTTTTCACTTTCTGTGATATTTAAGTTTTTCGGTAAACGAGGTTCTTGTAAACAGAGGCGTCCCAAACTTTGGGGTGGCTGTGTCTTTTTGATTTTAATTTCCCTAAGCTATAGGACCATAAGTGGAAGTGCCCTAGGCTCTGTTGCTTTGTTTTTTAGATGTTTCAGGAAACACCATACACTTCTCCCGAGTGGCTGTTGGCAATTTACATCCCGCCCATCAGCATAACAAGGCTCCCAGTTCTCCATGGCCTGTCCTGCCTTTCTGGATTTTACACTTTTTTCAGATGGCCCTTTTGACCGGGGGGAAGTGAGACTTCATTGTAGTGCAGATTTCCTTTGCAAGTTTGCTTGGTTGGCCAAAAAGGGCGTATGCGTTTTTTCCTGAATATATTCGGGAAAAAACGCATACGCCCTTTTTGGCCAAGTGCATCATTGTGGACGTTCTTCCTCTTTTCCTATGCTTTCAATGCAATTCCAGTCTACCTCCTGAAATCGGTTTCCTGCAATTCTGCCCCGCTTTCAAGTCCTCTTGGCAGCCTTACTTCAGTATATTTTTGGACGATAGCTGTCATTTATAACTCTGCAGGTTTGTGAATTACAGTGCCCCTGAGCTCCTTTATTCAACTCGCTTTCTTTTGAGCTGGCCGCAACACCGCAGGATGGCTTCAGGCCCTAATCTGGTTCCGGCATGGCACGCTGAGCCTTTGGTTAGTTCCTCTTCCTGGTGGGAAATGAGAGTTAAATTTGCCCGTCCAGACACCTCCAGCTAGTCTCTCATTGGTTCTCGCTATTCCTGTTCATCTTCCGCAGAAATTGCAAACTGGGCCAAACAGGAGGTTAAAGGGACTGACTCTCCAAGTCGGGAGAGTGTTAATAAAGCATCTGGAATGTTGCACCCGAGTACCAGGGTACGAAAACTGAGACATATTTGAACACGTCTCCCGATCACATGGTTGATCATACTCTAGGTTCCACATGCATGTTTTAGCTGAAGGAAGAATACCTTAAACCTGGGTAGTTGAAACCCGTGGAATGGGTACCATGCAATATGATTTCAAAGGGTCTTCATTTGCTCAGCGAACCTCTCCAATCCTATCACTGCTGCGTTTATGACCCTGTACACATGCTTGATTCTCTTTCGGAGACATAGCAATCCATAGGTTTTAAGATACTTACTAGTCAGTTACATTCTTAGGCGTTTAATATGCGGTGTTGAGTCCATTTCGTTGAGCAAGGAGTAGCTCTTGTCTATTCCATATTTGGCTTAAGGAACTTTATCTGTGCTCATTTCAATCTCTGGTTTTATGCAGCACCCCAACTCACCTTTACCCTTAAGCAAGCATAAGTTGGTTTTCTAAATTTGAGACCCTGTTCTGTTTTGGAATTCAGTTCCTGTGTAGCCAAGTTTACATTCCGTGTATTACTGATATCTTATGATGTTTCTTTTTCTGTGTGACTTATTTCAGTTAGAATCATCGTACCTGAATCCACTCATTATGCTGCTAAGGGCCTGATGATATAGATTTCATTGCTGAGTGATATTGATTTGTAAGTAAATACCACAACTTCTTTATCCATTTTTCACATTCTGCGATGTTGAACTTGTACTGTAAACGAGGTTCTTGTAAACAGAGGCGTCCTAAACTTTGGGGTGGCTGTGTCTTTTTGATTTTAATTTCCCTAAGCTATAGGACCATAAGTGGAAGTGCCCTAGGCTCTGTTGCTTTGTTTTTTAGATGTTTCAGGAAACACCATACACTTCTCCGGAGTGTCTGTTGGCAATTTACATCCCGCCCATCAGCATAACAAGGCTCCCAGTTCTCCATGGCCTGTCCTGCCTTTCTGGATTTTACACTTTTTTCAGATGGCCCTTTTGACCTGGGGGAAGTGAGACTTCATTGTAGTGCAGATTTCCTTTGCAAGCTTGCTTGGTTGGCCAAAAAGTGCGTATGCGTTTTTTCCTGAATATATTCAGGAAAAAATGCATACGCCCTTTTTGGCCAAGTGCATCATTGTGGACGTTCTGCCTCTTTTCCTATGCTTTCAATGCAATTCCAGTCTACCTCCTGAAATCGGTTTCCTGCAATTCTGCCCCGCTTTCAAGTCCTCTTGGCAGCCTTACTTCAGTATATTTTTGGACGATAGCTGTCATTTATAACTCTGCAGGTTTGTGAATTACAGTGCCCCTGAGCTCCTTTCTTCAACTCGCTTTCTTGTGACCTGGCCACAACACCGCAGGATGGCTTCAGGCCCTAATCTGGTTCCGGCACGGCACACTGAGCCTTTGGTTAATTCCTCTTCCTGGTGGGAAATGAGAGTTAAATTTGCCCGTCCAGACACCTCCAGCTAGTCTCTCATTGGTTCTCCCTATTCCTGTTCATCTTCCGCAGAAATTGCAAACTGGGCCAAACAGGAGGTTAAAGGCGCTGACTCTCCAAGTGGGGAGAGTGTTAGTAAAGCGTCTGGAATGTTGCACCCGAGTACCAGGGGAGGAAAACTGAGACATATCTGAACACATCTCCTGTTCACACGGTTGATCATACTCTGGGTTCCACATGCATGTTTTAGCTGAAGGAAGAATACCTTAAACCTGGAGAGTTGAGACCCGTGGAATGGGTACCATGCAATATGACTTCAAAGGGTCTTCATTTGCTCATCGAACCTCTCCAATCCTATCACTGCTGCGTTTATGCTCCTGTACACACGCTTGATTCTCTTTTGGAGACATAGCAATCCATAGGTTTTAAGATACTTACTAGTCAGGTACATTCTTAGGCGTTTAATATGGGGTGTTGAGTCCATTTCGTTGAGCAAGGAGTAGCTCTTGTCTATTCCATATTTGGCTTAAGGAAGTTTATCTGTGCTCATTTTAATCTCTGGTTTTATGCAGCACCCCAACTCACCTTTACCCTTAAGCAAGCATAAGTTGGTTTTCTAAATTTGAGACCCTGTTCTGTTTTGGAATTCAGTTCCTGTGTAGCCAAGTTTACATTCCGTGTATTACTGATATCTTATGATGTTTCTTTTTCTGTGTGACTTATTTCAGTTAGAATCATCGTACCTGAATCCACTCATTATGCTGCTACGGGCCTGATGACATAGATTTCATTGCTGAGTGATACTGCATTGTACGTAAGTACCACAAGTTCTTTATCCATTTTTCACTTTCTGTGATATTGAAGTTTTTCGGTAAACGAGGTTCTTGTAAACAGAGGCGTCCCAAACTTTGGGGTGGCTGTGTCTTTTTGATTTTAATTTCCCTAAGCTATAGGACCATAAGTGGAAGTGCCCTAGGCTCTGTTGCTTTGTTTTTTAGATGTTTCAGGAAACACCATACACTTCTCCCGAGTGTCTGTTGGCAATTTACATCCCGCCCATCAGCATAACAAGGCTCCCAGTTCTCCATGGCCTGTCCTGCCTTTCTGGATTTTACACTTTTTTCAGATGGCCCTTTTGACCGGGGGGAAGGGAGACTTCATTGTAGTGCAGATTTCCTTTGCAAGTTTGCTTGGTTGGCCAAAAAGGGCGTATGCGTTTTTTCCTGAATATATTCAGGATAAAACGCATACGCCCTTTTTGGCCAAGTGCATCATTGTGGACGTTCTTCCTCTTTTCCTATGCTTTCAATGCAATTCCAGTCTACCTCCTGAAATCGGTTTCCTGCAATTCTGCCCCGCTTTCAAGTCCTCTTGGCAGCCTTACTTCAGTATATTTTTGGACGATAGCTGTCATTTATAACTCTGCAGTTTTGTGAATTACAGTGCCCCTGAGCTCCTTTCTTCAACTCGCTTTCTTTTGAGCTGGCCGCAACACCGCAGGATGGCTTCAGGCCCTAATCTGGTTCCGGCACGGCACGCTGAGCCTTTGGTTAATTCCTCTTCCTGGTGGGAAATGAGAGTTAAATTTGCCCGTGCAGACACCTCCAGCTAGTCTCTCATTGGTTCTCGCTATTCCTGTTCATCTTCCGCAGAAATTGCAAACTGGGCCAAACAGGAGGTTAAAGGGACTGACTCTCTAAGTCGGGAGAGTGTTAGTAAAGCGTCTGGAATGTTGCATCCGAGTACCAGGGTACGAAAACTGAGACATATTTGAACACGTATCCCGATCACATGGTTGATCATACTCTAGGTTCCACATGCATGTTTTAGCTGGAGGAAGAATACCTTAAACCTGGGTAGTTGAAACAAGTGGAATGGGTACCATGAAATATGTCTTCAAAGGGTCTTCATTTGCTCACCGAACCTCTCCAATCCTATCACTGCTGCGTTTATGCCCCTGTACATATGCTTGATTCTCTTTCGGAGACACAGCAATCCATAGGTTTTAAGATACTTACTAGTCAGGTACATTCTTAGGCGTTTAATATGCGGTGTTGAGTCCATTTCGTTGAGCAAGGCGTAGCTCTTGTCTATTCCATATTTGGCTTAAGGAAGTTTATCTGTGCTCATTTTAATCTCTGGTTTTATGCAGCACCCCAACACACCTTTACCCTTAAGCAAGCATAAGTTGGTTTTCTAAATTTGAGACCCTGTTCTGTTCTGTAATTCAGTTCCTGTGTAGCCAAGTTTACATTCCGTGTATTAGTGATATCTTATGATGTTTCTTTTTCTGTGTGACTTATTTCAGCTAAAATCATCGTACCTGAATCCACTCATTATGCTGCTACGGGCCTGATGACATAGATTTCATTGCTGAGTGATATTGCATTGTACGTAAGTACCACAAGTTCTTTATCCATTTTTCACTTTCTGTGATATTGAACTTGTACCGTAAATGAGGTTCTTGTAAACAGAGGTGTCCCAAACTTTGGGGTGGCTGTGTCCTTTTGATTTTAATTTCCCTAAGCTATAGGACCATAAGTGGAAGTGCCCTAGGCTCTGTTGCTTTGTTTTTTAGATGTTTCAGGAAACACCATACACTTCTCCCGAGTGTCTGTTGGCAATTTACATCCCGCCCATCAGCATAACAAGGCTCCCAGTTCTCCATGGCCTGTCCTGCCTTTCTGGATTTTACACTTTTTTCAGATGGCCCTTTTGACCGGGGGGAAGTGAGACTTCATTGTAGTGCAGATTTCCTTTGCAAGTTTTCTTGGTTGGCCAAAAAGTGCGTATGCGTTTTTTCCTGAATATATTCAGGAAAAAACGCATACGCCTTTTTTGGCCAAGTGCATCATTGTGGACGTTCTGCCTCTTTTCCTATGCTTTCAATGCAATTCCAGTCTACCTCCTGAAATCGGTTTCCTGCAATTCTGCCCCGCTTTCAAGTCCTCTTGGCAGCCTTACTTCAGTATATTTTTGGACGATAGCTGTCATTTATAACTCTGCAGGTTTGTGAATTACAGTGCCCCTGAGCTCCTTTCTTCAACTCGCTTTCTTGTGACCTGGCCGCAACACCGCAGGATGGCTTCAGGCCCTAATCTGGTTCTGGCACGGCACGGTGAGCCTTTGGTTAATTCCTCTTCCTGGTGGGAAATGAGAGTTAAATTTGCCCGTCCAGACACCTCCAGCTAGTCTCTCATTGGTTCTCCCTATTCCTGTTCATCTTCCGCAGAAATTGCAAACTGGGCCAAACAGGAGGTTAAAGGCGCTGACTCTCCAAGTGGGGAGAGTGTTAGTAAAGCGTCTGGAATGTTGCACCCGAGTACCAGGGGAGGAAAACTGAGACATATCTGAACACATCTCCTGTTCACACGGTTGATCATACTCTGGGTTCCACATGCATGTTTTAGCTGAAGGAAGAATACCTTAAACCTGGAGAGTTGAGACCCGTGGAATGGGTACCATGCAATATGACTTCAAAGGGTCTTCATTTGCTCATCGAACCTCTCCAATCCTATCACTGCTGCGTTTATGCTCCTGTACACACGCTTGATTCTCTTTTGGAGACATAGCAATCCATAGGTTTTAAGATACTTACTAGTCAGGTACATTCTTAGGCGTTTAATATGGGGTGTTGAGTCCATTTCGTTGAGCAAGGAGTAGCTCTTGTCTATTCCATATTTGGCTTAAGGAAGTTTATCTGTGCTCATTTTAATCTCTGGTTTTATGCAGCACCCCAACTCACCTTTACCCTTAAGCAAGCATAAGTTGGTTTTCTAAATTTGAGACCCTGTTCTGTTTTGGAATTCAGTTCCTGTGTAGCCAAGTTTACATTCCGTGTATTACTGATATCTTATGATGTTTCTTTTTCTGTGTGACTTATTTCAGTTAGAATCATCGTACCTGAATCCACTCATTATGCTGCTACGGGCCTGATGACATAGATTTCATTGCTGAGTGATACTGCATTGTACGTAAGTACCACAAGTTCTTTATCCATTTTTCACTTTCTGTGATATTGAAGTTTTTCGGTAAACGAGGTTCTTGTAAACAGAGGCGTCCCAAACTTTGGGGTGGCTGTGTCTTTTTGATTTTAATTTCCCTAAGCTATAGGACCATAAGTGGAAGTGCCCTAGGCTCTGTTGCTTTGTTTTTTAGATGTTTCAGGAAACACCATACACTTCTCCCGAGTGTCTGTTGGCAATTTACATCCCGCCCATCAGCATAACAAGGCTCCCAGTTCTCCATGGCCTGTCCTGCCTTTCTGGATTTTACACTTTTTTCAGATGGCCCTTTTGACCGGGGGGAAGGGAGACTTCATTGTAGTGCAGATTTCCTTTGCAAGTTTGCTTGGTTGGCCAAAAAGGGCGTATGCGTTTTTTCCTGAATACATTCAGGATAAAACGCATACGCCCTTTTTGGCCAAGTGCATCATTGTGGACGTTCTTCCTCTTTTCCTATGCTTTCAATGCAATTCCAGTCTACCTCCTGAAATCGGTTTCCTGCAATTCTGCCCCGCTTTCAAGTCCTCTTGGCAGCCTTACTTCAGTATATTTTTGGACGATAGCTGTCATTTATAACTCTGCAGTTTTGTGAATTACAGTGCCCCTGAGCTCCTTTCTTCAACTCGCTTTCTTTTGAGCTGGCCGCAACACCGCAGGATGGCTTCAGGCCCTAATCTGGTTCCGGCACGGCACGCTGAGCCTTTGGTTAATTCCTCTTCCTGGTGGGAAATGAGAGTTAAATTTGCCCGTGCAGACACCTCCAGCTAGTCTCTCATTGGTTCTCGCTATTCCTGTTCATCTTCCGCAGAAATTGCAAACTGGGCCAAACAGGAGGTTAAAGGGACTGACTCTCTAAGTCGGGAGAGTGTTAGTAAAGCGTCTGGAATGTTGCATCCGAGTACCAGGGTACGAAAACTGAGACATATTTGAACACGTATCCCGATCACATGGTTGATCATACTCTAGGTTCCACATGCATGTTTTAGCTGAAGGAAGAATACCTTAAACCTGGGTAGTTGAAACAAGTGGAATGGGTACCATGAAATATGTCTTCAAAGGGTCTTCATTTGCTCACCGAACCTCTCCAATCCTATCACTGCTGCGTTTATGCCCCTGTACATATGCTTGATTCTCTTTCGGAGACACAGCAATCCATAGGTTTTAAGATACTTACTAGTCAGGTACATTCTTAGGCGTTTAATATGCGGTGTTGAGTCCATTTCGTTGAGCAAGGCGTAGCTCTTGTCTATTCCATATTTGGCTTAAGGAAGTTTATCTGTGCTCATTTTAATCTCTGGTTTTATGCAGCACCCCAACTCACCTTTACCCTTAAGCAAGCATAAGTTGGTTTTCTAAATTTGAGACCCTGTTCTGTTCTGTAATTCAGTTCCTGTGTAGCCAAGTTTACATTCCGTGTATTAGTGATATCTTATGATGTTTCTTTTTCTGTGTGACTTATTTCAGCTAAAATCATCGTACCTGAATCCACTCATTATGCTGCTACGGGCCTGATGACATAGATTTCATTGCTGAGTGATATTGCATTGTACGTAAGTACCACAAGTTCTTTATCCATTTTTCACTTTCTGTGATATTGAACTTGTACAGTAAATGAGGTTCTTGTAAACAGAGGTGTCCCAAACTTTGGGGTGGCTGTGTCCTTTTGATTTTAATTTCCCTAAGCTATAGGACCATAAGTGGAAGTGCCCTAGGCTCTGTTGCTTTGTTTTTTAGATGTTTCAGGAAACACCATACACTTCTCCCGAGTGGCTGTTGGCAATTTACATCCCGCCCATCAGCATAACAAGGCTCCCAGTTCTCCATGGCCTGTCCTGCCTTTCTGGATTTTACACTTTTTTCAGATGGCCCTTTTGACCGGGGGGAAGTGAGACTTCATTGTAGTGCAGATTTCCTTTGCAAGTTTTCTTGGTTGGCCAAAAAGGGCGTATGCGTTTTTTCCTGAATATATTCAGGAAAAAACGCATACGCCTTTTTTGGCCAAGTGCATCATTGTGGACGTTCTGCCTCTTTTCCTATGCTTTCAATGCAATTCCAGTCTACCTCCTGAAATCGGTTTCCTGCAATTCTGCCCCGCTTTCAAGTCCTCTTGGCAGCCTTACTTCAGTATATTTTTGGACGATAGCTGTCATTTATAACTCTGCAGGTTTGTGAATTACAGTGCCCCTGAGCTCCTTTCTTCAACTCGCTTTCTTGTGAGCTGGCCGCAACACCGCAGGATGGCTTCAGGCCCTAATCTGGTTCCGGCACGGCACGCTGAGCCTTTGGTTATTTCCTCTTCCTGGTGGGAAATGAGAGTTAAATTTGCCCGTCCAGACACCTCCAGCTAGTCTCTCATTGTTTCTCGCTATTCCTGTTCATCTTCCGTAGAAATTGCAAACTGGGCCAAACAGGAGGTTAAAGGGACTGACTCTCCATGTCGGGAGAGTGTTAGTAAAGCATCTGGAATGTTGCACCCGAGTACCAGGGGAGGAAAACTGAGACATATTTGAACACGTCTCCCGTTCACACGGTTGATCATACTCTGGGTACCACATGCATGTTTTAGCTGAAGGAAGAATACCTTAAACCTGGGTAGTTGAGACCCGTGAAATGAGTACCATGCAATATGACTTCAAAGGGTCTTCATTTGCTCACCGAACCTCTCCAATCCTATCACTGCTGCGTTTATGCTCCTGTACACACGCTTGATTCTCTTTTGGAGACATAGCAATCCATAGGTTTTAAGATACTTACTAGTCAGGTACATTCTTAGGCGTTTAATATGGGGTGTTGAGTCCATTTCGTTGAGCAAGGAGTAGCTCTTGTCTATTCCATATTTGGCTTAAGGAAGTTTATCTGTGCTCATTTTAATCTCTGGTTTTATGCAGCACCCCAACTCACCTTTACCCTTAAGCAAGCATAAGTTGGTTTTCTAAATTTGAGACCCTGTTCTGTTTTGGAATTCAGTTCCTGTGTAGCCAAGTTTACATTCCGTGTATTAGTGATATCTTATGATGTTTCTTTTTCTGTGTGACTTATTTCAGTTAGAATCATCGTACCTGAATCCACTCATTATGCTGCTACGGGCCTGATGACATAGATTTCATTGCTGAGTGATACTGCAATGTACGTAAGTACCACAAGTTCTTTATCCATTTTTCACTTTCTGTGATATTGAAGTTTTTCGGTAAACGAGGTTCTTGTAAACAGAGGCGTCCCAAACTTTGGGGTGGCTGTGTCTTTTTGATTTTAATTTCCCTAAGCTATAGGACCATAAGTGGAAGTGCCCTAGGCTCTGTTGCTTTGTTTTTTAGATGTTTCAGGAAACACCATACACTTCTCCCGAGTGTCTGTTGGCAATTTACATCCCGCCCATCAGCATAACAAGGCTCCCAGTTCTCCATGGCCTGTCCTGCCTTTCTGGATTTTACACTTTTTTCAGATGGCCCTTTTGACCGGGGGGAAGGGAGACTTCATTGTAGTGCAGATTTCCTTTGCAAGTTTGCTTGGTTGGCCAAAAAGGGCGTATGCGTTTTTTCCTGAATATATTCAGGATAAAACGCATACGCCCTTTTTGGCCAAGTGCATCATTGTGGACGTTCTTCCTCTTTTCCTATGCTTTCAATGCAATTCCAGTCTACCTCCTGAAATCGGTTTCCTGCAATTCTGCCCCGCTTTCAAGTCCTCTTGGCAGCCTTACTTCAGTATATTTTTGGACGATAGCTGTCATTTATAACTGTGCAGTTTTGTGAATTACAGTGCCCCTGAGCTCCTTTCTTCAACTCGCTTTCTTTTGAGCTGGCCGCAACACCGCAGGATGGCTTCAGGCCTTAATCTGGTTCCGGCACGGCACGCTGAGCCTTTGGTTAATTCCTCTTCCTGGTGGGAAATGAGAGTTAAATTTGCCCGTGCAGACACCTCCAGCTAGTCTCTCATTGGTTCTCGCTATTCCTGTTCATCTTCCGCAGAAATTGCAAACTGGGCCAAACAGGAGGTTAAAGGGACTGACTCTCTAAGTCGGGAGAGTGTTAGTAAAGCGTCTGGAATGTTGCATCCGAGTACCAGGGTACGAAAACTGAGACATATTTGAACACGTATCCCGATCACATGGTTGATCATACTCTAGGTTCCACATGCATGTTTTAGCTGAAGGAAGAATACCTTAAACCTGGGTAGTTGAAACAAGTGGAATGGGTACCATGAAATATGTCTTCAAAGGGTCTTCATTTGCTCACCGAACCTCTCCAATCCTATCACTGCTGCGTTTATGCCCCTGTACATATGCTTGATTCTCTTTCGGAGACACAGCAATCCATAGGTTTTAAGATACTTACTAGTCAGGTACATTCTTAGGCGTTTAATATGCGGTGTTGAGTCCATTTCGTTGAGCAAGGCGTAGCTCTTGTCTATTCCATATTTGGCTTAAGGAACTTTATCTGTGCTCATTTCAATCTCTGGTTTTATGCAGCACCCCAACTACCTTTAACCTTAAGCAAGCATAAGTTGGTTTTCTAAATTTGAGACCCTGTTCTGTTTTGGAATTCAGTTCCTGTGTAGCCAAGTTTACATTCCGTGTATTAGTGATATCTTATGATGTTTCTTTTTCTGTGTGACTTATTTCAGTTAGAATCATCGTACCTGAATCCACTCATTATGCTTCTAAGGGCCTGATGATATAGATTTCATTGCTGAGTGATATTGCTTTGTAAGTAAATACCACAACTTCTTTATCCATTTTTCACATTCTGCGATGTTGAACTTGTACTGTAAACGAGGTTCTTGTAAACAGAGGCGTCCCAAACTTTGGGGTGGCTGTGTCTTTTTGATTTTAATTTCCCTAAGCTATAGGACCATAAGTGGAAGTGCCCTAGGCTCTGTTGCTTTGTTTTTTAGATGTTTCAGGAAACACCATACACTTCTCCCCAGTGGCTGTTGGCAATTTACATCCCGCCCATCAGCATAACAAGGCTCCCAGTTCTCCATGGCCTGTCCTGCCTTTCTGGATTTTACACTTTTTTCAGATGGCCCTTTTGACCGGGGGGAAGTGAGACTTCATTGTAGTGCAGATTTCCTTTGCAAGCTTGCTTGGTTGGCCAAAAAGGGCGTATGCGTTTTTTCCTGAATATATTCAGGAAAAAACGCATACGCCCTTTTTGGCCAAGTGCATCATTGTGGACGTTCTGCCTCTTTTCCTATGCTTTCAATGCAATTCCAGTCTACCTCCTGAAATCGGTTTCCTGCAATTCTGCCCCGCTTTCAAGTCCTCTTGGCAGCCTTACTTCAGTATATTTTTGGACGATAGCTGTCATTTATAACTGCAGGTTTGTGAATTACAGTGCCCCTGAGCTCCTTTCTTCAACTCGCTTTCTTGTGACCTGGCCGCAACACCGCAGGATGGCTTCAGGCCCTAATCTGGTTCTGGCACGGCACGCTGAGCCTTTGGTTAATTCCTCTTCCTGGTGGGAAATGAGAGTTAAATTTGCCCGTCCAGACACCTCCAGCTAGTCTCTCATTGGTTCTCCCTATTCCTGTTCATCTTCCGCAGAAATTGCAAACTGGGCCAAACAGGAGGTTAAAGGCGCTGACTCTCCAAGTGGGGAGAGTGTTAGTAAAGCGTCTGGAATGTTGCACCCGACTACCAGGGGAGGAAAACTGAGACATATCTGAACACATCTCCTGTTCACACGGTTGATCATACTCTGGGTTCCACATGCATGTTTTAGCTGAAGGAAGAATACCTTAAACCTGGAGAGTTGAGACCCGTGGAATGGGTACCATGCAATATGACTTCAAAGGGTCTTCATTTGCTCATCGAACCTCTCCAATCCTATCACTGCTGCGTTTATGCTCCTGTACACACGCTTGATTCTCTTTTGGAGACATAGCAATCCATAGGTTTTAAGATACTTACTAGTCAGGTACATTCTTAGGCGTTTAATATGGGGTGTTGAGTCCATTTCGTTGAGCAAGGAGTAGCTCTTGTCTATTCCATATTTGGCTTAAGGAACTTTATCTGTGCTCATTTTAATCTCTGGTTTTATGCAGCACCCCAACTCACCTTTCCCCTTAAGCAAGCATAAGTTGGTTTTCTAAATTTGAGACCCTGTTCTGTTTTGGAATTCAGTTCCTGTGTAGCCAAGTTTACATTCCGTGTATTAGTGATATCTTATGATGTTTCTTTTTCTGTGTGACTTATTTCAGTTAGAATCATCGTACCTGAATCCACTCATTGTGCTACTACGGGCCTGATGACATAGATTTCATTGCTGAGTGATACTGCATTGTACGTAAGTACCACAAGTTCTTTATCCATTTTTCACTTTCTGTGATATTGAACTTGTACCGTAAACGAGGTTCTTGTAAACAGAGGTGTCCCAAACTTTGGGGTGGCTGTGTCCTTTTGATTTTAATTTCCTTAAGCTATAGGACCATAAGTGGAAGTGCCCTAGGCTCTGTTGCTTTGTTTTTTAGATGTTTCAGGAAACACCATACACTTCTCCCGAGTGTCTGTTGGCAATTTACATCCCGCCCATCAGCATAACAAGGCTCCCAGTTCTCCATGGCCTGTCCTGCCTTTCTGGATTTTACACTTTTTTCAGATGGCCCTTTTGACCGGGGGGAAGTGAGACTTCATTGTAGTGCAGATTTCCTTTGCAAGTTTGCTTGGTTGGCCAAAAAGGGCGTATGCGTTTTTTCCTGAATATATTCAGGAAAAAACGCATACGCCCTTTTGGCCAAGTGCATCATTGTGGACGTTCTGCCTCTTTTCCTATGCTTTCAATGCAATTGCAGTCTACCTCCTGAAATTGGTTTCCTGCAATTCTGCCCCGCTTTCAAGTCCTCTTGGCAGCCTTACTTCAGTATATTTTTGGACGATAGCTGTCATTTATAACTCTGCAGATTTGTGAATTACAGTGCCCCTGAGCTCCTTTCTTCAACTCGCTTTCTTGTGACCTGGCCACAACACAGCAGGATGGCTTCAGGCCCTAATCTGGTTCCGGCACGGCACGCTGAGCCTTTGGTTATTTCCTCTTCCTAGTGGGAAATGAGAGTTAAATTTGCCCGTCCAGACACCTCCAGCTAGTCTCTCATTGGTTCTCGCTATTCCTGTTCATCTTCCGCAGAAATTGCAAACTGGGCCAAACAGGAGGTTAAAGGGACTGACTCTCCAAGTCGGGAGAGTGTTAGTAAAGCGTGTGGAATGTTGCACCCGAGTACCAGGGTATGAAAACTGAGACATATTTGAACACGTCTCCCGATCACATGGTTGATCATACTCTAGGTTCCACATGCCTGTTTCAGCTGAAGGAAGAATACCTTAAACCTGGGTAGTTGAAACCCGTGGAATGGGTACCATGCAATATGCCTTAAAAGGGTCTTCATTTGCTCACCGAACATCTCCAATCCTATCAATGCTGCATTTATGCCCCTGTACACATGCTTGATTCTCTTTCGGAGACATAGCAATCCATAGGTTTTAAGATACTTACTAGTCAGGTACATTCTTAGGCGTTTAATATGCGGTGTTGAGTCCATTTCATTGAGCAAGGAGTAGCTCTTGTCTATTCCATATTTGGCTTAAGGAACTTTATCTGTGCTCATTTCAATCTCTGGTTTTATGCAGCACCCCAACTCACCTTTCCCCTTAAACAAGCATAAGTTGGTTTTCTAAATTTGAGACCCTGTTCTGTTTTGGAATTCAGTTCCTGTGTAGCCAAGTTTACATTCCGTGTATTACTGATATCTTATGATGTTTCTTTTTCTGTGTGACTTATTTCAGTTAGAATCATCGTACCTGAATCCACTCATTATGCTGCTACGGGCCTGATGACATAGATTTCATTGCTGAGTGATACTGCATTGTACGTAAGTACCACAAGTTCTTTATCCATTTTTCAATTTCTGCGATGTTGAACTTGTACTGTAAACGAGGTTCTTGTAAACAGAGGCCTCGCAAACTTTGGGGTGGCTGTGTCTTTTTGATTTTAATTTCCCTAAGCTATAAGACCATAAGTGGAAGTGCCCTAGGCTCTGTTGCTTTGTTTTTTAGATGTTTCAGGAAACACCATACACTTCTCCGGAGTGTCTGTTGGCAATTTACATCCCGCCCATCAGCATAACAAGGCTCTCAGTTCTCCATTGCCTGTCCTGCCTTTCTGGATTTTACACTTTTTTCAGATGACCCTTTTGAGCGGGGGGAAGTGAGACTTCATTGTAGTGCAGATTTCCTTTGCAAGCTTGCTTGGTTGGCCAAAAAGGGCGTATGCGTTGTTTCCTGAATATATTCAGGAAAAAATGCATACGCCCTTTTTGGCCAAGTGCATCATTGTGGACGTTCTGCCTCTTTTCCTATGCTTTCAATGCAATTCCAGTCTACCTCCTGAAATCGGTTTCCTGCAATTCTGCCCCGCTTTCAAGTCCTCTTGGCAGCCTTACTTCAGTATATTTTTGGACGATAGCTGTCATTTATAACTCTGCAGGTTTGTGAATTACAGTGCCCCAGAGCTCCTTTCTTCAACTCACTTTCTTGTGAGCTAGCCGCAACACCACAGGATGGCTTCAGACCATAATCTGGTTTCGGCACGGCACGCTGAGCCTTTGGTTAATTCCTCTTCCTGGTGGGAAATGAGAGTTAAATTTGCCCGTCCAGACACCTCCAGCTAGTGTCTCATTGGTTCTCCCTATTCTTGTTCATCTTCTGCAGAAATTGCAAACTGGGCCAAACAGGAGTTTAAAGGCGCTGACTCTCCAAGTGGGGAGAGTGTTAGTAAAGCGTCTGGAATGTTGCACCCGAGTACCAGGGGAGGAAAACTGAGACATATTTGAACACGTCTCCCGTTCACACGGTTGATCATACTCTGGGTTCCACATGCATGTTTTAGCTGAAGGAAGAATACCTTAAACCTGGAGAGTTCAGACCGTGTAATGGGTACCATGCAATATGACTTCAAAGGGTCTTCATTTGCTCACCGAACCTCTCCAATCCTATCACTGCTGCGTTTATGCCCCTGTACACACGCTTGATTCTCTTTTGGAGACATAGCAATCCATCGGTTTTAAGATACTTACTAGTCAGGTACATTCTTAGGCGTTTATTATGGGGTGTTGAGTCCATTTCGTTGAGCAAGGTGTAGCTCTTGTCTATTCCATATTTGGCTTAAGGAACTTTATCTGTGCTCATTTCAATCTCTGGTTTTATGCAGCACCCCAACTCACCTTTCCCCTTAAGCAAGCATAAGTTGGTTTTCTAAATTTGAGACCCTGTTCTGTATTGGAATTCAGTTCCTGTGTAGCCAAGTTTACATTCCGTGTATTAGTGATATCTTATGATGTTTCTTTTTCTGTGTGACTTATTTCAGTTAGAATCATCGTACCTGAATCCACTCATTATGCTGCTACGGGCCTGATGACATAGATTTCATTGCTGAGTGATACTGCATTGTACGTAAATACCACAACTTCTTTATCCATTTTTCACTTTCTGTGATATTGAACTTGTACGGTAAACGAGGTTCTTGTAAACAGAGGCATCCCAAACTTTGGGGTTGCTGTGTCTTTTTGATTTTAATTTCCCTAAGCTATAGGACCATAAGTGGAAGTGCCCTAGGCTCTGTTGCTTTGTTTTTTAGATGTTTCAGGAAACACCATACACTTCTCCCCAGTGTCTGTTGGCAATTTACATCCCGCCCATCAGCATAACAAGGCCCCAGGTTCTCCATGGCCTGTCCTGCCTCTCTGGATTTTACAATTTTTGCAGATGTCCCTTTTGACCGGGGGGAAGTGAGACTTCATTGTAGTGCAGATTTCCTTTGCAAGTTTGCTTGGTTGGCCAAAAAGGGCGTATGCGTTTTTTCCTGAATATATTCAGGAAAAAACGCATACGCCCTTTTTGGCCAAGTGCATCATTGTGGACGTTCTGCCTCTTTTCCTATGCTTTCAATGCAATTCCAGTCTACCTCCTGAAATCGGTTTCCTGCAATTCTGCCCCGCTTTCAAGTCCTCTTGGCAGCCTTACTTCAGTATTTTTTTGGACGATAGCTGTCATTTATAACTCTGCAGGTTTGTGAATTACAGTGCCCCTGAGCTCCTTTCTTCAACTCGCTTTCTTGTGACCTGGCCGCAACACCGCAGGATGGCTTCAGGCCCTAATCTGGTTCCGGCACGGCACGCTGAGCCTTTGGTTAATTCCTCTTCCTGGTGGGAAATAAGAGTTAAATTTGCCAGTCCAGACAACTCCAGCTAGTCTCTCATTGGTTCTCGCTATTCCTGTTCATTTTCCGCAGAAATTGCAAACTGGGCCAAACAGGAGGTTAAAGGGACTGACTCTCTAAGTCGGGAGAGTGTTAGTAAAGCGTCTGGAATGTTGCACCCGAGTACCAGGTTACGAAAACAGAGACATATTTGAACACGTATCCCGATCACATGGTTGATCATACTCTAGGTTCCACATGCATGTTTTAGCTGAAGGAAGAATACCTTAAACCTGGGTAGTTGAAACCCGTGGAATGGGTACCATGCAATAAGTCTTCAAAGGGTCTTCATTTGCTCACCGAACCTCTCCAATCCTATCACTGCTGCGTTTATGCCCCTGTACACACGCTTGATTCTCTTTTGGAGACATAGCAATCCATAGGTTTTAAGATACTTACTAGTCAGGTACATTCTTAGGCATTTAATATGCGGTGTTGAGTCCATTTCGTTGAGCAAGGAGTAGCTCTTGTCTATTCCATATTTGGCTTAAGGAAGTTTATCTGTGTTCATTTTAATCTCTGGTTTTATGCAACACCCCAACTCACCTTTACCCTTAAGCAAGCATAAGTTGGTTTTCTAAATTTGAGACCCTGTTCTGTTCTGTAATTCAGTTCCTGTGTAGCCAAGTTTACATTCCGTGTATTACTGATATCTTATGATGTTTCTTTTTCTGTGTGACTTATTTCAGTTAGAATCATCGTACCTGAATCCACTCATTATGCTGCTACGGGCCTGATGACATAGATTTCATTGCTGAGTGATACTGCATTGTACGTAAGTACCACAAGTTCTTTATCCATTTTTCACTTTCTGCGATATTGAACTTGTAGCGTAAACGAGGTTCTTGTAAACAGAGGTGTCCCAAACTTTGGGGTGGCTGTGTCCTTTTGATTTTAATTTCCCTAAGCTATAGGACCATAAGTGGAAGTGCCCTAGGCTCTGTAGCTTTGTTTTTTAGATGTTTCAGGAAACACCATACACTTCTCGCGAGTGTCTGTTGGCAATTTACATCCCGCCCATCAGCATAACAAGGCTCCCAGTTCTCCATGGCCTGTCCTGCCTTTCTGGATTTTACACTTTTTTCAGATGGCCCTTTTGACCGGGGCGAAGTGAGACTTCATTGTAGTGCAGATTTCCTTTGCAAGCTTGCTTTGTTGGCCAAAAAGGGCGTATGCGTTTTTTCCTGAATATATTCAGGAAAAATCGCATACGCCCTTTTTGGCCAAGTGCATCATTGTGGACGTTCTGCCTCTTTTCCTATGCTTTCAGTGCAATTCCAGTCTACCTCCTGAAATCGGTTTCCTGCAATTCTACCCCGCTTTCAAGTCCTCTTGGCAGCCTTACTTCAGTATATTTTTGGACGATAGCTGTCATTTATAACTCTGCAGGTTTGTGAATTACAGTGCCCCTGAGCTCCTTTCTTCAACTCGCTTTCTTTTGAGCTGGCCGCAACACCGCAGGATGGCTTCAGGCCCTAATCTGGTTCCGGCACGGCACGCTGAGCCTTTGGTTAATTCCTCTTCGTGGTGGGAAATGAGAGTTAAATTTGCCCCTCCAGACACCTCCAGCTAGTCTCTCATTGGTTCTCGCTATTCCTGTTCATCTTCTGCAGAAATTGCAAACTGGGCCAAACAGGAGGTTAAAGGGACTGACTCTCCAAGTGGGGAGAGTGTTAGTAAAGCGTCTGGAATGTTGCACCCGAGTACCAGGGTACGAAAACTGAGACATATTTGAACACGTCTCCCGATCACACGGTTGATCATACTCTAGGTTCCACATGCATGTTTTAGCTGAAGGAAGAATACCTTAAAACTGGGTAGTTGAAACCCGTGGAATGGGTACCATGCAATATGACTTCAAAGGGTCTTCATTTGCTCACCGAACCTCTCCAATCCTATCACTGCTGCATTTATGCCCCTGTACACACGCTTGATTCTCTTTTGGAGACATAGCAATCCATAGGTTTTAAGATACTTACTAGTCAGGTACATTCTTAGGCGTTTAATATGGGGTGTTGAGTCCATTTCGTTGAGCAAGGAGTAGCTCTTCTCTATTCCATATTTGGCTTAAGGAACTTTATCTGTGCTCATTTCAATCTCTGGTTTTATGCAGCACCGCAACTCACCTTTCCCCTTAAACAAGCATAAGTTGGTTTTCTAAATTTGAGACCCTGTTCTGTTTTGGAATTCAGTTCCTCTGTAGCCAAGTTTACATTCCGTGTATTAGTGATATCTTATGATGTTTCTTTTTCTGTGTGACTTATTTCAGTTAGAATCATCGTACCTGAATCCACTCATTATGTTGCTACGGGCCTCATCACATAGATTTCATTGCTGAGTGATACTGCATTGTAGGTAAGTACCACAAGTTCTTTATCCATTTTTCAATTTCTGCGATGTTGAAATTGTACTGTAAACGAGGTTCTTGTAAACAGAGGCCTCGCAAACTTTGGGGTGGCTGTGTCTTTTTGATTTTAATTTCCCTAAGCTATAGGACCATAAGTGGAAGTGCCCTAGGCTCTGTTGCTTTGTTTTTTAGATGTTTCAGGAAACACCATACACTTCTCCGGAGTGTCTGTTGGCAATTTACATCCCGCCCATCAGCATAACAAGGCTCCCAGTTCTCCATTGCCTGTCCTGCCTTTCTGGATTTTACACATTTTTCAGATGACCCTTTTGACCGGGGGGAAGTGAGACTTCATTGTAGTGCAGATTTCCTTTGCAAGTTTGCTTGCTTGGCCAAAAAGTGCGTATGCGTTTTTTCCTGAATATATTCTGGAAAAAACGCATACGCCCTTTTTGGCCAAGTGCATCATTGTGGACATTCTGCCTCTTTTCCTATGCTTTCAATGCAATTCCAGTCTACCTCCTGAAATCGGTTTCCTGCAATTCTGCCCCGCTTTCAAGTCCTCTTGGCAGCCTTACTTCAGTATATTTTTGGACGATAGCTGTCATTTATAACTCTGCAGGATTGTGAATTACAGTGCCCCTGAGCTCCTTTCTTCAACTCGCTTTCTTTTGAGCTGGCCGCAACACCGCAAGATGGCTTCAGGCCCTAATCTGGTTCCGGCACGGCACGCTGAGCCTTTGGTTAATTCCTCTTCCTGGTGGGAAATGAGAGTTAAATTTGCCAGTCCAGACACCTCCAGCTAGTCTCTCATTGGTTCTCGCTATTCCTGTTCATCTTCCGCAGAAATTGCAAACTGGGCCAAACAGGAGGTTAAAGGGACTGACTCTCTAAGTCGGGAGAGTGTTAGTAAAGCGTCTGGAATGTTGCACCCGAGTACCAGGGTACGAGAACTGAGACATATTTGAACAGGTATCCCGATCACATGGTTGATCATACTCTAGGTTCCACATGCATGATTTAGCTGAAGGAAGAATACCTTAAACCTGGGTAGTTGAAACCCGTGGAATGGGTACCATGCAATATGTCTTCAAAGGGTCTTCATTTGCTCACCGAACCTCTCCAATCCTATCACTGCTGCGTTTATGCCCCTGTACACATGCTTGATTCTCTTTCGGAGACACAGCAATCCATAGGTTTTAAGATACTTACTAGTCAGGTACATTCTTAGGCGTTTAATATGCGGTGTTGAGTCCATTTCATTGAGCAAGGAGTAGCTCTTGTCTATTCCATATTTGGCTTAAGGAAGTTTATCTGTGCTCATTTTAATCTCTGGTTTTATGCAGCACCCCAGCTCACCTTTACCCTTAAGCAAGCATAAGATGGTTTTCTAAATTTGAGACCCTGTTCTGTTCTGTAATTCAGTTCCTGTGTAGCCAAGTTTACATTCCGTGTATTAGTGATATCTTATGATGTTTCTTTTTCTGTGTGACTTATTTCAGTTAGAATCATCGTACCTGAATCCACTCATTATGCTGCTACGGGCCTGATGACATAGATTTCATTGCTGAGTGATACTGCATTGTACGTAAGTACCACAAGTTCTTTATCCATTTTTCACTTTCTGTGATATTGAACTTGTACCGTAAACGAGGTTTTTGTAAACAGAGGTGTCCCAAACTTTGGGGTGGCTGTGTCCTTTTGATTTTAATTTCCCTAAGCTATAGGATCATAAGTGGAAGTGCCCTAGGCTCTGTTGCTTTGTTTTTTAGATGTTTCAGGAAACACCATACACTTCTCGCGAGTGTCTGTTGGCAATTTACATCCCGCCCATTAGCATAACAAGGCTCCCAGTTGTCCATGGCCTGTCCTGCCTTTCTGGATTTTACACTTTTTTCAGATGGCCCTTTTGACCGGGGGGAAGTGAGACTTCATTGTAGTGCAGATTTCCTTTGCAAGTTTCCTTGGTTGGCCAAAAAGGGCGTATGCGTTTTTTCCTGAATATATTCAGGAAAAAACGCATACGCCCTTTTTGGCCAAGTGCATCATTGTGGACGTTCTCACTCTTTTCCTATGCTTTCAATGCAATTCCAGTCTACCTCCTGAAATTGGTTTCCTGCAATTCTGCCCCGCTTTCAAGTCCTCTTGGCAGCCTTACTTCAGTATATTTTTGGACGAGAGCTGTCATTTATAACTCTGCAGGTTTGTGAATTACAGTGCCCCTGAGCTCCTTTCTTCAACTCGCTTTCTTGTGACCTGGCCGCAACACAGCAGGATGGCTTCAGGCCCTAATCTTGTTCCAGCACGGCACGCTGAGCCTTTGGTTAATTCCTCTTCCTGGTGGGAAATGAGAGTTAAATTTGCCCGTCCAGACACCTCCAGCTAGTCTCTCATTGGTTCTCCCTATTTCTGTTCATCTTCCGCAGAAATTGCAAACTGGGCCAAACAGGAGGTTAAAGGCGCTGACTCTCTAAGTCGGGAGAGTTAGTAAAGCATCTGGAATGTTGCACCCGAGTACCAGGGGAGGAAAACTGAGACATATTTGAACACGTCTCCCGTTCACATGGTTGATCATACTCTGGGTTCCACATGCATGTTTTAGCTGAAGCAAGAATACCTTAAACCTGGAGAGTTGAGACCCGTGGAATGGGTACCATGCAATATGACTTCAAAGGGTCTTCATTTGCTCACCGAACCTCTCCAATCCTATCACTGCTGCGTTTATGCCCCTGTACACACGCTTGATTCTCTTTTGGAGACATAGCAATCCATAGGTTTTAAGATACTTACTAGTCAGGTACATTCTTAGGCGTTTAATATGCGGTGTTGAGTCCATTTCGTTGAGCAAGGAGTAGCTCTTGTCTATTCCATATTTGGCTTAAGGAACTTTATCTGTGCTCATTACAATCTCTGGTTTTATGCAGCACCCCAACTCACCTTTCCCCTTAAGCAAGCATAAGTTGGTTTTCTAAATTTGAGACCCTGTTCTGTTTTGGAATTCAGTTCCTGTGTAGCCAAGTTTACATTCCGTGTATTAGTGATATCTTATGATGTTTCTTTTTCTGTGTGACTTATTTCAGTTAGAATCATCGTACCTGAATCCACTCATTATGCTGCTACGGGCCTGATGACATAGATTTCATTGCTGAGTGATACTGCATTGTACGTAAGTACCACAAGTTCTTTATCCATTTTTCACTTTCTGTGATATTGAACTTGTACGGTAAACGAGGTTCTTGTAAACAGAGGCGTCCCAAACTTTGGGGTGGCTGTGTCTTTTTGATTTTAATTTCCCTAAGCTATAGGACCATAAGTGGAAGTGCCCTAGGCTCTGTTGCATTGTTTTTTAGATGTTTCAGGAAACACCATACACTTCTCCCGAGTGTCTGTTGGCAATTTACATCCCGCCCATCAGCATAACAAGGCTCCCAGTTCTCCATGGCCTGTCCTGCCTTTCTGGATTTTACACTTTTTTCAGATGGCCCTTTTGACCGGGGCGAAGTGAGACTTCATTGTAGTGCAGATTTCCTTTGCAAGTTTGCTTGGTTGGCCAAAAAGGGCGTATGCGTTTTTTCCTGAATATATTCAGGAAAAAACGCATACGCCCTTTTTGGCCAAGTGCATCATTGTGGACGTTCTGCCTCTTTTCCTATGCTTTCAATGCAATTCCAGTCTACCTCCTGAAATCGGTTTCCTGCAATTCTGCCCCGCTTTCAAGTCCTCTTGGCAGCCTTACTTCAGTATATTTTTGGACGATAGCTGTCATTCATAACTCTGCAGGTTTGTGAATTACAGTGCCCCTGAGCTCCTTTCTTCAACTCGCTTTCTTTTGAGCTGGCCGCAACACCGCAGGATGGCTTCAGGCCCTAATCTGGTTCTGGCACGGCACGCTGAGCCTTTGGTTATTTCCTCTTCCTGGTGGGAAATGAGAGTTAAATTTGCCCGTCTAGACACCTCCAGCTAGTCTCTCATTGGTTCTCCCTATTCCTGTTCATCTTCCGCAGAAATTGCAAACTGTACCAAACAGGAGGTTAAAGGCGCTGACTCTCCAAGTGGGGAGAGTGTTAGTAAAGCGTCTGGAATGTTGCATCCGAGTACTAGGGGAGGAAAACTGAGACATATTTGAACACGTCTCCCGTTCACACGGTTGATCATACTCTGGGTTCCACATGCATATTTTAGCTGAAGGAAGAATACCTTAAACCTGGAGAGTTGAGACCCGTGGAATGGGTACCATGCAATATGACTTCAAAGGGTCTTCGTTTGCTCACCGAACCTCCCCAATCCTATCACTGCTGCGTTTATGCCCCTGTTCACACACTTGATTCTCTTTTGGAGACATAGCAATCCATAGGTTTTAAGATACTTACTAGTCAGGTACATTCTTAGGCGTTTAATATGGGGTGTTGAGTCCATTTCGTTGAGCAAGGAGTAGCTCTTGTCTATTCCATATTTGGCTTAAGGAACTTTATCTGTGCTCATTTCAATCTCTGGTTTTATGCAGCACCCCAACTCACCTTTCCCCTTAAGCAAGCATAAGTTGGTTTTCTAAATTTGAGACCCTGTTCTGTTCTGGAATTCAGTTCCTGTGTAGCCAAGTTTACATTCCGTGTATTACTGATATCTTATGATGTTTCTTTTTCTGTGTGACTTATTTCAGTTAGAATCATCATACCTGAATCCACTCATTGTGCTGCTAAGGGCCTGATGACATAGATTTCATTGCTGAGTGATATTGCTTTGTAAGTAAATACCACAACTTCTTTATCCATTTTTCACTTTCTGCGATGTTGAACTTGTACTGTAAACGAGGTTCTTGTAAACAGACCCTTTCCAAACTTTGGGGTGGCTGTGTCTTTTTGATTTTAATTTCCCTAAGCTATAGGACCATAAGTGGAAGTGCCCTAGGCTCTGTTGCTTTGTTTTTTAGATGTTTCAGGAAACACCATACACTTCTCCCGAGTGTCTGTTGGCAATTTACATCTCGCCCATCAGCATAACAAGGCTCCCAGGTCTCCATGGCCTGTCCTGCCTTGCTGGATTTTACACTTTTTTCAGATGGCCCTTTTGACCGGGGGGAAGTGAGACTTCATCGTAGTGCAGATTTCCTTTGCAAGCTTGCTTGGTTGGCCAAAAAGGGCGTATGCGTTTTCTCCTGAATATATTCAGGAAAAAACGCATACGCCGTTTTTGGCCAAGTGCATCATTGTGGACGTTCTGCCTCTTTTCCTATGCTTTCAATGCAATTCCAGTCTACCTCCTGAAATCGGTTTCCTGCAATTCTGCCCCGCTTTCAAGTCCTCTTGGCAGCCTTACTTCAGTATATTTTTGGACGATAGCTGTCATTTATAACTCTGCAGGTTTGTGAATTACAGTGCCCCTGAGCTCCTTTCTTCAACTCGCTTTCTTTTGAGCTGGCCGCAACACCGCAGGATGGCTTCAGGCCCTAACCTGGTTCCGGCACGGCACGCTGAGCCTTTGGTTATTTCCTCTTCCTGGTGGGAAATGAGAGTTAAATTTGCCCGTCCAGACACCTCCAGCTAGTCTCTCATTGGTTCTCGCTATTCCTGTTCATCTTCCGCAGAATTTGCAAAGTGTGCCAAACAGGAGGTTAAAGGCGCTGACTCTCCAAGTCGTGAGAGTTAGTAAAGCGTCTGGAATGTTGCACCCGAGTACCAGGGGAGGAAAACTGAGACATATTTGAACACGTCTCCCGTTCACACGGTTGATCATACTCTGGGTTCCACATGCATGTTTTAGCTGAAGGAAGAATACCTTAAACCTGGAGAGTTGAGACCCGTGGAATGGGTACCATGCAATATGACTTCAAAGGGTCTTCATTTGCTCACCGAACCTCTCCAATCCTATCACTGCTGCGTTTATGCCCCTGTACACACGCTTGATTCTCTTTTGGAGACATAGCAATCCATAGGTTTTAAGATACTTACTATTCAGGTACATTCTTAGGCGTTTAATATGCGGTGTTGAGTCCATTTCGTTGAGCAAGGAGTAGCTCTTGTCTATTCCATATTTGGCTTAAGGAACTTTATCTATGCTCATTTCAATCTCTGGTTTTATGCAGCACCCCAACTCACCTTTCCCCTTAAACAAGCATAAGTTGGTTTTCTAAATTTGAGACCCTGTTCTGTTTTGGAATTCAGTTCCTGTGTAGCCAAGTTTACATTCCATGTATTAGTGATATCTTATGATGTTTCTTTTTCTGTGTGACTTATTTCAGTTAGAATCATCGTACCTGAATCCACTCATTATGCTGCTACGGGCCTGATGACATAGATTTCATTGCTGAGTGATACTGCATTGTACGTAAGTACCACAAGTTCTTTATCCATTTTTCACTTTCTGTGATATTGAACTTGTACGGTAAACGAGGTTCTTGTAAACAGAGGCGTCCCAAACTTTGGGGTGGCTGTGTCTTTTTGATTTTAATTTCCATAAGCTATACGACCATAAGTGGAAGTGCCCTAGGCTCTGTTGCTTTGTTTTTTAGATGTTTCAGGAAACACCATACACTTCTCCCGAGTGTCTGTTGGCAATTTACATCCCGCCCATCAGCATAACAAGGCTCCCAGTTCTCCATGGCCTGTCCTGCCTTTCTGGATTTTACACTTTTTTCAGATTGCCCTTTTGACCGGGGGGAAGTGAGACTTCATTGTAGTGCAGATTTCCTTTGCAAGTTTGCTTGGTTGGCCAAAAAGGGCGTATGCGTTTTTTCCTGAATATATTCAGGAAAAAACGCATACGTACTTTTTGGCCAAGTGCATCATTGTGGACGTTCTGCCTCTTTTCCTATGCTTTCAATGCAATTCCAGTCTACCTCCTGAAATCGGTTTCCTGCAATTCTGCCCCTCTTACAAGTCCTCTTGGAAGCCTTACTTCAATATATTTTTGGACGATAGTTGTCATTTATAACTCTGCAGGTTTGTGAATTACAGTGCCCCTGAGCTCCTTTCTTCAACTCGCTTTCTTGTGACCTGGCCGCAACACCACAGGATGGCTTCAGACCCTAATCTGGTTCCGGCACGGCACGCTGAGCCTTTGGTTAATTCCTCTTCCTGGTGGGAAATGAGAGTTAAATTTGCCCGTCCAGACACCTCCAGCTAGTCTCTCATTGGTTCTCGCTATTCCTGTTCATCTTCCGCAGAAATTGCAAACTGGGCCAAACAGGAGGTTAAAGGGACTGACTCTCCAAGTGGGTAGAATGTTAGTAAAGCGTCTGGAATGTTGCACCCGAGTACCAGGGGAGGAAAACTGAGACATATTTGAACACGTCTCCCGTTCACACGGTTGATCATACTCTGGGTTACACATGCATGTTTTAGCTGAAGGAAGAATACCTTAAACCTGGAGAGTTGAGACCCGTGTAATGGGTACCATGCAATATGCCTTCAAAGGGTCTTCATTTGCTCACCGAACCTCCCCAATCCTATCACTGCTGCATTTATGCCCCTGTACACACGCTTGATTCTCTTTTGGAGACATAGCAATCCATAGGTTTTAAGATACTTACTAGTCAGGTACATTCTTAGGCGTTTAATATGGGGTGTTGAGTCCATTTCGTTGAGCAAGGAGTAGCTCTTGTCTATTCCATATTTGGCTTAAGGAACTTTATCTGTGCTCATTTCAATCTCTGGTTTTATGCAGCACCCCAACTCACCTTTCCCCTTAAGCAAGCATAAGTTGGTTTTCTAAATTTGAGACCCTGTTCTGTTTTGGAATTCAGTTCCTGTGTAGCCAAGTTTACATTCCGTGTATTAGTGATATCTTATGATGTTTCTTTTTCTGTGTGACTTATTTCAGTTAGAATCATCATACCTGAATCCACTCATTGTGCTCCTAAAGGCCTGATGACATAGATATCATTGCTGAGTGATATTGCTTTGTAAGTAAATACCACAACTTCTTTATCCATTTTTCACTTTCTGCGATGTTGAACTTGTACTGTAAACGAGGTTCTTGTAAACAGAGGCATCCCAAAGATTGAGGTGGCTGTGTCTTTTTGATTTTAATTTCCCTAAGCTATAGGACCATAAGTGGAAGTGCCCTAGGCTCTGTTGCTTTGTTTTTTAGATGTTTCAGGAAACACCATACACTTCTCCCGAGTGTCTGTTGGCAATTTACATCCCGCCCATCAGCATAAGAAGGCTCCCAGTTCTCCATGGCCTGTCCTGCCTTTCTGGATTTTACAATTTTTTCAGATGGCCCTTTTGACCGGGGGGAGGTGAGACTTCATTTTAGTGCAGATTTCCTTTGCAAGCTTGCTTGGTTGGCCAAAAAGGGCGTATGCGTTTTTTCCTGAATATATTCAGGAAAAAACGCATACGCACTTTTTGGCCAAGTGCATCATTGTGGACGTTCTGCCTCTTTTCCTATGCTTTCAATGCAATTCCAGTCTACCTCCTGAAATCGGTTTCCTGCAATTCTGCCCCGCTTTCAAGTCCTCTTGGCAGCCTTACTTCAGTATATTTTTGGACGATAGCTGTCATTTATAACTCTGCAGGTTTGTGAATTACAGTGCCCCTGAGGTCCTTTCTTCAACTCGCTTTCTTGTGACCTGGCCGCAACACCGCAGGATGGCTTCAGGCCCTAATCTGGTTCCGGCACGGCACGCTGAGCCTTTGGTTAATTCCTCTTCCTGGTGGGAAATGAGAGTTAAATTTGCCCGTCCAGACACCTCCAGCTAGTCTCTCATTGGTTCTCGCTATTCCTGTTCATCTTCCGCAGAAATTGCAAACTGGGCCAAACAGGAGGTTAAAGGGACTGACTCTCCAAGTGGGTAGAATGTTAGTAAAGCGTCTGGAATGTTGCACCCGAGTACCAGGGGAGGAAAACTGAGACATATTTGAACACGTCTCCCGTTCACACGGTTGATCATACTCTGGGTTACACATGCATGTTTTAGCTGAAGGAAGAATACCTTAAACCTGGAGAGTTGAGACCCGTGTAATGGGTACCATGCAATATGCCTTCAAAGGGTCTTCATTTGCTCACCGAACCTCTCCAATCCTATCACTGCTGCATTTATGCCCCTGTACACACGCTTGATTCTCTTTTGGAGACATAGCAATCCATAGGTTTTAAGATACTTACTAGTCAGGTACATTCTTAGGCGTTTAATATGGGGTGTTGAGTCCATTTCGTTGAGCAAGGAGTAGCTCTTGTCTATTCCATATTTGGCTTAAGGAACTTTATCTGTGCTCATTTCAATCTCTGGTTTTATGCAGCACCCCAACTCACCTTTCCCCTTAAGCAAGCATAAGTTGGTTTTCTAAATTTGAGACCCTGTTCTGTTTTGGAATTCAGTTCCTGTGTAGCCAAGTTTACATTCCGTGTATTAGTGATATCTTATGATGTTTCTTTTTCTGTGTGACTTATTTCAGTTAGAATCATCATACCTGAATCCACTCATTGTGCTCCTAAAGGCCTGATGACATAGATATCATTGCTGAGTGATATTGCTTTGTAAGTAAATACCACAACTTCTTTATCCATTTTTCACTTTCTGCGATGTTGAACTTGTACTGTAAACGAGGTTCTTGTAAACAGAGGCATCCCAAACATTGAGGTGGCTGTGTCTTTTTGATTTTAATTTCCCTAAGCTATAGGACCATAAGTGGAAGTGCCCTAGGCTCTGTTGCTTTGTTTTTTAGATGTTTCAGGAAACACCATACACTTCTCCCGAGTGTCTGTTGGCAATTTACATCCCGCCCATCAGCATAACAAGGCTCCCAGTTCTCCATGCCCTGTCCTGCCTTTCTGGATTTTACAATTTTTTCAGATGGCCCTTTTGACCGGGGGGAAGTGAGACTTCATTTTAGTGCAGATTTCCTTTGCAAGCTTGCTTGGTTGGCCAAAAAGGGCGTATGCGTTTTTTCCTGAATATATTCAGGAAAAAACGCATACGCCCTTTTTGGCCAAGTGCATCATTGTGGACGTTCTGCCTCTTTTCCTATGCTTTCAATGCAATTCCAGTCTACCTCCTGAAATCGGTTTCCTGCAATTCTGCCCCGCTTTCAAGTCCTCTTGGCAGCCTTACTTCAGTATATTTTTGGACGATAGCTGTCATTTATAACTCTGCAGGTTTGTGAATTACAGTGCCCCTGAGGTCCTTTCTTCAACTCGCTTTCTTTTTACCTGGCCGCAACACCGCAGGATGGCTTCAGGCCCTAATCTGGTTCCGGCACGGCACGCTGAGCCTTTGGTTAATTCCTCTTCCTGGTGGGAAATGAGAGTTAAATTTGCCCGTCCAGACACCTCCAGCTAGTCTCTCATTGGTTCTCCGTATTCCTGTTCATCTTCCGCAGAAATTGCAAACTGGGCCAAACAGGAGGTTAAAGGCGCTGACTCTCCAAGTGGGGAGAGTGTTAGTAAAGCGTCTGGAATGTTGCACCCGAGTACCAGGGGAGGAAAACTGAGACATATTTGAACACGTCTCCCGTTCACACAGTTGATCATACTCTGGGTTCCACATGCATGTTTTAGCTGAAGCAAGAATACCTTAAAACTTGGTAGTTGAAACCTGTGGAATGGGTACCATGCAATATGACTTCAAAGGGTCTTCATTTGCTCACCGAACCTCTCCAATCCTATCACTGCTGCGTTTATGCCCCTGTACACACGCTTGATTCTCTTTTGGAGACATAGCAATCCATAGGTTTTAAGATACTTACTAGTCAGGTACATTCTTAGGCGTTTAATATGGGGTGTTGAGTCCATTTCGTTGAGCAAGGAGTAGCTCTTGTCTATTCCATATTTGGCTTAAGGAACTTTATCTGTGCTCATTTCAATCTCTGGTTTTATGCAGCACCCCAACTCACCTTTCCCCTTAAGCAAGCATAAGTCGGTTTTCTAAATTTGAGACCCTGTTCTGTTTTGGAATTCAGTTCCTGTGTAGCCAAGTTTACATTCCGTGTATTAGTGATATCTTATGATGTTTCTTTTTCTGTGTGACTTATTTCAGTTAGAATCATCGTACCTGAATCCACTCATTATGCTGCTACGGGCCTGATGACATAGATTTCATTGCTGAGTGATACTGCATTGTACGTAAGTACCACAAGTTCTTTATCCATTTTTCACTTTCTGTGATATTGAACTTGTATGGTAAATGAGGTTCTTGTAAACAGAGACGTCCCAAACATTGGGGTGGCTGTGTCTTTTTGATTTTAATTTCCCTAAGCTATAGGACCATAAGTGGAAGTGCCCTAGGCTCTGTTGCTTTGTTTCTTAGATGTTTCAGGAAACACCATACACTTCTCCCGAGTGTCTGTTGGCAATTTACATCCCGCCCATCAGCATAACAAGGCTCCCAGTTCTCCATGGCCTGTTCTGCCTTTCTGGATTTTACACTTTTTTCAGATGGCCCTTTTGACCGGGGGGAAGTGAGACTTCATTGTAGTGCAGATTTCCTTTGCAAGCTTGCTTGGTTGGCCAAAAAGGGCGTATGCGTTTTTTCCTGAATATATTCAGGAAAAAACGCATACGCCCTTTTTGGCCAAGTGCATCATTGTGGACGTTCTGCCTCTTTTCCTATGCTTTCAATGCAATTCCAGTCTACCTCCTGAAATCGGTTTCCTGCAATTCTGCCCCGCTTTCAAGTCCTCTTGGCAGCCTTACTTCAGTATATTTTTGGACGATAGCTGTCATTTATAACTCTGCAGGTTTGTGAATTACAGTGCCCCTGAGCTCCTTTCTTCAACTCGCTTTCTTTTGAGCAGGCCGCAACCCCACAGGATGGCTTCAGGCCCTAACCTGGTTCCGGCACGGCACGCTGAGCCTTTGGTTATTTCCTCTTCCTGGTGGGAAATGAGAGTTAAATTTGCCCGTCCAGACACCTCCAGCTAGTCTCTCATTGGTTCTCGCTATTCCTGTTCATCTTCCGCAGAAATTGCAAACTGGGCCAAACAGGAGGTTAAAGGCGCTGACTCTCCAAGTGGGGAGAGTGTTAGTAAAGCGTCTGGAATGTTGCACCCGAGTACCAGGGGAGGAAAACTGAGACATATTTGAACACGTCTCCCGTTCACACAGTTGATCATACTCTGGGTTCCACATGCATGTTTTAGCTGAAGCAAGAATACCTTAAAACTTGGTAGTTGAAACCTGTGGAATGGGTACCATGCAATATGACTTCAAAGGGTCTTCATTTGCTCACCGAACCTCTCCAATCCTATCACTGCTGCGTTTATGCCCCTGTACACACGCTTGATTCTCTTTTGGAGACATAGCAATCCATAGGTTTTAAGATACTTACTAGTCAGGTACATTCTTAGGCGTTTAATATGGGGTGTTGAGTCCATTTCGTTGAGCAAGGAGTAGCTCTTGTCTATTCCATATTTGGCTTAAGGAACTTTATCTGTGCTCATTTCAATCTCTGGTTTTATGCAGCACCCCAACTCACCTTTCCCCTTCAGCAAGCATAAGTCGGTTTTCTAAATTTGAGACCCTGTTCTGTTTTGGAATTCAGTTCCTGTGTAGCCAAGTTTACATTCCGTGTATTAGTGATATCTTATGATGTTTCTTTTTCTGTGTGACTTATTTCAGTTAGAATCATCGTACCTGAATCCACTCATTATGCTGCTACGGGCCTGATGACATAGATTTCATTGCTGAGTGATACTGCATTGTACGTAAGTACCACAAGTTCTTTATCCATTTTTCACTTTCTGTGATATTGAACTTGTATGGTAAATGAGGTTCTTGTAAACAGAGACGTCCCAAACATTGGGGGGCTGTGTCTTTTTGATTTTAATTTCCCTAAGCTATAGGACCATAAGTGGAAGTGCCGTAGGCTCTGTTGCTTTGTTTCTTAGATGTTTCAGGAAACACCATACACTTCTCCCGAGTGTCTGTTGGCAATTTACATCCCGCCCATCAGCATAACAAGGCTCCCAGTTCTCCATGGCCTGTTCTGCCTTTCTGGATTTTACACTTTTTTCAGATGGCCCTTTTGACCGGGGGGAAGTGAGACTTCATTGTAGTGCAGATTTCCTTTGCAAGCTTGCTTGGTTGGCCAAAAAGGGCGTATGCGTTTTTTCCTGAATATATTCAGGAAAAAACGCATACGCCCTTTTTGGCCAAGTGCATCATTGTGGACGTTCTGCCTGTTTTCCTATGCTTTCAATGCAATTCCAGTCTACCTCCTGAAATCGGTTTCCTGCAATTCTGCCCCGCTTTCAAGTCCTCTTGGCAGCCTTACTTCAGTATATTTTTGGACGATAGCTGTCATTTATAACTCTGCAGGTTTGTGAATTACAGTGCCCCTGAGCTCCTTTCTTCAACTCGCTTTCTTGTAACCTGGCCGCAACACCGCATGATGGCTTCAGGCCCTAATATGGTTCCGGTATGGCACGCTGAGCCTTTGGTTATTTCCTCTTCCTGGTGGGAAATGAGAGTTATATTTGCCCGTCCAGACACCTCCAGCTAGTCTCTCATTGGTTCTCGCTATTCCTGTTCATCTTCCGCAGAAATTGCAAACTGGGCCATACAGGAGGTTAAAGGCGATGACTCTCCAAGTGGGGAGAGTGTTAGTAAAGCGTCTGGAATGTTGCACCCGAGTACCAGGGGAGGAAAACTGAGACATATTTGAACACGTCTCCCGTTCACACGGTTGATCATACTCTGGGTTCCACATGCATGTTTTAGCTGAAGGAAGAATACCTTAAACCTGGAGAGTTGATACCCGTGTAATGGGTACCATGCAATATGCCTTCAAAGGGTCTTCATTTGCTCACCGAACCTCTCCAATCCTATCACTGCTGCGTTTATGCCCCTGTACACACGCTTGATTCTCTTTTGGAGACATAGCAATCCATAGGTTTTAAGATACTTACTAGTCAGGTACATTCTTAGGCGTTTAATATGGGGTGTTGAGTCCATTTCGTTGAGCAAGGAGTAGCTCTTGTCTATTCCATATTTGGCTTAAAGAACTTTATCTGTGCTCATTACAATCTCTGGTTTTATGCAGCACCCCAACTCACCTTTCCCCTTAAGCAAGCATAAGTTGGTTTTCTAAATTTGAGACCCTGTTCTGTGTTGTAATTCAGTTCCTGTGTAGCCAAGATTACATTCCGTGTATTAGTGATATCTTATGATGTTTCTATTGCTGTGTGACTTATTTCAGTTAGAATCATCGTACCTGAATCCACTCATTATGCTGCTACGGGCCTGATGACATAGATTTCATTGCTGAGTGATACTGCATTGTACGTAAGTACCACAAGTTCTTTATCCATTTTTCACTTTCTGTGATATTGAACTTGTACGGTAAACGAGGTTCTTGTAAACAGAGGCGTCCCAAACTTTGGGGTGGCTGTGTCTTTTTGATTTTAATTTCTCTAAGCTATAGGACCATAAGAGGAAGTGACCTAGGCTCTGTTGCTTTGTTTTTTAGATGTTTCAGGAAACACCATACACTTCTCCCGAGTGTCTGTTGGCAATTTACATCCCGCCCATCAGCATAACAAGGCTGCCAGTTCTCCATGGCCTGTCCTGCCTTTCTGGATTTTACACTTTTTTCAGATGGCCCTATTGACCCCGGGGAAGTGAGACTTCATTGTAGTGCAGATTTCCTTTACAAGTTTGCTTGGTTGCACAAAAAGGGCGTATGCGTTTTTTCCTGAATATATTCAGGAAGAAACGCATACGCCCTTTTTGGCCAAGTGCATCATTTTGGACGTTCTGCCTCTTTTCCTATGCTTTCAATGCAATTCCAGTCTACCTCCTGAAATCGGTTTCCTGCAATTCTGCCCCGCTTTCAAGTCCTCTTGGCAGCCTTACTTCAGTATATTTTTGGACGATAGCTGTCATTTATAACTCTGCAGGTTTGTGAATTACAGTGCCCCTGAGCTCCTTTCTTCAACTCGCTTTCTTGTGACCTGGCCGCAACACCACAGGATGGCTTCAGGCCCTAATCTTGTTCCAGCACGGCACGCTGAGCCTTTGGTTAATTCCTCTTCCTGGTGGGAAATGAGAGTTAAATTTGCCCGTCCAGACACCTCCAGCTAGTCTCTCATTGGTTCTCGCTATTCCTGTTCATCTTCCGCAGAAATTGCAAACTGGGCCAAACAGGAGGTTAAAGGGACTGACTCTCCAAGTGGGTAGAATGTTAGTAAAGCGTCTGGAATGTTGCACCCGAGTACCAGGGGAGGAGAACTGAGACATATTTGAACACGTCTCCCGTTCACATGGTTGATCATACTCTGGGTTCCACACGCATGTTTTAGTTGAAGGAAGAATACCTTAAACCTGGAGAGTTGAGACCCGTGGAATGGGTACCATGCAATATGACTTCAAAGGGTCTTCGTTTGCTCACCGAACCTCTCCAATCCTATCACTGCTGCGTTTATGCCCCTGTACACACGCTTGATTCTCTTTTGGAGACATAGCAATCCATAGGTTTTAAGATACTTACTAGTCAGGTACATTCTTAGGCGTTTAATATGGGGTGTTGAGTCCATTTCGTTGAGCAAGGAGTAGCTCTTGTCTATTCCATATTTGGCTTAAGGAACTTTATCTGTGCTCATTTCAATCTCTGGTTTTATGCAGCACCCCAACTCACCTTTCCCCTTAAGCAAGCATAAGTTGGTTTTCTAAATTTGAGACCCTGTTCTGTTTTGGAATTCAGTTCCTGTGTAGCCAAGTTTACATTCCATGTATTAGTGATATCTTATGATGTTTCTTTTTCTGTGTGACTTATTTCAGTTAGAACCATCGTACCTGAATCCACTCATTATGCTGCTACGGGCCTGATGACATAGATTTCATTGCTGAGTGATACTGCATTGTACGTAAGTACCACAAGTTCTTTATCCATTTTTCACTTTCTGTGATATTGAACTTGTACGGTAAACGAGGTTCTTGTAAACAGAGGCGTCCCAAACTTTGGGGTGGCTGTGTCTTTTTGATTTTAATTTCCCTAAGCTATAGGACCATAAGTGGAAGTGCCCTAGGCTCTGTTGCTTTGTTTTTTAGATGTTTCAGGAAACACCATACACTTCTCCCGAGTGTCTGTTGGCAATTTACATCCCGCCCATCAGCATAACAAGGCTCCCAGTTCTCCATGGCCTGTCCTGCCTTTCTGGATTTTACACTTTTTTCAGATGGCCCTTTTGACCGGGGGGAAGTGAGACTTCATTGTAGTGCAGATTTCCTTTGCAAGCTTGCTTGGTTGGCCAAAAAGGGCGTATGCGTTTTTTCCTGAATATATTCAGGAAAAAACGCATACGCCCTTTTTGGCCAAGTGCATCATTGTGGACGTTCTGCCTCTTTTCCTATGCTTTCTATGCAATTCCAGTCTACCTCCTGAAATCGGTTTCCTGCAATTCTGCCCCGCTTTCAAGTCCTCTTGGCAGCCTTACTTCAGTATATTTTTGGACGATAGCTGTCATTTATAACTCTGCAGGTTTGTGAATTACAGTGCCCCTGAGCTCCTTTCTTCAACTCGCTTTCTTTTGAGCTGGCCGCAACACCGCAGGATGGCTTCAGGCCCTAACCTGGTTCCGGCACGGCACGCTGAGCCTTTGGTTATTTCCTGTTCCTGGTGGGAAATGAGAGTTAAATTTGCCCGTCCAGACACCTCCAGCTAGTCTCTCATTGGTTCTCGCTATTCCTGTTCACCTTCCGCAGAAATTGCAAACTAGGCCAAACAGGAGGTTAAAGGCACTGACTCTCCAAGTGGGGAGAGTGTCAGTAAAGCGTCTGGAATGTTGCACCCGAGTACCAGGGGAGGAAAACTGAAACATATTTGAACAAGTCTCCCGTTCACACGATTGATCATACTCTGGGTTCCACATGCATGTTTTAGCTGAAGGAAGAATACTTTAAACCTGGAGAGTTGAGACCCGTGGAATGGGTACCATGCAATATGACTTCAAAGGGTCTTCATTTGCTCACCGAACCTCTCCAATCCTATCACTGCTGCGTTTATGCCCCTGTACACACGCTTGATTCTCTTTCGGAGACATAGCAATCCATAGGTTTTAAGATACTTACTAGTCAGGTACATTCTTAGGCGTTTAATATGCGGTGTTGAGTCCATTTCGTTGAGCAAGGAGTAGCTCTTGTCTATCCCATATTTGGCTTAAGGAACTTTATCTGTGCTCATTTCAATCTCTGGTTTTATGCAACACCCCAACTCACCTTTCCCCTTAAGCAAGCATAAGTTGGTTTTCTAAATTTGAGACCCTGTTCTGTTTTGGAATTCAGTTCCTGTGTAGCCAAGTTTACATTCCGTGTATTACTGATATCTTATGATGTTTCATTTTCTGTGTGACTTATTTCAGTTAGAATCATCGTACCTGAATCCACTCATTATGCTGCTACGGGCCTGATGACATAGATTTCATTGCTGAGTGATACTGCATTGTACGTAAGTACCACAAGTTCTTTATCCATTTTTCACTTTCTGTGATATTGAACTTGTACGGTAAACGAGGTTCTTGTAAACAGAGGCGTCCCAAACTTTGGGGTGGCTGTGTCTTTTTGATTTTAATTTCCCGAAGCTATAGGACCATAAGTGGAAGTGCCCTAGGCTCTGTTGCTTTGTTTTTTAGATGTTTCAGGAAACACCATACACTTCTCCCGAGTGTCTGTTGGCAATTTACATCCCGCCCATCAGCATAACAAGGCTCCCAGTTCTCCATGGCCTGTCCTGCCTTTCTGGATTTTACACTTTTTTCAGATGGCCGTTTAGACCGGGGGGAAGTGAGACTTCAGTGTAGTGCAGATTTCCTTTGCAAGTTTGCTTGGTTGGCCAAAAAGTGCGTATGCGTTTTTTCCTGAATATATTCAGGAAAAAACACATACGCCCTTTTTGGCCAAGTGCATCATTGTGGACGTTCTGCCTGTTTTCCTATGCTTTCAATGCAATTCCAGTCTACCTCCTGAAATCGGTTTCCTGCAATTCTGCCCCGCTTTCAAGTCCTCTTGGCAGCCTTACTTCAGTATATTTTTGGACGATAGCTGTCATTTATAACTCTGCAGGTTTGTGAATTACAGTGCCCCTGAGCTCCTTTCTTCAACTCGCTTTCTTTTGAGCTGGCCGCAACACCGCAGGATGGCTTCAGGCCCTAATCTGGTTCCAGCACAGCACGCTGAGCCTTTGGTTATTTCCTCTTCCTGGTGGGAAATGAGAGTTAAATTTGCCCGTCCAGACACCTCCAGCTAGTCTCTCATTGGTTCTCGCTATTCCTGTTCATCTTCCGCAGAAATTGCAAACTGGGCCATACAGGAGGTTAAAGGCGATGACTCTCCAAGTGGGGAGAGTGTTAGTAAAGCGTCTGGAATGTTGCACCCGAGTACCAGGGTACGAAAACTGAGACATATTTGAACACGTCTCTCGATCACACGGTTGATCATACTCTCGGTTCCACATGCATGTTTTAGCTGAAGGAAGAATCCCTTAAACCTGGAGAGTTGAGACCCGTGGAATGAGTACCATGCAATATGACTTCAAAGGGTCTTCATTTGCTCACCGAACCTCTCCAATCCTATCACTGCTGCGTTTATGCTCCTGTACACACGCTTGATTCTCTTTCGGAGACATAGCAATCCATAGGGTTTAAGATACTTAAGAGTCAGGTACATTCTTAGGCGTTTAATATGAGGTGTTGAGTCCATTTCGTTGAGCAAGGAGTAGCTCTTGTCTATTCCATATTTGGCTTAAGGAACTTTATCTGTGCTCATTTCAATCTCTGGTTTTATGCAGCACCCCAACTCTCCTTTCCCCTTAAGCAAGCATAAGTTGGTTTTCTAAATTTGAGACCCTGTTCTGTTTTGGAATTCAGTTCCTGTGTAGCCAAGTTTACATTCCGTGTATTAGTGATATCTTATGATGTTTCTTTTTCTGTGTGACTTATTTCAGTTAGAATCATCGTACCTGAATCCACTCATTATGCTGCTACGGGCCTGATGACATAGATTTCATTGCTGAGTGATACTGCATTGTACGTAAGTACCACAAGTTCTTTATCCATTTTTCACTTTCTGTGATATTGAACTTGTACGGTAAACGAGGTTCTTGTAAACAGAGGCGTCCCAAACTTTGGGGTGGCTGTGTCTTTTTGATTTTAATTTCCCTAAGCTATAGGACCATAAGTGGAAGTGCCCTAGGCTCTGTTGCTTTGTTTTTTAGATGTTTCAGGAAACACCATACACTTCTCCCGAGTGTCTGTTGGCAATTTACATCCCGCCCATCAGCATAACAAGGCTCCCAGTTCTCCATGGCCTGTCCTGCCTTTCTGGATTTTACACTTTTTTCAGATGGCCCTTTTGACCGGGGGGAAGTGAGACTTCATTGTAGTGCAGATTTCCTTTGCAAGCTTGCTTGGTTGGCCAAAAAGGGCGTATGCGTTTTTTCCTGAATATATTCAGGAAAAAACGCATACGCCCTTTTTGGCCAAGTGCATCATTGTGGACGTTCTGCCTCTTTTCCTATGCTTTCTATGCAATTCCAGTCTACCTCCTGAAATCGGTTTCCTGCAATTCTGCCCCGCTTTCAAGTCCTCTTGGCAGCCTTACTTCAGTATATTTTTGGACGATAGCTGTCATTTATAACTCTGCAGGTTTGTGAATTACAGTGCCCCTGAGCTCCTTTCTTCAACTCGCTTTCTTTTGAGCTGGCCGCAACACCGCAGGATGGCTTCAGGCCCTAACCTGGTTCCGGCACGGCACGCTGAGCCTTTGGTTATTTCCTCTTCCTGGTGGGAAATGAGAGTTAAATTTGCCCGTCCAGACACCTCCAGCTAGTCTCTCATTGGTTCTCGCTCTTCCTGTTCACCTTCCGCAGAAATTGCAAACTGGGCCAAACAGGAGGTTAAAGGCGCTGACTCTCCAAGTGGGGAGAGTGTCAGTAAAGCGTCTGGAATGTTGCACCCGAGTACCAGGGGAGGAAAACTGAAACATATTTGAACAAGTCTCCCGTTCACACGATTGATCATACTCTGGGTTCCACATGCATGTTTTAGCTGAAGGAAGAATACTTTAAACCTGGAGAGTTGAGACCCGTGGAATGGGTACCATGCAATATGACTTCAAAGGGTCTTCATTTGCTCACCGAACCTCTCCAATCCTATCACTGCTGCGTTTATGCCCCTGTACACACGCTTGATTCTCTTTCGGAGACATAGCAATCCATAGGTTTTAAGATACTTACTAGTCAGGTACATTCTTAGGCGTTTAATATGCGGTGTTGAGTCCATTTCGTTGAGCAAGGAGTAGCTCTTGTCTATCCCATATTTGGCTTAAGGAACTTTATCTGTGCTCATTTCAATCTCTGGTTTTATGCAACACCCCAACTCACCTTTCCCCTTAAGCAAGCATAAGTTGGTTTTCTAAATTTGAGACCCTGTTCTGTTTTGGAATTCAGTTCCTGTGTAGCCAAGTTTACATTCCGTGTATTACTGATATCTTATGATGTTTCATTTTCTGTGTGACTTATTTCAGTTAGTATCATCGTACCTGAATCCACTCATTATGCTGCTACGGGCCTGATGACATAGATTTCATTGCTGAGTGATACTGCATTGTACGTAAGTACCACATGTTCTTTATCCATTTTTCACTTTCTGTGATATTGAACTTGTACGGTAAACGAGGTTCTTGTAAACAGAGGCGTCCCAAACTTTGGGGTGGCTGTGTCTTTTTGATTTTAATTTCCCTAAGCTATAGGACCATAAGTGGAAGTGCCCTAGGCTCTGTTGCTTTGTTTTTTAGATGTTTCAGGAAACACCATACACTTCTCCCGAGTGTCTGTTGGCAATTTACATCCCGCCCATCAGCATAACAAGGCTCCCAGTTCTCCATGGCCTGTCCTGCCTTTCTGGATTTTACACTTTTTTCAGATGGCCGTTTAGACCGGGGGGAAGTGAGACTTCAGTGTAGTGCAGATTTCCTTTGCAAGTTTGCTTGGTTGGCCAAAAAGTGCGTATGCGTTTTTTCCTGAATATATTCAGGAAAAAACACATACGCCCTTTTTGGCCAAGTGCATCATTGTGGACGTTCTGCCTGTTTTCCTATGCTTTCAATGCAATTCCAGTCTACCTCCTGAAATCGGTTTCCTGCAATTCTGCCCCACTTTCAAGTCCTCTTGGCAGCCTTACTTCAGTATATTTTTGGACGATAGCTGTCATTTATAACTCTGCAGTTTTGTGAATTACAGTGCCCCTGAGCTCCTTTCTTCAACTCGCTTTCTTTTGAGCTGGCCGCAACACCGCAGGATGGCTTCAGGCCCTAATCTGGTTCCAGCACAGCACGCTGAGCCTTTGGTTATTTCCTCTTCCTGGTGGGAAATGAGAGTTAAATTTGCCCGTCCAGACACCTCCAGCTAGTCTCTCATTGGTTCTCGCTATTCCTGTTCATCTTCCGCAGAAATTGCAAACTGGGCCAAACAGGAGGTTAAAGGGACTGACTCTCCAAGTGGGGAGAGTGTTAGTAAAGAGTCTGGAATGTTGCACCCGAGTACCAGGGTACGAAAACTGAGACATATTTGAACACGTCTCTCGATCACATGGTTGATCATACTCTCGGTTCCACATGCATGTTTTAGCTGAAGGAAGAATCCCTTAAACCTGGAGAGTTGAGACCCGTGGAATGAGTACCATGCAATATGACTTCAAAGGGTCTTCATTTGCTCACCGAACCTCTCCAATCCTATCACTGCTGCGTTTATGCTCCTGTACACATGCTTGATTCTCTTTCGGAGACATAGCAATCCATAGGGTTTAAGATACTTAAGAGTCAGGTACATTCTTAGGCGTTTAATATGAGGTGTTGAGTCCATTTCGTTGAGCAAGGAGTAGCTCTTGTCTATTCCATATTTGGCTTAAGGAACTTTATCTGTGCTCATTTCAATCTCTGGTTTTATGCAGCACCCCAACTCTCCTTTCCCCTTAAGCAAGCATAAGTTGGTTTTCTAAATTTGAGACCCTGTTCTGTTTTGGAATTCAGTTCCTGTGTAGCCAAGTTTACATTCCGTGTATTACAGATATCTTAGGATGTTTCTTTTTCTGTGTGACTTATTTCAGTTAGAATCATCATACCTGAATCCACTCATTGTGCTCCTAAAGGCCTGATGACATAGATTTCATTGCTGAGTGATATTGCTTTGTAAGTAAATACCACAACTTCTTTATCCATTTTTCACTTTCTGCGATGTTGAACTTGTACTGTAAACGAGGTTCCTGTAAACAGAGGCATCCCAAACTTTGGGGTGGCTGTGTCTTTTTGATTTTAATTTCCCTAAGCTATAGGACCATAAGTGGAAGTGCCCTAGGCTCTGTTGCTTTGTTTTTTAGATGTTTCAGGAAACACCATACACTTCTCCCGAGTGTCTGTTGGCAATTTACATCCCGCCCATCAGCATAACAAGGCTCCCAGTTCTCCATGGCCTGTCCTGCCTTTCTGGATTTTACACTTTTTTCAGATGGCCCTTTTGACCGGGGGGAAGTGAGACTTCATTGTAGTGCAGATTTCCTTTGCAAGCTTGCTTGGTTGGCCAAAAAGGGCGTATGCGTTTTTTCCTGAATATATTCAGGAAAAAACGCATACGCCCTTTTTGGCCAAGTGCATCATTGTGGACGTTCTGCCTCTTTTCCTATGCTTTCAATGCAATTCCAGTCTACCTCCTGAAATCGGTTTCCTGCAATTCTGCCCCGCTTTCAAGTCCTCTTGGCAGCCTTACTTCAGTATATTTTTGGACGATAGCTGTCATTTATAACTCTGCAGGTTTGTGAATTACAGTGCCCCTGAGCTCCTTTCTTCAACTCGCTTTCTTGTGACCTGGCCGCAACACCGCAGGATGGCTTCAGGCCCTAATCTGGTTCCGGCACGGCACGCTGAGCCTTTGGTTAATTCCTCTTCCTGGTGGGAAATGAGAGTTAAATTTGCCCGTCCAGACACCTCCAGCTAGTCTCTCATTGGTTCTCCCTATTCCTGTTCATCTTCCGCAGAAATTGCAAACTGGGCCAAACAGGAGGTTAAAGGCGCTGACTCTCCAAGTGGGGAGAGTGTTAGTAAAGCGTCTGGAATGTTGCACCCAAGTACCAGGGGAGGAAAACTGAGACATATTTGAACACGTCTCCCGTTCACACAGTTGATCATACTCTGGGTTCCACATGCATGTTTTAGCTGAAGCAAGAATACCTTAAACCTTGGTAGTTGAAACCTGTGGAATGGGTACCATGCAATATGACTTCAAAGGGTCTTCATTTGCTCACCGAACCTCTCCAATCCTATCACTGCTGCGTTTATGCCCCTGTACACACGCTTGATTCTCTTTCGGAGACATAGCAATCCATAGGTTTTAAGATACTTACTAGTCAGGTACATTCTTAGGCGTTTAATATGGGGTGTTGAGTCCATTTCGTTGAGCAAGGAGTAGCTCTTGTCTATTCCATATTTGGCTTAAGGAACTTTATCTGTGCTCATTTCAATCTCTGGTTTTATGCAGCACCCCAACTCACCTTTCCCCTTAAGCAAGCATAAGTTGGTTTTCTAAATTTGAGACCCTGTTCTGTTTTGGAATTCAGTTCCTGTGTAGCCAAGTTTACATTCCGTGTATTAGTGATATCTTATGATGTTTCTTTTTCTGTGTGACTTATTTCAGTTAGAATCATCGTACCTGAATCCACTCATTATGCTGCTACGGGCCTGATGACATAGATTTCATTGCTGAGTGATACTGCATTGTACGTAAGTACCACAAGTTCTTTATCCATTTTTCACTTTCTGTGATATTGAACTTGTACGGTAAACGAGGTTCTTGTAAACAGAGGCGTCCCAAACTTTGGGGTGGCTGTGTCTTTTTGATTTTAATTTCCCTAAGCTATAGGACCATAAGTGGAAGTGCCCTAGGCTCTGTTGCTTTGTTTTTTAGATGTTTCAGGAAACACCATACACTTCTCCCGAGTGTCTGTTGGCAATTTACATCCCGCCCATCAGCATAACAAGGCTCCCAGTTCTCCATGGCCTGTCCTGCCTTTCTGGATTTTACACTTTTTTCAGATGGCCCTTTTGACCGGGGGGAAGTGAGACTTCATTGTAGTGCAGATTTCCTTTGCAAGCTTGCTTGGTTGGCCAAAAAGGGCGTATGCGTTTTTTCCTGAATATATTCAGGAAAAAACGCATACGCCCTTTTTGGCCAAGTGCATCATTGTGGACGTTCTGCCTGTTTTCCTATGCTTTCAATGCAATTCCAGTCTACCTCCTGAAATCGGTTTCCTGCAATTCTGCCCCGCTTTCAAGTCCTCTTGGCAGCCTTACTTCAGTATATTTTTGGACGATAGCTGTAATTTATGACTCTGCAGGTTTGTGAATTACAGTGCCCCTGAGCTCCTTTCTTCAACTCGCTTTCTTTTGAGCTGGCCGCAACACCGCAAGATGGATCCAGGCCCTAATCTGGTTCCGGCACGGCACGCTGAGCCTTTGGTTATTTCCTCTTCCTGGTGGGAAATGAGAGTTAAATTTGCCCGTCCAGACACCTCCAGCTAGTCTCTCATTGGTTCTCGCTATTCCTGTTCATCTTCCGCAGAAATTGCAAACTGGGCCAAACAGGAGGTTAAAGGGACTGACTCTCCAAGTGGGTAGAATGTTAGTAAAGCGTCTGGAATGTTGCACCCGAGTACCAGGGGAGGAAAACTGAGACATATTTGAACACGTCTCCCGTTCACATGGTTGATCATACTCTGGGTTCCACATGCATGTTTTAGCTGAAGGAAGAATACCTTAAACCTGGAGAGTTGAGACCCGTGTAATGGGTACCATGCAATATGACTTCAAAGGGTCTTCGTTTGCTCACCGAACCTCTCCAATCCTATCACTGCTGCGTTTATGCCCCTGTACACACGCTTGATTCTCTTTTGGAGACATAGCAATCCATAGGTTTTAAGATACTTACTAGTCAGGTACATTCTTAGGCGTTTAATATGGGGTGTTGAGTCCATTTCGTTGAGCAAGGAGTAGCTCTTGTCTATTCCATATTTGGCTTTAGGAACTTTATCTGTGCTCATTTCAATCTCTGGTTTTATGCAGCACCCCAACTCACCTTTCCCCTTAAGCAAGCATAAGTTGTTTTTCTAAATTTGAGACGCTGTTCTGTTTTGGAATTCAGTTCCTGTGTAGCCAAGTTTACATTCCGTGTATTAGTGATATCTTATGATGTTTCTTTTTCTGTGTGACTTATTTCAGTTAGAATCATCGTACCTGAATCCACTCATTATGCTGCTACGGGCCTGATGACATAGATTTCATTGCTGAGTGATACTGCATTGTACGTAAGTACCACAAGTTCTTTATCCATTTTTCACTTTCTGTGATATTGAACTTGTACGGTAAACGAGGTTCTTGTAAACAGAGGCGTCCCAAACTTTGGGGTGGCTGTGTCTTTTTGATTTTAATTTCCCTAAGCTATAGGACCATAAGTGGAAGTGCCCTAGGCTCTGTTGCTTTGTTTTTTAGATGTTTCAGGAAACACCATACACTTCTCCCCAGTGGCTGTTGGCAATTTACATCCCGCCCATCAGCATAACAAGGCTCCCAGTTCTCCATGGCCTGTCCTGCCTTTCTGGATTTTACACTTTTTTCAGATGGCCCTTTTGACCGGGGGGAAGTGAGACTTCATTGTAGTGCAGATTTCCTTTGCAAGCTTGCTTGGTTGGCCAAAAAGGGCGTATGCGTTTTTTCCTGAATATATTCAGGAAAAAACGCATACGCCCTTTTTGGCCAAGTGCATCATTGTGGACGTTCTGCCTCTTTTCCTATGCTTTCAATGCAATTCCAGTCTACCTCCTGAAATCGGTTACCTGCAATTCTGCCCCGCTTTCAAGTCCTCTTGGCAGCCTTACTTCAGTATATTTTTGGACGATAGCTGTCATTTATAACTCTGCAGGTTTGTGAATTACAGTGCCCCTGAGCTCCTTTCTTCAACTCGCTTTCTTTTGAGCTGGCCGCAACACCGCAGGATGGCTTCAGGCCTTAATCTGGTTCCGGCACGGCACGCTGAGCCTTTGGTTATTTCCTCTTCCTGGTGGGAAATGAGAGTTAAATTTGCCCGTCCAGACACCTCCAGCTAGTCTCTCATTGGTTCTCCCTATTCCTGTTCATCTTCCGCAGAAATTGCAAACTGGGCCAAACAGGAGGTTAAAGGCGCTGACTCTCCAAGTGGGGAGAGTGTCAGTAAAGCGTCTGGAATGTTGCACCCGAGTACCAGGGGAGGAAAACTGAAACATATTTGAACACGTCTCCCGTTCACACGGTTGATCATACTCTGGGTTCCACATGCATGTTTTAGCTGAAGGAAGAATACTTTAAACCTGGAGAGTTGAGACCCGTGGAATGGGTACCATGCAATATGACTTCAAAGGGTCTTCATTTGCTCACCGAACCTCTCCAATCCTATCACTGCTGCGTTTATGCCCCTGTACACACGCTTGATTCTCTTTTGGAGACATAGCAATCCATAGGTTTTAAGATACTTACTAGTCAGGTACATTCTTAGGCGTTTAATATGGGGTGTTGAGTCCATTTCGTTGAGCAAGGAGTAGCTCTTGTCTATTCCATATTTGGCTTAAGGAACTTTATCTGTGCTCATTTCAATCTCTGGTTTTATGCAGCACCCCAACTCACCTTTCCCCTTAAGCAAGCATAAGTTGGTTTTCTAAATTTGAGACCCTATTCTGTTCTGTAATTCAGTTCCTGTGTAGCCAAGTTTACATTCCGTGTATTACTGATATCTTAGGATGTTTCTTTTTCTGTGTGACTTATTTCAGTTAGAGTCATCATACCTGAATCCACTCATTGTGCTGCTAAGGGCCTGATGACATAGATTTCATTGCTGAGTGATATTGCTTTGTATGTAAATACCACAAGTTCTTTATCCATTTTTCACTTTCTGCGATGTTGAACTTGTACTGTAAACGAGGTTCTTGTAAACAGAGCCGTTCCAAATTTTGGGGTGGCTGTGTCTTTTTGATTTTAATTTCCCTAAGCTATAGGACCATAAGTGGAAGTGCCCTAGGCTCTGTTGCTTTGTTTCTTAGATGTTTCAGGAAACACCATACACTTCTCCCGAGTGTCTGTTGGCAATTTACATCCCGCCCATCAGCATAACAAGGCTCCCAGTTCTCCATGGCCTGTCCTGCCTTTCTGGATTTTACACTTTTTTCAGATGGCCCTTTTGACCGGGGGGAAGTGAGACTTCATTGTAGTGCAGATTTCCTTTGCAAGTTTGCTTGGTTGGCCAAAAAGGGCGTATGCGTTTTTTCCTGAATATATTCAGGAAAAAACGCATACACCCTTTTTGGCCAAGTGCATCATTGTGGACGTTCTGCCTCTTTTCCTATGCTTTCAATGCAATTCCTGTCTACCTCCTGAAATCGGTTTCCTGCAATTCTGCCCTGCTTTCAAGTCCTCTTGGCAGCCTTACTTCAGTATATTTTTGGACGATAGCTGTCATTTATAACTCTGCAGGTTTGTGAATTACAGTGCCCCTGAGCTCCTTTCTTCAACTCGCTTTCTTTTGAGCTGGCCGCAACACCGCAGGATGGCTTCAGGTCCTAATCTGGTTCCGGCATGGCACGCTGAGCCTTTGGTTAATTCCTCTTCCTGGTGGGAAATGAGAGTTAAATTCGCCCGTCCAGACACCTCCAGCTAGTCTCTCATTGGTTCTCCCTATTCCTGTTCATCTTCCGCAGAAATTGCAAACTGGGCCAAACAGGAGGTTAAAGGCGCTGACTCTCCAAGTCGCGAGAGTGTTAGTAAAGCGTCTGGAATGTTGCACCCGAGTACCAGGGGAGGAAAACTGAGACATATTTGAACACGTCTCCCGTTCACACGGTTGATCATACTCTGGGTTCCACATGCATGTTTTAGCTGAAGGAAGAATACCTTAAACCTGGAGAGTTGAGACCCGTGGAATGGGTACCATGCAATATGACTTCAAAGGGTCTTCGTTTGCTCACCGAACCTCTCCAATCCTATCACTGCTGCGTTTATGCCCCTGTACACATGCTTGATTCTCTTTTGGAGACATAGCAATCCATAGGTTTTAAGATACTTACTAGTCAGGTACATTCTTAGGCGTTTAATATGGGGTGTTGAGTCCATTTCGTTGAGCAAGGAGTAGCTCTTGTCTATTCCATATTTGGCTTAAGGAACTTTATCTGTGCTCATTTCAATCTCTGGTTTTATGCAGCACCCCAACTCACCTTTCCCCTTAAGCAAGCATAAGTTGGTTTTCTAAATTTGAGACCCTGTTCTGTTTTGGAATTCAGTTCCTGTGTAGCCAAGTTTACATTCCGTGTATTAGTGATATCTTATGATGTTTCTTTTTCTGTGTGACTTATTTCAGTTAGAATCATCGTACCTGAATCCACTCATTATGCTGCTACGGGCCTGATGACATAGATATCATTGCTGAGTGATACTGCATTGTACGTAAGTACCACAAGTTCTTTATCCATTTTTCACTTTCTGTGATATTGAACTTGTACGGTAAACGAGGTTCTTGTAAACAGAGGCGTCCCAAACTTTGGGGTGGCTGTGTCTTTTTGATTTTAATTTCCTTAAGCTATAGGACCATAAGTGGAAGTGCCCTAGGCTCTGTTGCTTTGTTTTTTAGATGTTTCAGGAAACACCATACACTTCTCCCGAGTGTCTGTTGGCAATTTACATCCCGCCCATCAGCATAACAAGGCTCCCAGTTCTCCATGGCCTGTCCTGCCTTTCTGGATTTTACACTTTTTTCAGATGGCCCTTTTGACCGGGGGGAAGTGAGACTTCATTGTAGTGCAGATTTCCTTTGCAAGCTTGCTTGGTTGGCCAAAAAGGGCGTATGCGTTTTTTCCTGAATATATTCAGGAAAAAACGCATATGCCCTTTTTGGCCAAGTGCATCATTGTGGACGTTCTGCCTCTTTTCCTATGCTTTCAATGCAATTCCAGTCTACCTCCTGAAATCGGTTTCCTGCAATTCTGCCCCGCTTTCAAGTCCTCTTGGCAGCCTTACTTCAGTATATTTTTGGACGATAGCTGTCATTTATAACTCTGCAGGTTTGTGAATTACAGTGCCCCTGAGCTCCTTTCTTCAACTCGCTTTCTTTTGAGCTGGCCGCAACACCGCAGGATGGATCCAGGCCCTAATCTTGTTCCGGCACGGCACGCTGAGCCTTTGGTTATTTCCTCTTCCTGGTGGGAAATGAGAGTTAAATTTGCCCGTCCAGACACCTCCAGCTAGTCTCTCATTGGTTCTCGCTATTCCTGTTCATCTTCCGCAGAAATTGCAAACTGGGCCAAACAGGAGGTTAAAGGCGCTGACTCTCCAAGTGGGGAGAGTGTCAGTAAAGCGTCTGGAATGTTGCACCCGAGTACCAGGGGAGGAAAACTGAAACATATTTGAACACGTCTCCCGTTCACACGGTTGATCATACTCTGGGTTCCACATGCATGTTTTAGCTGAAGGAAGAATACTTTAAACCTGGAGAGTTGAGACCCGTGGAATGGGTACCATGCAATATGACTTCAAAGGGTCTTCATTTGCTCACCGAACCTCTCCAATCCTATCACTGCTGCGTTTATGCCCCTGTACACACGCTTGATTCTCTTTTGGAGACATAGCAATCCATAGGTTTTAAGATACTTACTAGTCAGGTACATTCTTAGGCGTTTAATATGGGGTGTTGAGTCCATTTCGTTGAGCAAGGAGTAGCTCTTGTCTATTCCATATTTGGCTTAAGGAACTTTATCTGTGCTCATTTCAATCTCTGGTTTTATGCAGCACCCCAACTCACCTTTCCCCTTAAGCAAGCATAAGTTGGTTTTCTAAATTTGAGACCCTATTCTGTTCTGTAATTCAGTTCCTGTGTAGCCAAGTTTACATTCCGTGTATTACTGATATCTTAGGATGTTTCTTTTTCTGTGTGACTTATTTCAGTTAGAGTCATCATACCTGAATCCACTCATTGTGCTGCTAAGGGCCTGATGACATAGATTTCATTGCTGAGTGATATTGCTTTGTATGTAAATACCACAAGTTCTTTATCCATTTTTCACTTTCTGCGATGTTGAACTTGTACTGTAAACGAGGTTCTTGTAAACAGAGCCGTTCCAAATTTTGGGGTGGCTGTGTCTTTTTGATTTTAATTTCCCTAAGCTATAGGACCATAAGTGGAAGTGCCCTAGGCTCTGTTGCTTTGTTTCTTAGATGTTTCAGGAAACACCATACACTTCTCCCGAGTGTCTGTTGGCAATTTACATCCCGCCCATCAGCATAACAAGGCTCCCAGTTCTCCATGGCCTGTCCTGCCTTTCTGGATTTTACACTTTTTTCAGATGGCCCTTTTGACCGGGGGGAAGTGAGACTTCATTGTAGTGCAGATTTCCTTTGCAAGTTTGCTTGGTTGGCCAAAAAGGGCGTATGCGTTTTTTCCTGAATATATTCAGGAAAAAACGCATACACCCTTTTTGGCCAAGTGCATCATTGTGGACGTTCTGCCTCTTTTCCTATGCTTTCAATGCAATTCCTGTCTACCTCCTGAAATCGGTTTCCTGCAATTCTGCCCTGCTTTCAAGTCCTCTTGGCAGCCTTACTTCAGTATATTTTTGGACGATAGCTGTCATTTATAACTCTGCAGGTTTGTGAATTACAGTGCCCCTGAGCTCCTTTCTTCAACTCGCTTTCTTTTGAGCTGGCCGCAACACCGCAGGATGGCTTCAGGTCCTAATCTGGTTCCGGCATGGCACGCTGAGCCTTTGGTTAATTCCTCTTCCTGGTGGGAAATGAGAGTTAAATTCGCCCGTCCAGACACCTCCAGCTAGTCTCTCATTGGTTCTCCCTATTCCTGTTCATCTTCCGCAGAAATTGCAAACTGGGCCAAACAGGAGGTTAAAGGCGCTGACTCTCCAAGTCGCGAGAGTGTTAGTAAAGCGTCTGGAATGTTGCACCCGAGTACCAGGGGAGGAAAACTGAGACATATTTGAACACGTCTCCCGTTCACACGGTTGATCATACTCTGGGTTCCACATGCATGTTTTAGCTGAAGGAAGAATACCTTAAACCTGGAGAGTTGAGACCCGTGGAATGGGTACCATGCAATATGACTTCAAAGGGTCTTCGTTTGCTCACCGAACCTCTCCAATCCTATCACTGCTGCGTTTATGCCCCTGTACACATGCTTGATTCTCTTTTGGAGACATAGCAATCCATAGGTTTTAAGATACTTACTAGTCAGGTACATTCTTAGGCGTTTAATATGGGGTGTTGAGTCCATTTCGTTGAGCAAGGAGTAGCTCTTGTCTATTCCATATTTGGCTTAAGGAACTTTATCTGTGCTCATTTCAATCTCTGGTTTTATGCAGCACCCCAACTCACCTTTCCCCTTAAGCAAGCATAAGTTGGTTTTCTAAATTTGAGACCCTGTTCTGTTTTGGAATTCAGTTCCTGTGTAGCCAAGTTTACATTCCGTGTATTAGTGATATCTTATGATGTTTCTTTTTCTGTGTGACTTATTTCAGTTAGAATCATCGTACCTGAATCCACTCATTATGCTGCTACGGGCCTGATGACATAGATATCATTGCTGAGTGATACTGCATTGTACGTAAGTACCACAAGTTCTTTATCCATTTTTCACTTTCTGTGATATTGAACTTGTACGGTAAACGAGGTTCTTGTAAACAGAGGCGTCCCAAACTTTGGGGTGGCTGTGTCTTTTTGATTTTAATTTCCCTAAGCTATAGGACCATAAGTGGAAGTGCCCTAGGCTCTGTTGCTTTGTTTTTTAGATGTTTCAGGAAACACCATACACTTCTCCCGAGTGTCTGTTGGCAATTTACATCCCGCCCATCAGCATAACAAGGCTCCCAGTTCTCCATGGCCTGTCCTGCCTTTCTGGATTTTACACTTTTTTCAGATGGCCCTTTTGACCGGGGGGAAGTGAGACTTCATTGTAGTGCAGATTTCCTTTGCAAGCTTGCTTGGTTGGCCAAAAAGGGCGTATGCGTTTTTTCCTGAATATATTCAGGAAAAAACGCATACGCCCTTTTTGGCCAAGTGCATCATTGTGGACGTTCTGCCTCTTTTCCTATGCTTTCAATGCAATTCCAGTCTACCTCCTGAAATCGGTTTCCTGCAATTCTGCCCCGCTTTCAAGTCCTCTTGGCAGCCTTACTTCAGTATATTTTTGGAGGATAGCTGTCATTTATAACTCTGCAGGTTTGTGAATTACAGTGCCCCTGAGCTCCTTTCTTCAACTCGCTTTCTTTTGAGCTGGCCGCAACACCGCAGGATGGCTTCAGGCCCTAATCTGGTTCCGGCACGGCATGCTGAGCCTTTGGTTATTTCCTCTTCCTGCTGGGAAATGAGAGTTAAATTTGCCCGTCCAGACACCTCCAGCTAGTCTCTCATTGGTTCTCCCTATTCCTGTTCATCTTCCGCAGAAATTGCAAACTGGGCCAAACAGGAGGTTAAAGGCACTGACTCTCCAAGTGGGGAGAGTGTCAGTAAAGCGTCTGGAATGTTGCACCCGAGTACCAGGGGAGGAAAACTGAGACATATTTGAACACGTCTCCCGTTCACACGGTTGATCATACTCTGGGTTCCACATGCATGTTTTAGCTGAAGGAAGAATACCTTAAACCTGGAGAGTTGAGACCCGTGGAATGGGTACCATGCAATATGACTTCAAAGGGTCTTCGTTTGCTCACCGAACCTCTCCAATCCTATCACTGCTGCGTTTATGCCCCTGTACACATGCTTGATTCTCTTTTGGAGACATAGCAATCCATAGGTTTTAAGATACTTACTAGTCAGGTACATTCTTAGGCGTTTAATATGGGGTGTTGAGTCCATTTCGTTGAGCAAGGAGTAGCTCTTGTCTATTCCATATTTGGCTTAAGGAACTTTATCTGTGCTCATTTCAATCTCTGGTTTTATGCAGCACCCCAACTCACCTTTCCCCTTAAGCAAGCATAAGTTGGTTTTCTAAATTTGAGACCCTGTTCTGTTTTGGAATTCAGTTCCTGTGTAGCCAAGTTTACATTCCGTGTATTAGTGATATCTTATGATGTTTCTTTTTCTGTGTGACTTATTTCAGTTAGAATCATCGTACCTGAATCCACTCATTATGCTGCTACGGGCCTGATGACATAGATATCATTGCTGAGTGATACTGCATTGTACGTAAGTACCACAAGTTCTTTATCCATTTTTCACTTTCTGTGATATTGAACTTGTACGGTAAACGAGGTTCTTGTAAACAGAGGCGTCCCAAACTTTGGGGTGGCTGTGTCTTTTTGATTTTAATTTCCCTAAGGTATAGGACCATAAGTGGAAGTGCCCTAGGCTCTGTTGCTTTGTTTTTTAGATGTTTCAGGAAACACCATACACTTCTCCCGAGTGTCTGTTGGCAATTTACATCCCGCCCATCAGCATAACAAGGCTCCCAGTTCTCCATGGCCTGTCCTGCCTTTCTGGATTTTACACATTTTTCAGATGGCCCTTTTGACCGGGGGGAAGTGAGACTTCATTGTAGTGCAGATTTCCTTTGCAAGCTTGCTTGGTTGGCCAAAAAGGGCATATGCGTTTTTTCCTGAATATATTCAGGAAAAAACGCATACGCCCTTTTTGGCCAAGTGCATCATTGTGGACGTTCTGCCTCTTTTCCTATGCTTTCAATGCAATTCCAGTCTACCTCCTGAAATCGGTTTCCTGCAATTCTGCCCCGCTTTCAAGTCCTCTTGGCAGCCTTACTTCAGTATATTTTTGGAGGATAGCTGTCATTTATAACTCTGCAGGTTTGTGAATTACAGTGCCCCTGAGCTCCTTTCTTCAACTCGCTTTCTTTTGAGCTGGCCGCAACACCGCAGGATGGCTTCAGGCCCTAATCTGGTTCCGGCACGGCATGCTGAGCCTTTGGTTATTTCCTCTTCCTGCTGGGAAATGAGAGTTAAATTTGCCCGTCCAGACACCTCCAGCTAGTCTCTCATTGGTTCTCCCTATTCCTGTTCATCTTCCGCAGAAATTGCAAACTGGGCCAAACAGGAGGTTAAAGGCGCTGACTCTCCAAGTGGGCAGAGTGTCAGTAAAGCGTCTGGAATGTTGCACCCGAGTACCAGGGGAGGAAAACTGAGACATATTTGAACACGTCTCCCGTTCACACGGTTGATCATACTCTGGGTTCCATATGCATGTTTTAGCTGAAGGAAGAATACCTTAAACCTGGAGAGTTGAGACCCGTGGAATGGGTACCATGCAATATGACTTCAAAGGGTCTTCGTTTGCTCACCGAACCTCTCCAATCCTATCACTGCTGCGTTTATGCCCCTGTACACATGCTTGATTCTCTTTTGGAGACATAGCAATCCATAGGTTTTAAGATACTTACTAGTCAGGTACATTCTTAGGCGTTTAATATGGGGTGTTGAGTCCATTTCGTTGAGCAAGGAGTAGCTCTTGTCTATTCCATATTTGGCTTAAGGAACTTTATCTGTGCTCATTTCAATCTCTGGTTTTATGCAGCACCCCAACTCACCTTTCCCCTTAAGCAAGCATAAGTTGGTTTTCTAAATTTGAGACCCTGTTCTGTTTTGGAATTCAGTTCCTGTGTAGCCAAGTTTACATTCCGTGTATTAGTGATATCTTATGATGTTTCTTTTTCTGTGTGACTTATTTCAGTTAGAATCATCGTACCTGAATCCACTCATTATGCTGCTACGGGCCTGATGACATAGATATCATTGCTGAGTGATACTGCATTGTACGTAAGTACCACAAGTTCTTTATCCATTTTTCACTTTCTGTGATATTGAACTTGTACGGTAAACGAGGTTCTTGTAAACAGAGGCGTCCCAAACTTTGGGGTGGCTGTGTCTTTTTGATTTTAATTTCCCTAAGCTATAGGACCATAAGTGGAAGTGCCCTAGGCTCTGTTGCTTTGTTTTTTAGATGTTTCAGGAAACACCATACACTTCTCCCGAGTGTCTGTTGGCAATTTACATCCCGCCCATCAGCATAACAAGGCTCCCAGTTCTCCATGGCCTGTCCTGCCTTTCTGGATTTTACACTTTTTTCAGATGGCCCTTTTGACCGGGGGGAAGTGAGACTTCATTGTAGTGCAGATTTCCTTTGCAAGCTTGCTTGGTTGGCCAAAAAGGGCGTATGCGTTTTTTCCTGAATATATTCAGGAAAAAACGCATACGCCCTTTTTGGCCAAGTGCATCATTGTGGACGTTCTGCCTCTTTTCCTATGCTTTCAATGCAATTCCAGTCTACCTCCTGAAATCGGTTTCCTGCAATTCTGCCCCGCTTTCAAGTCCTCTTGGCAGCCTTACTTCAGTATATTTTTGGACGATAGCTGTCATTTATAACTCTGCAGGTTTGTGAATTACAGTGCCCCTGAGCTCCTTTCTTCAACTCGCTTTCTTTTGAGCTGGCCGCAACACCGCAGGATGGCTTCAGGCCCTAATCTGGTTCCGGCACGGCATGCTGAGCCTTTGGTTATTTCCTCTTCCTGCTGGGAAATGAGAGTTAAATTTGCCCGTCCAGACACCTCCAGCTAGTCTCTCATTGGTTCTCCCTATTCCTGTTCATCTTCCGCAGAAATTGCAAACTGGGCCAAACAGGAGGTTAAAGGCGCTGACTCTCCAAGTGGGGAGAGTGTCAGTAAAGCGTCTGGAATGTTGCACCCGAGTACCAGGGGAGGAAAACTGAAACATATTTGAACACGTCTCCCGTTCACACGGTTGATCATACTCTGGGTTCCACATGCATGTTTTAGCTGAAGGAAGAATACTTTAAACCTGGAGAGTTGAGACCCGTGGAATGGGTACCATGCAATATGACTTCAAAGGGTCTTCATTTGCTCACCGAACCTCTCCAATCCTATCACTGCTGCGTTTATGCCCCTGTACACACGATTGATTCTCTTTTGGAGACATAGCAATCCATAGGTTTTAAGATACTTACTAGTCAGGTACATTCTTAGGCGTTTAATATGGGGTGTTGAGTCCATTTCGTTGAGCAAGGAGTAGCTCTTGTCTATTACATATTTGGCTTAAGGAACTTTATCTGTGCTCATTTCAATCTCTGGTTTTATGCAGCACCCCAACTCACCTTTCCCCTTAAGCAAGCATAAGTTGGTTTTCTAAATTTGAGACCCTATTCTGTTCTGTAATTCAGTTCCTGTATAGCCAAGTTTACATTCCGTGTATTACTGATATCTTAGGATGTTTCTTTTTCTGTGTGACTTATTTCAGTTAGAATCATCATACCTGAATCCACTCATTGTGCTGCTAAGGGCCTGATGACATAGATTTCATTGCTGAGTGATATTGCTTTGTATGTAAATACCACAAGTTCTTTATCCATTTTTCACTTTCTGCGATGTTGAACTTGTACTGTAAACGAGGTTCTTGTAAACAGAGCCGTTCCAAATTTTGGGGTGGCTGTGTCTTTTTGATTTTAATTTCCCTAAGCTATAGGACCATAAGTGGAAGTGCCCTAGGCTCTGTTGCTTTGTTTCTTAGATGTTTCAGGAAACACCATACACTTCTCCCGAGTGTCTGTTGGCAATTTACATCCCGCCCATCAGCATAACAAGGCTCCCAGTTCTCCATGGCCTGTCCTGCCTTTCTGGATTTTACACTTTTTTCAGATGGCCCTTTTGACCGGGGGGAAGTGAGACTTCATTGTAGTGCAGATTTCCTTTGCAAGTTTGCTTGGTTGGCCAAAAAGGGCGTATGCGTTTTTTCCTGAATATATTCAGGAAAAAACGCATACGCCCTTTTTGGCCAAGTGCATCATTGTGGACGTTCTGCCTCTTTTCCTATGCTTTCAATGCAATTCCTGTCTACCTCCTGAAATCGGTTTCCTGCAATTCTGCCCTGCTTTCAAGTCCTCTTGGCAGCCTTACTTCAGTATATTTTTGGACGATAGCTGTCATTTATAACTCTGCAGGTTTGTGAATTACAGTGCCCCTGAGCTCCTTTCTTCAACTCGCTTTCTTTTGAGCTGGCCGCAACACCGCAGGATGGCTTCAGGTCCTAATCTGGTTCCGGCATGGCACGCTGAGCCTTTGGTTAATTCCTCTTCCTGGTGGGAAATGAGAGTTAAATTCGCCCGTCCAGACACCTCCAGCTAGTCTCTCATTGGTTCTCCCTATTCCTGTTCATCTTCCGCAGAAATTGCAAACTGGGCCAAACAGGAGGTTAAAGGCGCTGACTCTCCAAGTCGGGAGAGTGTTAGTAAAGCGTCTGGAATGTTGCACCCGAGTACCAGGGGAGGAAAACTGAGACATATTTGAACACGTCTCCCGTTCACACGGTTGATCATACTCTGGGTTCCACATGCATGTTTTAGCTGAAGGAAGAATACCTTAAACCTGGAGAGTTGAGACCCGTGGAATGGGTACCATGCAATATGACTTCAAAGGGTCTTCGTTTGCTCACCGAACCTCTCCAATCCTATCACTGCTGCGTTTATGCCCCTGTACACATGCTTGATTCTCTTTTGGAGACATAGCAATCCATAGGTTTTAAGATACTTACTAGTCAGGTACATTCTTAGGCGTTTAATATGGGGTGTTGAGTCCATTTCGTTGAGCAAGGAGTAGCTCTTGTCTATTCCATATTTGGCTTAAGGAACTTTATCTGTGCTCATTTCAATCTCTGGTTTTATGCAACACCCCAACTCACCTTTCCCCTTAAGCAAGCATAAGTTGGTTTTCTAAATTTGAGACCCTGTTCTGTTTTGGAATTCAGTTCCTGTGTAGCCAAGTTTACATTCCGTGTATTAGTGATATCTTATGATGTTTCTTTTTCTGTGTCACTTATTTCAGTTAGAATCATCGTACCTGAATCCACTCATTATGCTGCTACGGGCCTGATGACATAGATTTCATTGCTGAGTGATACTGCATTGTACGTAAGTACCACAAGTTCTTTATCCATTTTTCACTTTCTGTGATATTGAACTTGTACGGTAAACGAGGTTCTTGTAAACAGAGGCGTCCCAAACTTTGGGGTGGCTGTGTCTTTTTGATTTTAATTTCCCTAAGCTATAGGACCATAAGTGGAAGTGCCCTAGGCTCTGTTGCTTTGTTTTTTAGATGTTTCAGGAAACACCATACACTTCTCCCGAGTGTCTGTTGGCAATTTACATCCCGCCCATCAGCATAACAAGGCTCCCAGTTCTCCATGGCCTGTCCTGCCTTTCTGGATTTTACACTTTTTTCAGATGGCCCTTTTGACCGGGGGGAAGTGAGACTTCATTGTAGTGCAGATTTCCTTTGCAAGCTTGCTTGGTTGGCCAAAAAGGGCGTATGCGTTTTTTCCTGAATATATTCAGGAAAAAACGCATACGCCCTTTTTGGCCAAGTGCATCATTGTGGACGTTCTGCCTCTTTTCCTATGCTTTCAGTGCAATTCCAGTCTACCTCCTGAAATCGGTTTCCTGCAATTCTGCCCCGCTTTCAAGTCCTCTTGGCAGCCTTACTTCAGTATATTTTTGGACGATAGCTGTCATTTATAACTCTGCAGGTTTGTGAATTACAGTGCCCCTGAGCTCCTTTCTTCAACTCGCTTTCTTTTGAGCTGGCCGCAACACCGCAGGATGGCTTCAGGCCCTAATCTGGTTCCGGCACGGCACGCTGAGCCTTTGGTTATTTCCTCTTCCTGGTGGGAAATGAGAGTTAAATTTGCCCGTCCAGACACCTCCAGCTAGTCTCTCATTGGTTCTCCCTATTCCTGTTCATCTTCCGCAGAAATTGCAAACTGGGCCAAACAGGAGGTTAAAGGCGCTGAGTCTCCAAGTGGGGAGAGTGTCAGTAAAGCGTCTGGAATGTTGCACCCGAGTACCAGGGGAGGAAAACTGAAACATATTTGAACACGTCTCCCGTTCACACGGTTGATCATACTCTGGGTTCCACATGCATGTTTTAGCTGAAGGAAGAATACTTTAAACCTGGAGAGTTGAGACCCGTGGAATGGGTACCATGCAATATGACTTCAAAGGGTCTTCATTTGCTCACCGAACCTCTCCAATCCTATCACTGCTGCGTTTATGGCCCGGTACACACGCTTGATTCTCTTTCGGAGACATAGCAATCCATAGGTTTTAAGATACTTACTAGTCAGGTACATTCTTAGGCGTTTAATACGCGGTGTTGAGTCCATTTCGTTGAGCAAGGAGTAGCTCTTGTCTATTCCATATTTGGCTTAAGGAACTTTATCTGTGCTCATTTCAATCTCTGGTTTTATGCAACACCCCAACTCACCTTTCCCCTTAAGCAAGCATAAGTTGGTTTTCTAAATTTGAGACCCTGTTCTGTTTTGGAATTCAGTTCCTGTGTAGCCAAGTTTACATTCCGTGTATTACTGATATCTTATGATGTTTCTTTTTCTGTGTGACTTATTTCAGTTAGAATCATCGTACCTGAATCCACTCATTATGCTGCTACGGGCCTGATGACATAGATTTCATTGCTGAGTGATACTGCATTGTACGTAAGTACCACAAGTTCTTTATCCATTTTTCACTTTCTGTGATATTGAACTTGTACGGTAAATGAGGTTCTTGTAAACAGAGGCGTCCCAAACTTTGGGGTGGCTGTGTCTTTTTGATTTTAATTTCCCTAAGCTATAGGACCATAAGTGGAAGTGCCCTAGGCTCTGTTGCTTTGTTTTTTAGATGTTTCAGGAAACACCATACACTTCTCCCCAGTGTCTGTTGGCAATTTACATCCCGCCCATCAGCATAACAAGGCTCCCAGTTCTCCATGGCCTGTCCTGCCTTTCTGGATTTTACACTTTTTTCAGATGGCCCTTTTGACCGGGGGGAAGTGAGACTTCATTGTAGTGCAGATTTCCTTTGCAAGCTTGCTTGGTTGGCCAAAAAGGGCGTATGCGTTTTTTCCTGAATATATTCAGGAAAAAACGCATACGCCCTTTTTGGCCAAGTGCATCATTGTGGACGTTCTGCCTCTTTTCCTATGCTTTCAATGCAATTCCAGTCTACCTCCTGAAATCGGTTTCCTGCAATTCTGCCCCGCTTTCAAGTCCTCTTGGCAGCCTTACTTCAGTATATTTTTGGACGATAGCTGTCATTTATAACTCTGCAGGTTTGTGAATTACAGTGCCCCTGAGCTCCTTTCTTCAACTTGCTTTCTTTTGAGCTGGCCGCAACACCGCAGGATGGCTTCAGGCCCTAATCTGGTTCCGGCACGGCACGCTGAGCCTTTGGTTATTTCCTCTTCCTGGTGGGAAATGAGAGTTAAATTTGCCCGTCCAGACACCTCCAGCTAGTCTCTCATTGGTTCTCCCTATTCCTGTTCATCTTCCGCAGAAATTGCAAACTGGGCCAAACAGGAGGTTAAAGGCGCTGACTCTCCAAGTGGGGAGAGTGTCAGTAAAGCGTCTGGAATGTTGCACCCGAGTACCAGGGGAGGAAAACTGAAACATATTTGAACACGTCTCCCGTTCACACGGTTGATCATACTCTGGGTTCCACATGCATGTTTTAGCTGAAGGAAGAATACTTTAAAACTGCAGAGTTGAGACCCGTGGAATGGGTACCATGCAATATGACTTCAAAGGGTCTTCATTTGCTCACCGAACCTCTCCAATCCTATCACTGCTGCGTTTATGCCCCTGTACACACGCTTGATTCTCTTTCGGAGACATAGCAATCCATAGGTTTTAAGATACTTACTAGTCAGGTACATTCTTAGGCGTTTAATATGCGGTGTTGAGTCCATTTCGTTGAGCAAGGAGTAGCTCTTGTCTATTCCATATTTGGCTTAAGGAACTTTATCTGTGCTCATTTCAATCTCTGGTTTTATGCAACACCCCAACTCACCTTTCCCCTTAAGCAAGCATAAGTTGGTTTTCTAAATTTGAGACCCTGTTCTGTTTTGGAATTCAGTTCCTGTGTAGCCAAGTTTACATTCCGTGCATTACTGATATCTTATGATGTTTCATTTTCTGTGTGACTTATTTCAGTTAGAATCATCGTACCTGAATCCACTCATTATGCTGCTACGGGCCTGATGATATAGATTTCATTGCTGAGTGATACTGCATTGTACGTAAGTACCACAAGTTCTTTATCCATTTTTCACTTTCTGTGATATTGAACTTGTACGGTAAACGAGGTTCTTGTAAACAGAGGCGTCCCAAACTTTGGGGTGGCTGTGTCTTTTTGATTTTAATTTCCCGAAGCTATAGGACCATAAGTGGAAGTGCCCTAGGCTCTGTTGCTTTGTTTTTTAGATGTTTCAGGAAACACCATACACTTCTCCCGAGTGTCTGTTGGCAATTTACATCCCGCCCATCAGCATAACAAGGCTCCCAGTTCTCCATGGCCTGTCCTGCCTTTCTGGATTTTACACTTTTTTCAGATGGCCCTTTTGACCGGGGGGAAGTGAGACTTCAGTGTAGTGCAGATTTCCGTTGCAAGTTTGCTTGGTTGGCCAAAAAGGGCGTATGCGTTTTTTCCTGAATATATTCAGGAAAAAACGCATACGCCCTTTTTGGCCAAGTGCATCATTGTGGACGTTCTGCCTGTTTTCCTATGCTTTCAATGCAATTCCAGTCTACCTCCTGAAATCGGTTTCCTGCAATTCTGCCCCGCTTTCAAGTCCTCTTGGCAGCCTTACTTCAGTATATTTTTGGACGATAGCTGTCATTTATAACTCTGCAGGTTTGTGAATTACAGTGCCCCTGAGCTCCTTTCTTCAACTCGCTTTCTTTTGAGCTGGCCGCAATACCGCAGGATGGATCCAGGCCCTAATCTGGTTCCGGCACGGCACGCTGAGCCTTTGGTTATTTCCTCTTCCTGGTGGGAAATGAGAGTTAAATTTGCCCGTCCAGACACCTCCAGCTAGTCTCTCATTGGTTCTCGCTATTCCTGTTCATCTTCCGCAGAAATTGCAAACTGGGCCAAACAGGAGGTTAAAGGGACTGACTCTCCAAGTGGGGAGAGTGTTAGTAAACCGTCTGGAATGTTGCACCCGAGTACCAGGGTACGAAAACTGAGACATATTTGAACACGTCTCCCGTTCACACAGTTGATCATACTCTGGGTTCCACATGCATGTTTTAGCTGAAGCAAAAATACTTTAAACCTGCAGAGTTGAGACCCGTGGAATGGGTACCATGCAATATGACTTCAAAGGGTCTTCATTTGCTCACCGAACCTCTCCAATCCTATCACTGCTGCGTTTATGCCCCTGTACACACGCTTGATTCTCTTTCGGAGACATAGCAATCCATAGGTTTTAAGATACTTACTAGTCAGGTACATTCTTAGGCGTTTAATATGCGGTGTTGAGTCCATTTCGTTGAGCAAGGAGTAGCTCTTGTCTATTCCATATTTGGCTTAAGGAACTTTATCTGTGCTCATTTCAATCTCTGGTTTTATGCAACACCCCAACTCACCTTTCCCCTTAAGCAAGCATAAGTTGGTTTTCTAAATTTGAGACCCTGTTCTGTTTTGGAATTCAGTTCCTGTGTAGCCAAGTTTACATTCCGTGTATTACTGATATCTTATGATGTTTCATTTTCTGTGTGACTTATTTCAGTTAGAATCATCGTACCTGAATCCACTCATTATGCTGCTACGGGCCTGATGACATAGATTTCATTGCTGAGTGATACTGCATTGTACGTAAGTACCACAAGTTCTTTATCCATTTTTCACTTTCTGTGATATTGAACTTGTACGGTAAACGAGGTTCTTGTAAACAGAGGCGTCCCAAACTTTGGGGTGGCTGTGTCTTTTTGATTTTAATTTCCCGAAGCTATAGGACCATAAGTGGAAGTGCCCTAGGCTCTGTTGCTTTGTTTTTTAGATGTTTCAGGAAACACCATACACTTCTCCCCAGTGTCTGTTGGCAATTTACATCCCGCCCATCAGCATAACAAGGCTCCCAGTTCTCCATGGCCTGTCCTGCCTTTCTGGATTTTACACTTTTTTCAGATGGCCCTTTTGACCGGGGGGAGGTGAGACTTCAGTGTAGTGCAGATTTCCTTTGCAAGTTTGCTTGGTTGGCCAAAAAGGGCGTATGCGTTTTTTCCTGAATATATTCAGGAAAAAACGCATACGCCCTTTTTGGCCAAGTGCATCATTGTGGACGTTCTGCCTCTTTTCCTATGCTTTCAATGCAATTCCAGTCTACCTCCTGAAATCGGTTACCTGCAATTCTACCCCGCTTTCAAGTCCTCTTGGCAGCCTTACTTCAGTATATTTTTGGACGATAGCTGTCATTTATAACTCTGCAGGTTTGTGAATTACAGTGCCCCTGAGCTCCTTTCTTCAACTCGCTTTCTTTTGAGCTGGCCGCAACACCGCAGGATGGCTTCAGGCCCTAATCTGGTTCCAGCACGGCACGCTGAGCCTTTGGTTATTTCCTCTTCCTGGTGGGAAATGAGAGTTAAATTTGCCCGTCCAGACACCTCCAGCTAGTCTCTCATTGGTTCTCCCTATTCCTGTTCATCTTCCGCAGAAATTGCAAACTGGGCCAAACAGGAGGTTAAAGGCGCTGACTCTCCAAGTGGGGAGAGTGTCAGTAAAGCGTCTGGAATGTTGCACCCGAGTACCAGGGGAGGAAAACTGAAACATATTTGAACACGTCTCCCGTTCACACGGTTGATCATACTCTGGGTTCCACATGCATGTTTTAGCTGAAGGAAGAATACTTTAAACCTGGAGAGTTGAGACCCGTGGAATGGGTACCATGCAATATGACTTCAGAGGGTCTTCATTTGCTCACCGAACCTCTCCAATCCTATCACTGCTGCGTTTATGCCCCTGTACACACGCTTGATTCTCTTTTGGAGACATAGCAATCCATAGGTTTTAAGATACTTACTAGTCAGGTACATTCTTAGGCGTTTAATATGGGGTGTTGAGTCCATTTCGTTGAGCAAGGAGTAGCTCTTGTCTATTCCATATTTGGCTTAAGGAACTTTATCTGTGCTCATTTCAATCTCTGGCTTTATGCAGCACCCCAACTCACCTTTCCCCTTAAGCAAGCATAAGTTGGTTTTCTAAATTTGAGACCCTGTTCTGTTTTGGAATTCAGTTCCTGTGTAGCCAAGTTTACATTCCGTGTATTAGTGATATCTTATGATGTTTCTTTTTCTGTGTGACTTATTTCAGTTAGAATCATCGTACCTGAATCCACTCATTATGCTGCTACGGGCCTGATGACATAGATATCATTGCTGAGTGATACTGCATTGTACGTAAGTACCACAAGTTCTTTATCCATTTTTCACTTTCTGTGATATTGAACTTGTACGGTAAACGAGGTTCTTGTAAACAGAGGCGTCCCAAACTTTGGGGTGGCTGTGTCTTTTTTATTTTAATTTCCCTAAGCTATAGGACCATAAGTGGAAGTGCCCTAGGCTCTGTTGCTTTGTTTTTTAGATGTTTCAGGAAACACCATACACTTCTCCCGAGTGTCTGTTGGCAATTTACATCCCGCCCATCAGCATAACAAGGCTCCCAGTTCTCCATGGCCTGTCCTGCCTTTCTGGATTTTACACTTTTTTCAGATGGCCCTTTTGACCGGGGGGAAGTGAGACTTCATTGTAGTGCAGATTTCCTTTGCAAGCTTGCTTGGTTGGCCAAAAAGGGCGTATGCGTTTTTTCCTGAATATATTCAGGAAAAAACGCATACGCCCTTTTTGGCCAAGTGCATCATTGTGGACGTTCTGCCTCTTTTCCTATGCTTTCAGTGCAATTCCAGTCTACCTCCTGAAATCGGTTTCCTGCAATTCTGCCCCGCTTTCAAGTCCTCTTGGCAGCCTTACTTCAGTATATTTTTGGACGATAGCTGTCATTTATAACTCTGCAGGTTTGTGAATTACAGTGCCCCTGAGCTCCTTTCTTCAACTCGCTTTCTTTTGAGCTGGCCGCAACACCGCAGGATGGCTTCAGGCCCTAATCTGGTTCCGGCACGGCACGCTGAGCCTTTGGTTATTTCCTCTTCCTGGTGGGAAATGAGAGTTAAATTTGCCCGTCCAGACACCTCCAGCTAGTCTCTCATTGGTTCTCCCTATTCCTGTTCATCTTCCGCAGAAATTGCAAACTGGGCCAAACAGGAGGTTAAAGGCGCTGAGTCTCCAAGTGGGGAGAGTGTCAGTAAAGCGTCTGGAATGTTGCACCCGAGTACCAGGGGAGGAAAACTGAAACATATTTGAACACGTCTCCCGTTCACACGGTTGATCATACTCTGGGTTCCACATGCATGTTTTAGCTGAAGGAAGAATACTTTAAACCTGGAGAGTTGAGACCCGTGGAATGGGTACCATGCAATATGACTTCAAAGGGTCTTCATTTGCTCACCGAACCTCTCCAATCCTATCACTGCTGCGTTTATGGCCCGGTACACACGCTTGATTCTCTTTCGGAGACATAGCAATCCATAGGTTTTAAGATACTTACTAGTCAGGTACATTCTTAGGCGTTTAATACGCGGTGTTGAGTCCATTTCGTTGAGCAAGGAGTAGCTCTTGTCTATTCCATATTTGGCTTAAGGAACTTTATCTGTGCTCATTTCAATCTCTGGTTTTATGCAACACCCCAACTCACCTTTCCCCTTAAGCAAGCATAAGTTGGTTTTCTAAATTTGAGACCCTGTTCTGTTTTGGAATTCAGTTCCTGTGTAGCCAAGTTTACATTCCGTGTATTAGTGATATCTTATGATGTTTCTTTTTCTGTGTGACTTATTTCAGTTAGAATCATCGTACCTGAATCCACTCATTATGCTGCTACGGGCCTGATGACATAGATTTCATTGCTGAGTGATACTGCATTGTACGTAAGTACCACAATTTCTTTATCCATTTTTCACTTTCTGTGATATTGAACTTGTTCGGTAAACGAGGTTCTTGTAAACAGAGGCATCCCAAACTTTGGGGTGGCTGTGTCTTTTTGATTTTAATTTCCCTAAGCTATAGGACCATAAGTGGAATTGCCCTAGGCTCTGTTCCTTTGTTTCTTAGATGCTTCAGGAAACACCATACACTTCTCCCGAGTGTCTGTTGGCAATTTACATCCCGCCCATCAGCATAACAAGGCTCCCAGTTCTCCATGGCCTGTCCTGCCTTTCTGGATTTTACACTTTTTTCAGATGGCCCTTTTGACCGGGGGGAAGTGAGACTTCATTGTAGTGCAGATTTCCTTTGCAAGCTTGCTTGGTTGGCCAAAAAGGGCGTATGCGTTTTTCCCTGAAT